>NC_135852.1:6872551-7430051 GCF_029677425.1 Wolffia australiana | reverse complement strand
CACGAGGGTTACCTTATTCTTACCAAAGAGGGCCCTCTCAGCTCATAACCAGATGAAATATGGATCAATGAATCAGATCAGGACAAAGACAACCTTCAGCAGAATAAAATAAATTAAAAAATCTTCAGCTCCCAGTGAATTAGTCTTTGACCATAAGCGATGTGCCTGTCTGTCTCATCCATCCCTGGATACCCCAGTACCCCATTTCACAGCATTACATGTTGCGTCCGCATAAATGGTCTGTTTATCAATTAACCTCTCTTGTAACTAGAAATGGTTGTTCTGTTCTGTTCGTTTTAAACGAACAAAAAATTCGCACAAAAGAACCACACAGGGCCTTGTTCTTTGTTCTGTTCTCTTTTTTTTTCAAAAACGAACAAAATTCGCATATTCACTCAAATTCGCACATTCGCACAAAACTAGAACAAAATTTGCACAAAGTGAACAAAAGAACCGCACACGGGTCTGTGCGATGTTCTGTAGACATGCGCCAAACCGCGCGAGCGGATCGCGCTCGTGCGGTTGGGCGCATGTGCGAAGCATCTGTGCGATCTTTCGCTCACAAGTTTCGCGCACCGCACCGCCCATCGCACAGGGGTCGGTGCGGTGCGAAAATTTTGCGTTGTGCGAAAATTTTGAAGCCCCCTCCCCTGCCCCGCCGCGCCGCCTCCCTCCCCCCCCCCCTGCCCCGCCGCGCCCCCTCCCCACCTCTCCCCCCCTGCCCCCCCGCTCCTTCCCCCCCCCACCTGTCCCCGCTGCCCCACCCCCCCGTCTGCCGGTTGGCCCGCCGCCCGCCCCCCTCTAGCCTGCGCCCGGCCGCCCCTGCCTCCCGGCCGCCCCCGCCTCCACCCCTTCCCCACCGCACCACCCCCTCCTCCCCCGCCGCCGCCCCACTCCTCCCCTCTGGCCCCATGCCCCGCCGCGCCGCCTCCCCACCCCGCCGCCCCGGCCCTCCTCCCGCGCCCCGCCGCCTTCCCTCCCGTGCCTGCCGCCTCCTCCCGTGCCCGCCGCGCCCCACCACCCGGCCACCTGCGCCTCTTTCTTCGGCCGCCCGCACCCACCCTACCCTCTCGCGTGCGCCTCCAACCCCTTCCCACCGGCAGCCCGCAAGCATCGTCGGCGGCCTCGCCTTCCTACTCGCCGCCGACGACCGTGCCCTCTCCCCACGCTTCAACAGCGTGTGAATAAGTGTGGTGTGCGGTGCGCTATTGCGCACAAAAGCGCACCGCACACCACATAGCCCAATTTGTGCATGCGAAAATTCGCACACTCCGTGCGAATTTTCACACTGCACCGCACGACCATGTCTAATGTTCTGTTCGAACTTGTTTTTGTTCTGTCCGGAAAACCGAACATAACGAACAATTCGCACAAATACGCACAAAAAGAACAGAACGCCCATGTCTACTTGTAACACATAAATTGACTCTCCTAATCAATAGTCAAGTAATCTAATCTGTTTGGATTTTATTGCTTCTCAAATTGGTATCTGCTTGTTGGATAGAAGTGTTGTTTTGTGGCATTTTGGTAGAAAGAAAATGACCGTCATCACACTTATAGGTCATCAACGTGGAAAATTGGGCAAAGATAGATTAGATCATAAATAATCCCTTTCTATACCCTAGAAGTCATTTCTCATATATACATCATATCTTTAGAAATCTGTTAATGTTCAACTTATATCCTTGGTGATCCCAATCTTTTTTTCTTCTCCTCAGGACGCGGATGTCATGTGGTTCAGAGACCCTGTTCCATTTTTAGCAACCCATGACAGTGATTTCCAGATCGCGTGCGACCTCTTTAACGGTGACCCCGACGACATGTCAAACAGAGTCAACGGTGGGTTCAAATTCGTGAGATCCAATGAAAGAACCAAACTTTTCTACAAGTTCTGGTACGAGTCGAGGGACAGCTACCCGGGCTTGCACGACCAGGACGTTTTAAACTTTATCAAGGTTGACCAATACCTCCGTGATGTTGGGTTGACCTTCAAACTGTTGCCAACGGTCAAATTTGGTGGGATCTGCCAGCCAAGCCGTGACTTTGACCAGGTCTGCACTATGCACGCGAATTGCTGCGTTGGACTGGTGGATAAGTTGAACGATCTGAGAGTAATTATCGAGGACTGGAGGATGTACAGAGGTCTACCGGTCAGCCTGAAGAACACCCACCAGAGCAAGTGGAGAATCCCACAGAAGTGCCGGTAAGCCAGATAACCTAGGTCGATGATTACTCTATTGTCGTTTAATTTTGGGTTGCTTTTATTTCTCCTCGCTTTGCTCAAATACGTCCCGTAACCAAGATCGATGACTCGCCCATGTTTTTTCAACTTTGGTTTTGTTTAAATATTTATTTTATTTTTATTTATTGTTCCACTGTGCGGTGGATCACTCGTCCATTTTTACAAATTATGGCCTGTTTATTTCTTTATCTTATTTATTTTTTCATTATTTTGTGAGTGCTGCTAGTGACCCATAAATATCACTCGCCATTTTCCGCCTGGATGATCCACATATCAATCACTCTCCTTGTTTTATTCGATTTCTATTATTTATCTCTTTCATTTTTTCAGAAAATTGTGGTCGGTAACACTGATGAGCTGGGGAAGGTTTTTCGTTCATCAAAAGTTTTTTCGATTTTGGAGATAATTATATTAATGTATGGCGCAAACAAAAAGTCAGATGAACCAGATCGATCACTTGCCTTCTTTTGTTCAAAAGTGTCGGTGAACTAAATGACCTGGATGGGTCAGTCTCCCTATTTTTTTCAATTTCTGTTTTTTATCTTTTTTTCTTTCTTGAGGCCTCAAAGCTGGCAGATAGGCCAGATGACCCCTTGAATACTTGCCTACCACATGAAAAACCAGTTAAACAAATGGCCTGATTAACCAGATCGATGGGTAGATTTTTTTTCGTTCTTTCGTTTGCCTATATATTCTTTCAAATGTTAAATCGGTAAACCAGACTAACCAAATGGATCGCTCGCCCTTTTCGCTCCATTTCATATAACTGTTTGTTTGTTTACTTATTTTTCATTGAAATATGTGAATGAACCAGATGACCCAAATAGAGCATTCGCCATTTTCGCCCAATTTTCTTCCTTTTAGTGTTCATTTTTTTTTTTTTTTTCGGTCTTCCATGCATGTAACCCAGATGATCCTTAATATTATATTTTTAATATATTTCTAATTCGTTCAATAACTCTTTTTTTTCCTTTTTCAGTATTCCGACGATTATAACCAGGACTCCAGATATCAGCAATTAGCGAATCAGAGAATTCTTTAGACTACTCGAGGTTGAGTGATATGCGGAGATTTTTTTTTTTTTTCGTTTCTCGTATAACTGCAGATAATTTCAAGAAAGGCCGCAGGGTCGTGAGCTCTGGGACGGGACGGACGGGACGCGATCCCCGTCCCGTCTCATCTCGGCGCAGTTAGGCGCCCAGGCGAGGTAGAGGACGCCAGGTGAAGGGTGGGACGCCGGACGGGACGCGAGGACTCATGATTTTCCTAATATTTTATTTGAATTTTTATCATGAGACAGTGAGAAACGCCTCAGCCAGGGACGCGTCCGCCGTCTCTCAGTATTTAATTAAATATTTTTCTTAATATATTTACCAATTTTATATCCGTAGTCCATTTGTGTTTGGAGTCTAATGCCCATTTAGCATCCTGTCTTGCAGAATTAACGGGCTGAAATGGGCTTAAATGGACTGAAAAGCCTAGTTCAGCCTCATTTAGGCCTAATTAAGCCCATTTCAACCCCATTTAAGCCTAACGCAGCCCATTTCAGCCTCTTTTCCTGTCTTGCAGAATTAACGGGCTGAAATGGGCTTAAATGGACTGAAAAGAGGCTGAAATGGGCTGCGTTAGGCTTAAATGGGGTTGAAATGGGCTTAATTAGGCCTAAATGAGGCTGAACTAGGCTTAAATGAGGATGAAATATGCTTAAATGGGGCTGAAATGAGCTTTAATGAGCTGACAGGAGCTGAAACGAGATGAAAAATTGGCTTAATGTAGGGAAGGTCGTGCGGTCTAAGCCTAGTTTTTTTTATCGGCTGGTGTGCGATTTTTTTATCGCACAAAAGTGCTGACTGATGTGCGGTCCGATTTTGTGCGACAAAATCGGGCCGCACATTGCACAAAGTCGGACCGATGTCGATCTCTGTAGTCTCCATAGTCATGAGACGGCTCTCGGCGACGGAGGGGGCTCGGGCTCTGCTTCGACTCCTGCTGCCCTTCGACCTCCAGCTCCGGCCGTAGAGCTTCCTCCTCAATTCCCTTCTAATCTGCTTCACATGCATGAAGTTACAGTACCCCCACGGTTGCAATTGTTCTCCTCAAATTGGCGGCTGGTGGCCTCACGGAAATCCGTGACTGGGGAGAAATCGGCGATGATCGGGCGGCCGGAGTAGAACCTGCACTGAAGCGCGCACAGTGCCGCATCGGCCTGCTCTTCTTCTTTGAACTGGACTTACACATTTCCCATCATGTGATCGGCAAGGTTGTTGCAGACATTGACACTCTCAATCTCTCCAAATTTGGGCAGCTCTTCGTATATATCCACGTAGAAATCCTCAAAGTGTTCTTGGATCTTGCGGGATCATGTCCGGCCTCTGGTACATGTTGGAGACTTGGAGAGCAAAAGAGTGGGAGAGATGGTAGGCCGGTTGTGGAGTCTCGAGCAGCGATCTCCGTGGCGGCAAGCCCCGATCTTGAAGTAGAACGGGCAGTTCACCCTATCCTTCTCGGTGCCAAATATCGATACCAAGTCCTCCACCATTGGAGACGACCTCCGGAACTGAAGAGTTCCTCACTCCGGACCTACTTGGGGACCTGCCGACTTCTCGTCAGAAATCTGCTTCAGAGTTCAGAGTGGGTTTCAACACGTCTGCGAGTGAGTTCAGAGTGGGGTCCGGAAAGACATAACCTACCTAATAAAAAACTGGACCAAAATCGCACAATCTCACAGCACAAGGCCTTGGCCGATGTGCGGTGCGATTTAATATAATGTTGTCCTATGTGCGGCTCGAAAATTCTATCGGGACCGCACATCGGCCTAAAATCGCACCGGTCGCACCAAAGGACCATCCCTAGCTTAATGAACTTAAATGGGCTGAAATGGGCTTAATGGGCTGAAATAGGCTGAAATGGGCTTAATGGGGTGAAATATGCTGAAATGGGTTTAATGGGATGAAATAGGCTGATATAGGCTGAAATGGGCCCAATGGGCTGAAATAGGCTGATATATGCTGAAATCGGCCCAATGGGCTGAAATAGGCTGATATATGCTGAAATGGGCCCAATGGGCTGAAATGGGCTTAATGGGCTGAAATAGGCTTAATGAGCTGAAATAGGCTGATATATGCTTAATGGGCTAAAATTGGTGCTTAAATGGGCTGAATTGGGGTGGTATAAGTACTGGTCACTCTCCCTCCATATTCGAAGTTCGTATCGCAGGCGGTTACGCTCGACCGGCGGACAGGACGCGATGAAATCGGCGATGGCGATCTCCTCTTTCTTCGGGAGATGTGAAGAGATCGCTGTCGGTTTTGAGATCGGTAGAGGAAATCTCTGAGAAAGATTGTCCGTTCGTGGAGAAAAGACAGGAGTCCACGATCGCCGATTGAGATCTCTTCTTACTGAACAATTTGGACTGGAAGATGGAATTCTCTGAAGAAAGAAGGCATCCGAACAAGCCTAAATGTATGATCGCCTCTTACCCTGCAGATTGGCGATTACGATTTTTGGTGCCTTAGAAGTGGTGTTTCTTCTTTTGGTTTTGCAGATTATCGAATTCTCTAAATGAAAATCTTCACTCCTTAGTTGTGGTGTTTTAAATTCACTGTTTGTAGCATGGAATTTTGGATGATTTATGTGTCTTTTTATTTGGTGAACATTACTAAAGTGTGTGCTTGTAGGTGTCATATTGTTCTTATTTGAAAGTTGTTGCGAAACTCACATCATTTGTTTCATTTCGATTTTTCAGATTCAAAATTCACGCAGCAAGAACTTTCAGCCTATAAACCTCTTCTTTCTCCGGGATGGGTAAATTACTCGCTTTTTAGATGAGAAATAACTCCCCCGGATCTTGCCTTGAAACTGAATGTAGAGTTTGTGAATTAATAGATCATCTCAACCTTCGGGTTTATTGGACTGGTTTTTATTCCTGTTGGGCTTGCGTCCTTGTTCGCTTCTCAGAGGGTAATATTCTCATTTTATTCTCGTCTATTCAACTTACCCGTCTTATCAAAATTGCTGACTACATCTTATTCAGGTCGTTGAAATTGTGGAGCGGTATGATGAGGCGTGCGTTCTAGGTAAACTGCGGGTTGATCAACTTGCATATATACAAAACAGCGCGGTGGACAAAAAATGTATTCGGAAATTGAAGGCCGGTGAATTCATTCTTACCTATTTTTCTATTAGTTGTCCACTCTTAGGGTGAAACCATGTGCAAAAGTATGCAGTTTCTCAAGATGATCATTCCTTTTATTGATGTTTTAGGTTCCAACGCTTATGAGGGGCCCCATATTCGTCTACTATGAACTCGAGAACTTCTATCAAAACCATCGCCGGTAAGTGGGCCTGTTCAACAAAATAGATACATTTTTCTTTCCCTTTTTATAGCAATCCGGTTGTTTTTAAAGAGTTTTCTTCAGTCATAGCTTCTGAGCTGTTTGCGAGCCTAATGAACAGGACCTTCTCTCCTGTTATTTTCCGTATATCAGTGTCATGTTTTCACTTGTCCTGCTTTCATTCATAACTTGGGTTGGCAGAAGGTGACTAATTCATCTTCTTCCTGAGCATCCCTAAATTTTTTCATCATTATCATCATCCATAACTTGGGTTGGCAGAAGGTGAGGTTTTGACGAATGACTATGATCATGGTGATGATGAAATCGTCATCAAATGTTGGATGACGAGGATGAGTATGATGGTGGCAAATCTTGGAAACCCGACATGATGATGATGCCGAAAACATCATTGTCGGCTTGTTATCTTCATCATTGATGCCAAGATAGTGTTTGCATCGTCAATGTCATAATCAAATTTAATCATTGTATTCCTTATCTGGGCATGGATGAACAATGATGACTATTGATGCATACCCTGATCCATTCTTCCCATGCTCCTAAGATTCACCGACTTACTGTAATTTGTTATCTTTTTTTTGAACAATTTGTTATCTAGGCTCACCTATCCATACCTGTCCTCTGTTGCGGGGTTGAATTCAGGTATGTGATGAGCAGAAGTGACAAACAGTTGAGAAACAAGGAGGACGAAAGCGACACAAAGTCATGCGGGCCAGAAGCCAAGACTTCGGATGGGCTACCAATTGTCCCATGCGGTCTGATCGCCTGGAGCATGTTCAATGACACGTATGCATTTTCCCTTGATGGAAAAACTCTCAAGGTGAGCAAGAAGGACATAGCCTGGGGAAGTGACAAGTATTATAAGTTCGGCAGCAATGTCTACCCAGAAAACTTTCAGACCAGTGGGTTGATCGGCGGCGCTAAGCTCGACTCCAGCATCCCAGTGAGCCCACCTCCAGTTCCTGGCCTTCTTATCTGAAAATATAAACTATTTATTTATTTTAAGATATTATTTTCCAACACAGATATCTTTTCAAAAAAAATAATTTCCAACACAGATATCCAGCTTCCTGTATTCCATTTACTCTCCCCTATCCATTGTCATTGATATTGGGCCTACTTTTGAATTTTTCATAAGTGGTCCATCTACATAACTGATATTTATGCCAAAATCCTACTTAACATTACACAAATTTTTAATTATCTGAAACCTAAGTTCCACCGCTTGTCCTCTGCTGTGTTTAGCTATTATGATTTTCTTTTTTCTCATAACTATTTGACTATGGCAGTTGAGGGAGCAGGAGGATCTAATGGTGTGGATGAGAACCGCGGCATTGCCCACGTTTAGAAAACTCTATGGAAAGATAGAGGCAGATCTCAAAGCCAACGTTGAGATAACAGTGACAATACAGAACAATTACAACACCTACAGTTTTGGGGGGAAGAAGAGGCTGGTTCTATCCACTACTACTTGGATAGGGGGAAAGAATGACTTTCTCGGCATGGCTTATCTCACAGTTGGCGGGCTGTCATTTCTCCTCGCCTTGACTTTCATTCTTCTTCACCTCATTCGACCAAGGTCTGGTCTTCTTTCATTTGGTTCATTTTTGTCTTCCTTTTCGTTTAAATGTCTCTTAGCCATAGATATGATATTACTGGGGTGTGGAAGCATGAGTAGAGGAAGAACAGGAACAAAAGTAGGATCTTTCAAAAAAAAAACATGGACAAGGTAGGGCTTAGGCAGACATGATAGAGAGATATCCAATATGGGATATAGGACATAGATTCACAGACAGAGATGATAATGGTAGGTAAATCTGGTAACTCAAAATTTCTTAATCAAAATTAATCACTCAATTATGAAAGACTTCTCTTATACTATGGAATTTATTGTCCCACTTTCCTTATTTCTTTCTCTCTGTCTCCAACTGTGTTCTGCTTTATAGCCAACAAAGATGAGCACAGTTTTTTTTCTTGGCAGGCCTCTTGGTGATCCCTCATACTTGTCATGGAACAGAAAGAAAGTGGGGAACTCAGACTAGCAGGGTTTCGACGGCCGACTGCTTATTGATCTCATGAAAACCAGGTCAGCCCATATGACCTGCGCTCTCACTGTGCATTTTGCCTGACTATTTTTTTATCTTTTCTGTGGGCATTCCATCTCTGTATTCTCATCAAGATGATAAGAGAGAATGTGAGGGAGAGTTCAGTAATAATTTGATGCCTAGGAAATAATCTGAGCTTTCAGCTCATTAATAATTTGACAGGGTCATTTTTCATTCTTTGATTTGCGGAGAGGGAGAGGATGGTTCTTTATGTAATGGAGCGACATAATAATGAAAATTTTCATTTCGTTAACTTGCATGTTTTTTTTTTCTGAAAAGTGTTAACTTGCATGTTTTACTGCATTTTGGTTGAAAGCTGCCATCATCCTAAAACTTTTAGGGCTCGCAAGAGAGATAAGTCAAGGTCATTTGTGACTGCTTTTGTGCCCTTGTAGATCTCTAGTTCCAATTTTTTGTTAAGTGGCCACGATTTGCCTGTTTATAATGCAACGTCAGAATGCAATCCAGATGTTTTCCATTTTATTAGCCATAAAAATAAAAAACATTTATTTTAATGAATCACCAGACATTACAAATACCTGAATGTCAATTCTTGTCACGTTGGTTGATCTCCTGCCCTAGAATTATCTGTCCTAAGTTGTCATTTTCCACCAAGTTGAATCCACATCATCTGTTAATGAATTACTACTCGTAAATCACTACCTTCTGTAAATCACTGATGGATCTCTCCTTCACCAGCATGTTCCAGATTATCGTTTAATCTAAAAGAAATCTATTGAAATCTCTCTTCCCTAGAAAAAAGCACAACAAATAAGTTCTATTCTTACCGGTGACTAGGATTAACATTTAATGCATCTATTTAAATGAAATTCTTTTTGAAAATTGGTGAAGATTTTTTTATGATCGTATCACCAATAAATTGGAAAATGATTATGATGAATCATGTTGCGAGCTAATTCAAGCAATTAAGTGTGAGACTCATTTTTTATTAACTTGTGCTGAAATCATCAGTTATTTTATTTAAATAAACCATGTACTAAAATTTCTTGCATTTGTATATCTACAACTGATAACCTCATTTCTTTGTATCAATTGAGAGCTAACATGCGTGCAGTACCACAAGTGAAGATATATTATTATTTTTTAGCATCCGAGAGTCTATCTGGTTAGTTTTTGAATTAATATGCGGTCTCTATAAGTTTCGAGAATAAGAATTGTGAACTTGAAATCCTGGGTAGTTATTTTGTCACTGATCTTCAGGAAAGTAAAAACAATTAGAGATGTCATATGAAAACAAAGTACATAATATCAGAGATTGATAATGGATTAAAATATTTTCCTCCGTGAGAATACAACGAGATATATCTCCATTTTGTTGAGAAACCACATTGGGGCTGAGTAATAACAACCCGAAAGTCCTTATCGGAGAAGATGGGGATAGTGGAGACCCAGCGGTAAGACTGACGCTATCATAGGCAGAGGGAGGTACACAGCATGAACAACATGTCAGGAGAATTAGAAACGACAACCAATAACTTCTGCTTACTTATGAGTCGCCTTCTGAAGGAGAGGGCTGCTCTATTTAAGGAGGAATATATGCAGAATGGAAATTATGATAATCCCCTAATGGGCAAATGATGAAACTGCCGTAGATACGATGGGGATGGTACCACAGAGCTGGTAGAAGGGAGCCATCAACATGTCATTAGGTATCGTCTTGGAGCTTTGTGAAGAGTACAATGTATCAGCCGGATGTCTTGTACTCCTGCCTCAAGCGTTCCACATGATACGCTATTAGTGCAGGCCATTGGGCACGAGTCCGGCGTGTCGGTGAGCTGGCATGCCCAGTTTCTCGATTCGATGTCTGCCTCAGGCCTCCCCATGAAGATATTGCCAAGTAGTATAGAGGGAATTGGTGCAAAACCGTACTACATAATTGGCAAAGGCATTCGCTTTCTAGTTCCCCTCGTGTAGTTCATGGTGAATGCTAGTGAGGTGCGTGCAACACAGTGTGATGTCACGCCATACACATTCACCAAAGAGACTTGTTCTCAATAAGTCCCGCCATACACTCTGGTGGACTTGTTCTCTTTGGTGAACGCATAGTTGTTGGTTAGTCCCTTTGGTGAACTTTTTCTCTTTTCTCTTTTTGTATTTGTTATTTTTGGACCTATATTGTGAACACTTATCATCCATTCAAGAGTAGGTTATTTTCTCCAACCACTGTATGGATTTTGTTTACTCTCATCACTATATTCTTAGTGGATTCTTGAGCTTGGTTGGATACATATTTTAGGCTCCATTAAGTTAAAATCCTCAACAAAAGATGGCTTCAGATTTTTGTCAATCATGGGATATGTACCCTTTGACCAAGCTAAAAAAACAAGGACATATCGGAACAGCCCCTTTCTCAAAATCACCGAAGTTTACAACAATTGGATTTGATCAGTAGTTAAAAATATGTCACATGCTGAAGGTGTTCTTTTATATTCTTATATATTCTTATATATACTACAATTTTTGGTACAGTTATTATCAACTGATATTTTAGAATCCTCATGTAATTAAGTTCTAACGAATACTTAACATACAGGTTTTTAAAATTAAATTCTATGTCCTTGATTAATTTAGCAAATAATTAAAACTTGTAATAATATACAAACATGCTAAGTGAAAAATACCAATAAATGAAGCTATTTGGAAGAGTATGTAGTTAGTCAAACAGGACTATGTAATGAGTCCAACAGCTTTAAGGAACAAATAATAAGTTAAAGCTACCAAGCCATCAAGTCCTAATCAGAATCCTTATCCTTCCACTTGATATCATGAATGATGTACTCAGCTCATCGCCATCTCTTGAATGCCATAAGTAGCTCCATCTTATGATTTCTACCCAGCACATGTAGTTGATGCCAGCACAGTGCATAGAGAATAATCACTTTAAAGATGCACTAATCACCATCACAATTAAGTGACTACAATAATTCAGAATTTAGACTTGAAAAACTCCGTCGAAATTTTAATTTCGTAGATAACTGAATTAATTAATATAATTATATAAATGGTGTACTTTTTTCAGTTAGAGGAATGTCCCATAAAGAGACAGGACTCGCATCCGAAAGGGATCTACCTCCAGTAATGTTAATGAAGAAAAGTGGTGGGTGAACCTAAATTTTGTATAGATTTGAATTCTTTGTTCATTAAATCCTACTTCATTCATCAATACATTGCATCCAGTTTTTCACACCTCTTGACCTTATATTCTTGTTCCATATATTGTTCCATTAATGTTACAAATGCGCAAAAATCCATTATTGACGAGCCAATCTCATCATAGTTAATATCATTGGGTACATTAATTTACCTATTCATAAATTAAATATAAGTATGGAGTATTTCCAAGTCTCAAAGATATCCACAAGATCTCATTTAATGACATTATGGATAGAACAAGATATGAGATATTATCTGAAACAAAACAAAAATCTTAAAATTTTCTTGAGTATTCAAACCTCTATCCAAAAGGAATTTCACACAAAAAGCATAATGGAAATATTTTTCTCCCATCATTAGAAACTACTTTGATAGTAAATATGCAATCAATTTTTTGATTTTTGCAACTCCTAGAAAGTTGATCCATGCTCGCAGTTTCCCATACAATTCTGAGGAGAGACAAAATTGGTGGAGAGGGTAATTAGATGGAGAGACAAATCGGATGGCTCAGATTACTCCAAATTGAAACGATTATATCTAATTACTCAGAAAGAGTTTCCAGCTAAAATTTTGAGGATAGTTCCACATTTCCCTCCTCTATCCATTCACCATCTTGGATATATAAATAGAACCTCCATCATTATAAAAAATGGCACCCTTGAATTGTATTCCTACATATGATTATCAGAGTGATTCGCTCATTTAAAATCTTGCTCAAGTCCATTCTTGTACTCCAAGAGCGAAGGAGTGAAGGAGTGGCGTTTAGATCAACATGTATGAATAAAAAACACCACTCAGCCTGTTACGTTGTGATGACAAGTTTATTGTGATCTTCGTCTTTTTCAACTCACGTCTTCGTCCTTTTTTGTAGGTTATCATCATTGGAAGCCTAGGTTTCTCCTCTCACGCGCACCACTTTCAACTCTGCCACTCATCTACCTCCATCTCCATCGCACCAATGACAGTAAAATCATCATCCCTTGCCCCCCCCCCTGCCAAAAATTGGTGTGTATCCCCCATCATCTTCATTGTGAACAATATAATATCTCTTTCATCCGCTCCACTCCACTCATGCCCATATTCAACACTATCATTAGGGAAAAGAAACATCATCATGTCATTTGTCAAGCAGCTGATCCGTGACGGATGACATGACAGTGGTGGATGACAATTTTTAGCCACATGATGATGATGTGATGAAAATCCCGTGATAGGTGATGTGACAGTGAAAAGGTGGATAATATTTTTTATGTTCAGATTAAAAGGAGAAATATTGTATCCAAAATTAAAATTTTAAAATTTTACAAAATATTTAAGGATATAGTATATTATAAATAGAGGGAAAAACAAATTAATGCATGAATATTTTATTCCATACTTTAGAAATAGTACTACTGTTCTTTTTAAGTATAAGATGATGCCAAAATATGTAATACTTCAAGCCTATGAGATATCGAAAAAAATTAATTATGGAAAAAGGAGATTGAAGGAAATTATAAAAAAAGAAGCAATATGATGGTCAAAATTAAAATTTAAAAACTATTAAAATATTTATGAATACATTATACAGTATACGAATACAGGGAGAGAGAGAAGGAGAGAGAGAGGGTCATAGGAGACCAAGAAAGGAAGATCAAGAGGGAGGGAGAGAGTGCGAGAATGAGAGAGAGAGAGAGATATGAAGATCAAGAGAGGAAGGTAGCGTGGGACAGTGAGAGAGAGAGAGAGAGAAAGGGGAAGATCAGAGAAGGAGGGAGAGCGGGCGAACGAGAAAGAGAGAGGAAGGAAGAATTGGAGAATGAGAGAGAGCAAGGGGAGAATTGGAGAATGAGAGAGCGAGGGGAAAGTCGAGGAAGGGGGAGTTGGAGAGAGAGAGAGAGAGGAAGATTGAAAGAGGGAGGGAAAATGGGAGAATGAGAGAAAGAGAGAGAAAGAGGAAGATCGAGAGAGGGAGGGAGAATGGAATAATGAGAGAGAGGAAGATCCAGAGAGGAGGGAGAATGGAATAATGAGAGAGAGAGAGAGAGGAAGATCCAGAGAGGGCGGGAGAATGGGAGAAAGGGAGAATGGGAGCGAGAGAGGAAGATCGAGAGAGAGAGAGGGAGGGAGAGTGTGAGAAAGGGAGAGAGAGAGAGAGGGGAGAGTGTGACAAAGGGAGAGAGAGAGAGGGAAGGAGAGTGGGAGAATGAGAGAGATAGAGGGAGAGGGAGGAAGTGTTAAGCAAGAAGAAGATAAAGATGAAGAATGGAGTGAACAGCTCGGCAGCCACATCAGCAACACAGTCAGCCAATAGGGGTTTTAATAAAGATTAGCTAGTAAAAAGAAGACACCTATCCTATACTCGTTAAGAGGATTAGAGGGTCAGGATTAAATATAAGTTTAAATATAGATAGGATCAAATGTAGACAGGTCAGGATCAAATCTAGATAGGTAACAAACTAACGGATAGGATGAGTTTAGTTCTAGCCGTTATAACAATTATAAAGGCTAGGATTACAACGTTAGATAACAAACTATTATAAAGGACCATAAATAAGAACCAACATTTCATGAATGAAATTGCGGATTCAATCATTTTAACTACCTCTCTCTCTCTCCAAGAATTCTTACATGGAGAGTGGGAGAATGAGAGAGAGAGGGATGGAGAGTGGGAGAAAGAGAGAGAGGAAGATAGAGAGGGGGACAGTAGGAGAACGAGAAAGAGAGAGAGAGGAAGATTGAGAGAGAGAAGAAGGAAGATCGAGAGAGAGAGGGGGGGGGGGGAAGAGTGGGACAATGGGAGAGAGAGAGGAAGAACGAGAGGGAAAGGGAGAGTGGGACAAGGGGAGAGAGAGAGAGAGAAAGAGAGGAAGATCAAAAGAGTAATGGAGAGTGGGAAAATGAGAGAAAGAGGGTGAGTGGGAGAACGAGAGAGAGGGGGAAGAGTGGGACAATGGGAGAGAGAGAGGAAGAACGAGAGGGAGAGGGAGAGTGGGACAAGGGGAGAGAGAGAGAGAGAAAGAGAGGAAGATCAAAAGAGTAAATGGAGAGTGGGAAAATTGAAGACGGCGAAAGCTCGCCATCAGCATAAGTAGGAAACTTAATGAAGATTAGATAATAATAATGCACGTATTCTATACTCGTTGGAGATTAGAAAAAATAGGAAACATATAGGTTCAAACATAGATCAGGATTAAAGATAGATAGGATCAAAAGATAGATAGGATTAAAGATAGATAGGAAGAAAATATCGGACGATTAATATCGGACATAGCCGTTATATCAATAACGGCTATGATTTAAAAACAGATCGAATGGTCTAAACTGTTTGATCCTCAGCCGTTATAACGGCTACGATTTAAACCGAGCGAACGGTCTAGATCATTTGTTCCATAGCCGTTATACTAGTTATAACGGCTATGATTAAAACAGATCGAATGGTCCAGACCGTTCGATCCTCAAACCGTTATACCATAACAGACTTTCTATATTTTTAGTACGATACATCTATATAAATACAAACCAATTGTTAAGATCAAACATGTGGGAATAAGAAGAGATCTTCATCCTATTGTCCTGTGTTTCTCCTCTCCCCCTCTCGTCTCTTATTCCTCTTCTTTCTCTCTTCTCAATCTCTTCATCTCAACGCGAGGATCAACTTTTACAAAAATGAGAGAAAGAAGGAGAGAGAGAGAGAGAGAGAGAGAGAGAGAGGGTGAGTGGGAGAATGAGAGAGAGGGAGAGGGAGGGAGAGTGCGAGAAAGAGAGAGAAAGAGAGAGAGAGAGAGAGAGAGAGAGGGTGAATGGGAGGGAGGGAGGGAGAGTGGGAGAACGAGAGAGAGAGAGAGAGGGGGAGGGGGAGGGAGGGAGGGAGAGTGGGAAAACGAGAGAGAGGGGGGAAGGGAGAGTCGGAGAATGGGAGAGAGAGAGGAAGATTGCGAGAGGGAGGGATAGTGGGAGAACTAGAGAGAGAGGGAGGGTGGGAGAATGGGACGAGAGAAAGAGAGAGGTAGATTGAGATAGGGAGGGAGAGTGGGAGAACAGGAGAGAGCGAGAGAGGAAGATCTAGAGGGGGATGGACAGAGAGAGAATGTGTGTGAGAGAGAGAGGGAGAGTGGGACGAGGGAAAGAGAGATTAAGATTGAGAGATGGAGGGAGAGTGGGAGAACAGGAGAGGGAGAGGAATATTGAGAGAGGGAGGGAGAGTGGGAGAACAGGAGAGAGAGAGAGAGAGGGAGAAAGGGATAGGAAGATCGAGAGAGGTAGGGACAGTGGGAGAATGAGAGAGAGATAGAGGAAGATTGGGAGAGGGAAGGTGGGACGAGAGAAAGAGAGATGAAGATTGAGAGTGGGAGAACAGGACAGAGAGAGTGAGAGAGAGAGGATGATCAGGAGAGGGAGGGAGAGTGGGAGAACAAAAGAGAGACAGAGAGAGAGGAAGGGAGAGTGGGAAAATGAGAGAGATGTAGATAGAGACTAAGATTTAGAGAGGGAGGAAAAGTGGGAGAACGAGAGAGAGAGAGAGAGAGAGAGGAAGATTGAGAGGGAGGGAGAGTTGGAGTACAGGAGAGATGAATATCTAGAGAGGAGAAGTGCTTTTGTCCCTTGTGATGGGGATCCCATCTGATGATGGGATGGAAACGAGACGAGGGATCTGGTGATGGTGACAAAGATGTGATGGTTTTTTGGAAAATCCAACATCACGTGCCCACTCCGGAGACATGACAATCTTCCCGTCATGGTTCAGCATATGTCGTGTCACGTTTGAGACGTCATCTAACGGACACGTCATTCCCTAACTGTCACCTAGTGTTCACAAAGTGTCAGCTAAAGTATTTAAGGTTAGAAGTATTTGTATTTTATGACTATAAGATTTTGAACAAAATTTCCAAAATTACTCGATACATTTTGAAATAAATTAAGTCAAATAGGATTAATATTTTCTGACCTTCCAATAATTACTTTGAACTATTTTTCCCTTTTTTCATTCTTTAGATTAATATAAATTATTAAAATAAATATTAAAATCCAAAAAATAGAAATTAAAGATAAATTATTGCTTATTCAATTCTTTCTCCTTGTGGATTTGACTCTTGCTCTATGCTCGTAAGGAAATTATAAATATTTTTTTATAAATAGAAGCCTTAAACAACATATTTAATCGTAATTTCTGTTTCATCGTCCATCGTTGCTCGCCTATAGCAAGTACGACGTTCGCCTTGTGATAAACTCAAAATTAGGGCAAAATTATGTTGTTGATAATTTGAGTTTAATCAATAAAAATTATAAACCCACACTCATAAATAATGTAATAAGCTAGTGACAAGTAGGTGTCGTCTCCACAAGAAATGGATGTTAGGGAAGGAAATTCTCTTGATCGGGTGATCAGGTGAAGTCAACGGGATTAGAATTACGTAGTGTACAAGTTACTGAATAAGGGAGAGATAGTGGTTACGGTAGACTGAGGAGTCTAATTAGGGTTTTAGCAATCAGTGTTTATGATGGTGAGAATGGAGAAACGAGATGGGATTATGGAGTTGGTGTGGTGTTGACATAAAGGCAAGTGTATTCGGTGATAGAGATAGCAAGAATGAGGTAGGACGATGATAAAAATCAGAGATGTAGTGATATGTGTTTGTTTAAATAGGAAGGAAAGATGTGTGTGATGAAATAGTCATAGTGTAGGGTGGAAATGAAATGAAGGTAAAGGTGAGGATGGATAGGGAAGATGATCAATGCGGATGGATATAGATGAGTGATCCATGAAAGATTGGATGATGGTTGATGAAGATGAATGCCCTAACTAAGTGTGTCGAAGAATATTATGCCATGTAAGGCAAAAGGATAACTTTAGTCCAAATATTCTGCCAGGATCAAGGCGTCTTCCTGCGGCAGATCAACCTCCCCACTTCTTTGTTGAACTTCTCCAAGCACTAGAGACACCAAGGGACACTTGATGGACCTTCAAAACTTCCCTTTCTTTCAATCTTGTTCTCTAGGAGGAAGTGAGCTAAAAGATATTTTTCTACAAAGATCAAGGGCTCGATTTAACCAAGTGTATCGAGGATAGAGGATGAAAAGATGAAGATGCCCTTAAAATTTCAGCTCAATCTGAGTTTTGGATTGTCGGATATCAAGCATTGGCATCAAATGTGATGATTGGCTGAGATTCTGCCTTGTCATCTATGATCTACGGCTTTTGTCGCGCCATGTGTCATCCTAGAGAAAAAGACAAAATAGAGGAATATTATTCTATTATTAAATTATATTGGTAAATAGCCAGGTCGCAGCTGATGTGGCACCATCTCAGCACCCACCGTGTCAGCACAACCCTCTTGGAAATTGAATGATTAATTAACACCTCTTCACCACGTGTACATGTGGTGCCATTCGTCGTTGACACGTAGACGACGCCACAATCTTTGACTGGTGAGTCATAATAAAAAAAATTCTAAGTTCTAAAAGTCAGGCCTCAATCGTCGCACACCATTTATCACAAAAAGGACATCTTTTTTTTATTGGTCCACGTCACCTGCACTAGGAAAAAAGTAAAAAGCTATTTTGTTAGTATTAAATGCAATTATGGCATCACTAATCGATGACAAAATGGCTTAGTAAAATGATTGGTTGAAGTCAATCATTACTAAGCTTAATGATTGGTTTTCTCCAATCATTATACTTAATCTTGATTCGTCACCGTTCGACAAATCGAATGACGATATGTGGTGTCACAAAATAAAGGACTTACAATATATTCTAAAAGTCATTTTTAATAAAATAAAGGCCCAAAAATACAAATAAATATATTTTTTGAATTAGAAAATTCACATCTTTTGAATTTAATTCCAAAAAATTCCATAAAAATCATATTATGACTCAAAATTATATTCTTTCAGAATTTGATGTCATAAAGATATCAACAAACACATAAAAATGCCATAAGTTCATAATATCATTCTAAAAATAAATTTAATCATTTTACGCTTGATAACATGCATATATAATTAAAGTAATAAAAAATAATCATGTAAATATGATCAGATTAAGCTAATAAAAATGCATGTTATCACCTTCCACTATCCATTGTCACCTACTTCTTGGACACTCGATTGACTATCCGCACATTAGTCGACCACTGCCACCATCAAATCAAATCTGATACATTAGTGTCGTCGCGTATGCACACTCTTGCAACCTTCCTACATCAGCTTTGGTATCATAGCCTAAGGATCTTGTCTGCCATCTCCAAGTGTTAACACGTTCTCTCCAATTTCCCTCTCGAGAAACCACCGTAGTCTTATTTCCCTATCACTCATGCCATGGCAGCCACTTCTCCCCTTATCATTGTTACCATTAGCCTCCTCCACAACTGCCATTGTCCCTGCTCATTTATTATTGCTTGGATGTGGTTTCCCTTGGCAGCACAACCACTCACAACAACAAACATCACATACCTTAGAGCTCGTGTTGGTTTGCCGTCAAAGTTGACTACCAAACTGACCCAGGCCGAAATCCCCAAGAAGGGCAAGATAGGCCGGCCCACTATTCAGCCCATGAACAGCATTTCCCAACGGACCAATTATGAGTCAACACTAAAAAGATTGTTTGGGTCTAGTGGACCCACAAAACATGCCACCTTGGATTCGGTTTTCCCAATTGGGTCCCTTGATGGGTCCCTCCCATCCATACCCTTGAGTGATCACAGATCCATCATGGTTGCCTGACAAGCTCTACAGACCTTCCCTACTAGCAACCTTCCATCAACCTTGCACCAGCTATGTTCATCCACTCAGAAGTTATTGCCATCGAACCGTGAGATCGCACCATGGCAGTTTTGCCTGTAGAGGTGGCCCCATGGTAGCACCGCCGGTGACTTGGCAGCAGAGCTGATTATGGATGTCACCACAATACCAGCCTCCAATCTTATCATACTAGCTGCCTCGAGTTGCTCATGTTCTCCTATAGTCAAGATCTTGTGCAATCTAATGCCACCACTATCAACTCGCTCCACTAGGGGTCCATCGACCTTGGCCATTGGATGCCACCACCTGTGCTAGGGATCAAGGATTTGAACAATCCGATCCAAACATCGATCAAGCCATGGATAAACCATGTTCTATTTCAGCTAAATGTTCAGATCGTATAATCTAATTCAATTTAGTTATAACATACAGTTTGGATTGGTTCGATTGAATAATTAAAAAACTGAAAAATTAAATCATCTTGTTGGAATCTCTTCACGTCGAATCGGCGGCTATCGTTTCTATTTTGTCATTCTTCCTCCGCAGTCTTCTCTTTTTCAATCTTCCAATCGTCCCTCTACATTCCGATTTTGGATGAAGCTGTGGAGGCGTGCTGAGGAGGTTTTCTTGGTTGAAACGTGAGATGTATGCTGGATTTCAATGATGAATGTTTGGTATTTTTTCTGCAATTTTCAATCTTCCCTCTACATTCTGATTTTGGATGAAGTTGTGGAGACATGTTGTGGAGGTTTTCTTGGTTGAAACGTGAGGTAAGCTGAATTTCAACGAAAATATTTTTTGGTATTTATCTGCAATTTGCAATCTTCCCTCTGGATTTTGCATTTGTATTTGAATCATCATTATCATATATTTTTCTTCCTCCAAGTCCATCAATTCCATTTGTCTCAGCTCCCCCTTTGTCCCACCTGCACTGACTGACTGATTTGGTTCAATCGACTATGATTGAGTACTCCAGCCGATAGTGATTCATCTCACCATAAAAGTATGGTAGATTATGATTGATCAATCTTGATCAACCAAACGAATAGGAAAATAGAAATTTAAGGGAGAGTCTATTTGTATTGCCCCCTCACTGATCAACGAAGTCAATGCCATATATGAATAAAAATTATGATCTATCATGGATCAAATATAGTTTAATGATTTTTTTGTTTGATAATCTGACTCTGACATGATGGATCAGGATTCATGATTGATTAAATTGGTTTTTGATGATCAACCTAGTCAATAGGTTGGATCAATAACATCTGTTATGTTTCAGTCAATCATGATTCAGCAATCCAGCCAAGAGTGATCAGTCTATCTGTAAAATCATGACAGATCATGAGATAAATCTTGATAAGCCAAAAGAAGAGCATATTGGTATTGTCCCGCGATGATGCTCAAGTCAGTGCCATACATGAATGAAAATT
Organism: Wolffia australiana; assembly: GCF_029677425.1. Lineage (NCBI taxonomy): Eukaryota > Viridiplantae > Streptophyta > Magnoliopsida > Alismatales > Araceae > Wolffia > Wolffia australiana. The sequence continues at coordinate 7,409,024 of NC_135852.1, read as the reverse complement.
GTAATATATCATGGATCAGGCATGATTTATCAATCAATTATTTTTCTTTATATTTGATTATGACATTGTGGATTATTATTTTGATCCATCATGATAGATTCATCATGAACATCTTATAATATGTTATTCATATGTGCTTACCAACACAATGGATTCCATCAAGATGCCTTTTGATAGATATGTAGAATCAGCTCTTGGATGTATGTCTATTGGCGACAAGGAGACATCTGAAAGCTCATCTCCTACTAGTTCGCATCGTGATGGTGAACATCCGGGTGATCAAATAAATGATGAATTCATATCTAGTAGTACACCAAAAGAGGTGATTGATCTAACAGTTGAGGGGTTGACCGCTGCAAGAAGGCACTATGCATTGAGGTCCACGGTATTCCAATATTTTAGGAAGACATGTCCTTAGCAGTATGTATGCAACGTGTGTACAAAGGTCGCCCCCTCCCAATAAGGCCATCATCAATACAAACAAGCTGAGGAGTGCAATTTTCTTTTGGAGGCATCTCAAGAAGTTTCTCGTTCTTTACAAGGAGAGCTAAAGGGGTTACCAAAGGAAAATAAATCAGTAGCTGACCTATTCTGTGGTGGCATGTGCACAGGGGAGGACCCCCAACGAACTGGGATTACCCCCGAAGCGACTACAGTACAGCTCGCAACAGTGACAGTTTTATATGGCTGTCCTAGTTATGCCCATAGTTTGAAATGCATATTCTAAGCTCGAGAGTAGCGAAGTAGTCATTCGCGGCAGCATATCATGAGATGAAGGTATAGTTTGCTCAGGAACTCACCAATCACCAATCCACGAGTGGACATCATAGAATGATATTGAAATACTTGGGATCACTATGCATTGGATTGATTCTTTGTGGAAGTTAAGGAACTAGGTGTTGTCTATTCGGGAACTAGTGATCAAAATATATGTGGCCGGCAAGCCAATCCCACATTCCACATCTCATTCCATCCTCATTATGAGAACATATTCATTTTAGCGCATGTGTGATGCTTATAATGAAGTCCATTAATTCATGATCAGACTTAGTGAATTATGATGAGATCGCAATATGAAGATCACTAGTCTTTAAGCATGTGGCCTAAATATTTCTATTCGAAGGATATGCGAGAAGGACATCAAAGTATCCGGATAGAATAGCACTATCTAGCCTCACTTATATGATGAGTATGGCCGCTCTCGTAGCCATTAGTGTGGAGACACTAAGGATAGATAGTGGGTGCTCTTTAGTGGAAAGAGTTCACTGAATTGATCCATACGAATCCCTGAATGGAATTATACCAAACTGTTAATCAGGTTGATTCACGTCACGGTTGTGTAAGTGGTCCTTAGACTTGAGACACCAATGACATCTTGTGGACTGACAGTTGTACTTTGACTATGGCCAACGAGTCTTTAATCATGGGATTCTAAACAGTCTTAGTTCGGGTGCATCAAGAAGTTCACGAAGGCAATTAAGTGGTCAAGAGAGGATCGTCCACCCTCAGTATAAGAGGTGACAGCTCAAGGAAGATGATGCGATAAAGTCCTTGGCCAAGGCATTGAAATATCGGAGAAGAGTTTTCCAATGATTTTTGAATGCATCAGTACTAACTTGGATGATCAATTAGGGTTTGACAATTGACCATACCCTAAGTCGTCTAAGGAGCGTCAAGTGGATGAGAGATTATACATACACGGTAACTGATGACGAATAGATTCCATGAGTGAGTTGATACACACTCCTTTATATCTTCTAGGACACGAGTTGTAGCTTGGCACCCCACGTGTCGGAGTCTCAACCTATCGATTGGGCTAAATCGATCCGACGTTAATTAATCTATATGATGATATAGTTAATTAATTTGGAAGGCCAATAAAGGTTATTGGGCCGCTGGAGTCATAACTAGACTGATACATGGGCCTAGACGGTCACACGCAAATGGTATTTTGGACGTTGGAAGATATACTTAAGTTTTATGAAAAATACCCACTTAGTATAAATAGGGGAAGGCCCTGAACGAAATTCACCCAGGCCAGAATTGTTCAGGGGCCTTTCCCCTTCTTCTCCACTCTCCCCACAGCCCCTCTCCATCCATGATGTGATCGAGACGACGTAACGACGCCGACGGAGAAAGAACGGGGCTCGTCAATGAGAAGGAGGAGATCCGACATGTTGAGGACCGCGTGGGTACGTTTAGAGGCTACACACTTGAGCAGCTTAACTCGTCTCACTCCGGGATCAAAGAAATTAAGAATGAAATTTGTACAAAGGTACTTCGTTTAATGTTTTTATCGATGTCGTTTGATTCCGTTCAAGGCTTCCGCTGCGAAATGTTTTGTTTTGTTCATCCATGTCAAGGCCTCTAGAACCTAACATCCAATTGGTAGAACATTAGCATTACTGATGCCAAGCATCACAATTAATATTTTTTCAAGAGGATTGAAGATCTACATGATACGCGATTCATATCATGGGTCATCAATCTCTACAAATGAGTTGGATGACTACATTTTTGTTTCTTTCTATCCTATGGTAGATGCATTCTCCTTGTGGAAGAAGATTTGGGGATGACAGTTCCTTAGATTAGTAAAGATAGCCAAAGAGTTAATGTCACTTTTTCCAACTTCTGTCCTAGTAGAGATATTCTTCTTTGACGGTCGGCCATCATCACGTACAATAGACGCAATCTGAATGGAAAACTATTTATGAATTTACAAATATGAAGTGTTGGTTGTGGTCGTACAAAACCAAGTGGCGTGCACCATTATCACGATAAACACCCCTAGCAAGTTCTAGTAAGTCAGATTTCATCCTTTATAGGATTACTAATTCGTCCTTATATTGCATATTTTCAGACCCCGAATAGTGCAACTAGAGAGGACAAATCAAGGTGACTAAAGAAGATAACAGGGTTGGTCGATTGTGACAACGTCGTTGACATGTGACATCAAGGACGTCCTCTCGCTCAGTCACATCACTTCATCTCGGTACTTTCAAAATTTTAGACATAATTTCATCTATATAATTATGAAAATTTTTAAATAATGATGACTAATAGTTCTCTCTTCCAAACTCATATTGTCATACCTAAGTACTCCATAATATTTTTTAAAAATTACATATATAATTCTACATAAATACATAATAACTTCACTATTGGTAATCACTTCAAATTCATCATCCTTTGAATTAGAGAATCACTTCACTACTGGTAATCAGGAAAATTGATTTTCCAAGAAGGGGTGCTCTATTTTCTAAATCTGAGATGACGTATGGATAAGAGGTAAATATGGAATCACCTCAAAATTTTGACCTGAAACACCTTTTAAATCGTTAAATAAATTTAAATGCATCATTGTTTGGAGTTGGAGCTGTCTAAGTATTTGATATTGTCTCTCTCCTCATCAAGGATCACCATCAAGAGGCTAAATTATTGATTTTCCCAAATAATCTACATTGTATTCCACATTTTAAATGGCATTAAATTATTCTCTCATGTGTGTCCTTGATATTGAATAAAATGCAGCAATGATTGGCATGAACCGCATCCAATCAAACTTTGACATGTGTATCTAAGAAAAGGGAAAAGGTAAACAAAGTTTGAGCACATTTAATGCATTTCCTGTCATGGAATTGTGTGATGCCACATGTCAAGGTGGAGTATCTGCATTTATTGTGAAGAAGATCATGTCTTTTATATTGGCTGCTGATAACTTGCACATTATAATGTTAAATTGATGAATATTACATTAGATATGTGTTTTATTAGCCATATTTGCATGTTATCATAAATAAATGGACATAAATGATGTGTGCTATGATTTTATGATTCTTTTTAGTTTTTATTATTTTTTACATGACATTTAACCTCAATGCATTGAAGAATTATTTTCTGCTGGGCGTAAAACATTTGGCTAGAGTTTGTTAATGGTTTTAGTAATTTTTCTGGAATTTTTCCATATTTTTTTATAATTTTCTGACCATTATATAGCCAATAAATAATTTTTAGAATTAAAAGAATATTTCTTATAATTTATTTAGTGTTTAAAAATGATTTTTAATTAATTTTGTGGCATCCACGTCATTCGGCCGACAATTCGGGCGAATGATTGGAAGCGCCAAAAATAAGCCTTTTCTAGGCTCATTATGGCATCGCAATGGGCAATGCCATAATGAGCAAATCATTATTTCGAAAAGAACAACTGGCACGGGGGGCCGAGGAAAAGGTATGCTTTGTTTTCTTCTTCATTATTTTTTACACGCAATAAATACACACGGAGAATAAATCTCCGCGTGCATTTATAAAGCGAGAATATTCCTTGCACGCGGAATTGATTAGTAGCGGGCATTGATTGCACGCAGCAACCGAATCAGTGTGCATTTAATAAACGGTAAGGTTACCTTTATTTTATATTACAACAAAAGAGATGCAGGGCAACATGCCACGATCTCAGCCACACAAAAGGTATCTTTTGACAGCTATGATTGCGCCATTTCAGTGCGCAAAAATGTGGCAACGCGCGATCCGAGGGCAGTGAAAACGAGGCGACAAATCAGAAAATGTCATTTCTATCTGCGTGGAGAAAAAATAAAATAAATCTAACATCCAGGATTAATCGCCAGTAAAATGGCAATATTATGAGATCTAGCCGTTCGACTGTGCCCACATTTTGAGGGTAGTTTGTCTTTTCACCCTCTACAATCCATACGGTTAGATTTTTAAATAGAGATCAGGAAGAAGGGAAAATTCACTTTGTAACCTCTCACCCAAGAAATTGGCCAGGAAGGATACAAATGCTGCTTTTGAAGTCGACAGATCTTGGTTCATTATTCAAAGTTGTAAGTTTCTACTTCATTGTTTGAACTTCTTGAACGATTCTAAAACACCAAGGCATGGACAAAATGTACATGCCCTTGAAGTTGATTTAAATGAAAATTAGCATTCCAATTTGATTTTGATTCAAGATCTGACTCTTAATCCTTAGTTCTACATTTATTTCCATCCCATTTTGCATCTTAGGTCTCTAGATTAGGGTCGAATTTCATCTTTAATTCAATTTTCCCCAAATTCTTCTACTTTCTCTCTCTAGGTTAGTTCGTCTACATTATCTCTCTATATTTAGAAATTGATTGCTTGAAAATTAAATTTTTATATATTAAAAACCTAAATCAAAAATCTCTTCCATCTTCAAGTCCAATTTTAAAAATCCGTTTCTTGATTAATAATTCCCAATTTTAATACATAAAAGTGTCTTCATAAATCATCTTGATTGGAATATTGGTAATCCGAATTAATCTGATATGAGAATCAAAATAATCCGAATTATCCTATCTAGAGTGTCTTGACTAAAAATATTAAGATCAAAATTAAGCTTTTGCTTAATTTTGATTAATTACAAACAAAATTAAACACAATTATGGCCCATTAAATGCAATATTAATTCATTCTTGAATTAATTCATTTGAATTAGGATAAAACTTCTTACAGAGTGCCTCCCTGTGGTTCGACCCCTAGCTTTATCTATACATAGTATTTAGTGATTAAGGGATATTATAAATTTTATTGCATAAGTCTAAAAGCCCAAAACATCGACATATTTTACACACCATTTTTTGGCTTTTCAGCTACACATTTTCACATTTAAAAATAAGTAATAACTATTCTTTGAAAGACATTACTGCTTTAGCCAATGATGGGGGACCATATCTCCAGCAGTAGCAAGGGACGACAACAACCACACTGAGCAGCCCGAGCTGACGTCCGCGACCCCGACGTTAAGTACTCGGCCTAGTGATGGTCGCCATGTTCGGTATTATTTCCGTATATCTTGAATTCTCTTCAGAAACATTTTAGATTGGGCCATCATAATTGGGCCTTGTCCGTTTTATTTTCGTTATGTTGTAATGAACGTTAAGGGGAATCCTCATCACGATACGGTTTTCCCCTTGTTTCGGCCCACTTCGACATCCGCATCTCCTATATAAAGGGAAGGCATGCCCAAGGAGAGCCTTGTAGTTTGATTGAATTTGAAATAAATTCTTCAACTGGGCTCCCACCTTCTCCCTTTGGGAGGTATCTTTACCGCTTTCTAGAGTAGATTGTGGGAAGCTGCACGCCATGACGCTTCTCCTTCCACGACGACAATATTCCATGGGGATCACCCGTCTTTTACTGCGTTGTGTCTTCTTGATGCCCACTCAATAACCCCTTGCGCCCCTTTCTCCGGTCTGCAAGAAACGCTTCCCAGGAGCTTCCTCCTGCACGCCATTTGTGTTGCCAGCCGGCAGCCTTTGGATCATCTTGCCACCGTCAAGAAACCAGGTTCTTCAAGGTTGCACCTCAAGAACCTTCTTCTTGGATCATCCACCGCCATTGCCCGTCAATTTCCACCTACGACGTGCCACGACCTCGCCTTGACGTTTGCCACCAACGCCGCTGCCCAGTTCTGCGCACCGCACACTTGCGCCCCACGCCCGTGTGTTGCTGCCGCTCTGCTGGCGAGCACCGTGTGTGCCCCTAAAACCCCCGTTTGCGTCCGCGCCCCACGCGTGCATGCATACTGCACCTTGCGCAACGCTGCGCCCCTGCTCCATGCGTGCCCACGCCCTGCGCGCGCCCAACCCCTCCCCCCGCACCATCCGCACCCGTGTGCACGTCTGCGCTCGCACATCCAGACCTCCTGTGCACGCACGCCTCTGTGCAACCGTGCTCTGCATGTGTTCGAGCCTGCCTCTCCTGCGTGCCAACACCCCGCGTGCCCGTGCCTGCCTCCTCTCATGCTCAGCCACATGTACACTTCCTGGACTACATTGCCACGGACTTCAGGTTACGAATCACTCAGGCTCCAACTCTCTCCTTCATTAGCGGTCAAATTACCTCTTTTAGTGTTGTCGTCGTATGTGTTCCTCTGCCTAGGATTGAGATATTGTGATAGGAATAGCCACTTATTGTCGAGTGGTAGAATTTCTTTGTGATACCACTAGACCTAAAGGTAGAGGACGGGGACGTCTTTGGGCACTCAGTGCTCCTCATTACTTCGACATCTAGTTGATCTATTGGGACGTTGGGAGTGTGACTTTGCCTAGTCAAACTCCGGGATTTTAATTAATCTTCAGACTCGTCAGCTATGTTGAATCGCTTCTCATTGATTTTCTCACATCAGCATTTCATCATCTTTTATTGTTTAAGTTTTTCATCTGACTTTCTATTGTGTTGTAATACGAGCCGTTCGATCCCGGGGTTATGTATTACATCACTTTTATATTGGCTACACATTTTCACATTTAAAAGGAGTAATAACTATTCTTTGAAAAGACAACACTGTTGTGGCCAATGATTTTTTCAACACCAGTCATTCATCAGATTTCTGGCCACAATCCGAAAGAATTGGATCACAACAGCTAGCAAAGCCAAATAAATGCACTGAATCCCCAAACTAATCCAGAAATTTATATTCTAACTTATAATTTTATTTTATGAATTTGATGATATAAACTCTAAAAAAATACAAAAAAACTTAAGAATTTTATTTTATCCTATCAAACTATATTGACCCTCAAAAATATTTAAAATGAATATAATATCTTCTTTCTTATGAAATTTTTATGGGGCTAATGTTATAAATTGTTGTTAAAATTCCAGAAAATCGATAAAATTCAGATATTCAATGTAAAAGTTTGAAAGACCTTTAATATTTAATAGCATGCATTTGTGATCATTTCAATGAAAATAAGCACATAAAACCTATGAAACTACTACAAAAATTGCATGTTAGTTGTGATTATTGTTTGTGATTAACCGTGTAATGTTCCATTAGAGTAGAGAACCGGATGCCATTTTAAGAGTCAGTTCTCTCCAACAGGTTATGACCATCCACCCACACACTGAAACATATTGCCACCATGGACGTCCCCACCCCAAGAAGAGGTTTCTGGTCCCCTCCTAATGTTGGAAAATTCCTCCATTCCCAGATCCTCACTTTTTCAGAATCTTGGGATCCAGTTCACAGTTTGCCAACTAGACATCCCTTGAGTGATTGCCTGGGTGCGTCCGCCATCCCCTCTTGTTCAATGTTTTTGATTGGCCCCCTTATCTTTCCCTCCATTCCTTTTTTTCCACTGGATATCTGATACCGGATATCAGATATCAAACGGATACCAAAAGTCATGTGTAAAACGGATATGGGGACGGATATCAAACAGTGAATGACGAGCCGGATCTCAGATACCGGAATCCTATATCCTGATATTGATATCCAGGATAAAGAGAGAAAATCAATATTGATTATGATTTTAGATGACTAACATTAACAACGCCCAAATGTTTTAGTTATATTATTCCCTTGTTTAATACATACACCTCAAAAGTTTCCATTTCTTTCATATGGGATAATAGGATTTGGAGTTTAGATATATATATATATATATATAACTATCAAAAATATAATAGGATTCGGAATTAATATGTCGTTTAATATTTTGGTATATAGATGTTTAGTACATTTTTACGCCGTTTAATAAATACACCTCAAGATTTTGTTTTTCTTCCATATGGGATTATAGGATTCGAAGTTTAATATAAATATTATATATATTTAGTATTTATATAAAATATATATTTTTTATATTTTTTTGAGGGTATATTTATATTATCCCATATGGAATATTTATAGTATCCCATATTTATATTGGGAGTATAATATAAATCCAAATCCTAGTATCCTATATGGAAGAAAATGAAAATTTTGAGGGGTATAAATTAAACGAGGCATTACTTTAATTAAATATTCTATGCTTCCCTGCCAGCCAACGATTTTCATCACCAAACCACTGCCCGACGAACAGCTTCAATGAATAAAATCTATTTTCACAAACATTCCATGTTGGATATCAAAATCTGATATCCAACTCGGATATCCGATATCGCCATCCTTCTCGAGAGGCGGAGAAGGACGACATCATCGAGACTGATAACGATATCGGATATCAGTACTATAGCAACCGATATCTGATATTTATCCGATATCTGGATATCAGTGAAAACTGATATCAGAAATGTGATTTCCGATATCCGATTCAGCATTCGTCCCAATGCCGTAATCCGATGTCGGTATCAGGACGGGCGATCACTAGCCAACACCTCAATGGATCTCTACAGACTCGGGCATAACGCCCCAGCTAGGCAATGGAAACATATAATTTCCAATATTTGTCTTTGCTTGATGGAGCCCCTCGGTCTGGCCTTAGCACTGTTCTCCTATAGGACCCAACCATCACCCAGCCCGTTGTGTTACCATCATTTGCCATCCTCCCTATATCATGGGTGAATGAGTTGATGTTGTTTATCTCCCTCATCATAATCGGCTCACTCCCTCCCAGGCCCACAATGACTTGGGCTGCCTTTTTGTCTGTCTCTCCATGGCAGTGGGATTGTCCCCTGAGGATTGAACTGATGGTGATTAGACCATGGAGTATGTGATGAGAATCCTGAGTTTAGATGAAACAGGAGAAAGAGAAAGGACGAAGAAGAAGAAGAAGAGAAGAGAAGAGAGAGAGAAGACAAAGAGACAATCTTGAATTAGATCGTTGAATTCATCCACAAACTTACAATTAGATTGGTTGATATTTATAATATAAAATGGTACTAAATATAGTAAGTTGTCCGTTTTAATCATAGCCATAATAACTTGCATAACGGCTATATTAAAACAAAACTGGACCGCTAGATCAACGGTTATGTTTCCTATTCTAGACTTGATCCTAGCCGTCTAGATTTGATCCTAACTATGTGAAATCCTAGATTTGATCCTAGCCGTCTATTTCTCATAACAAGTATAATATATGTAGAGATTTTTACTATCTAATCTTTTAAAGTCCCTATTGGTGAGGATGTTGTCTGCCCGTGCTGACTGCCCAGTTGTCACTCCTCAACAGTCTGGATGTATGTATTCAGTGTTTGAATCTGCAAACCAGCAGAGGGAATATGCAGAAAGAATGGAGTGAAATAAATGACTGCTTGGGTAAACTGAACCTGGTCTGGAGCAGTCATATCCCATCCAAGACGGAGAACTCGCAAGGCCCGACAGCGTCGACAAACCCACGGAGGGAAAGCTCGGGAACGCCGCCGCATGGGTCGGGCTGGATCAGATGATCATGATCAATGAATATGACAATGACAGTGATGTCATCATGCAGCATGCGGCAGCCACCAGGCATCCTCCAAAGGGAAGAGTCCTTCATCTTTATAGCCTCTTCCAGAGCCATGCGAGCAAGCCGCCTCGCAATCCCCTGCCAACCGTGACAGACAAAGAGGGGGAGTGAGAGAGAGAGATGCAGACCAATCAAGAGAGAGAAAGTGTGCCTGATCCACAAAGAGATAGAATCAATAACTTTTTATCAGACAGAGAGGGAGTTAGTGATGAGAGAGATAGATATAGAGAAACATATATACATTTTTTTAAAATTAGAGAAACATATATACATTTTTTTAAAATTAGAGAAACATATATACATTTTTTTAAAATTAGAGAAACATATATACATTTTTTTAAAATTAGAGAAACATATATACATAGAAAGAGATAAAAATGAGGACTGAGGAGACGGACAGAGCTACAAAGAGAGAAAGGTGGAGGGAAATGGAGAGAAGGGAGAGAGAATAATGAAGAGAGACCAAATGAGTAGGGGAGAGGAAATGGAGAGAGAGAGAGAGAGAGGGAGAGAGAGAGAGACCCGAATTTTAGAATATTAATAAACAAAATGAGAAAACAAAGAGAGATTGGAAGAGAGGGTGAAGGTGGGAGATAAATAAAATGATCCAGGAAGAAGAGAGATATGCGGGGATGAGAGAGAGAGATAGAAAAATTTGGAGAAAAAATTAAAAGAGAGATGTAATGGATTTAGGGGAAGAAACAAACATACCTTTCTGGGGTGACTATGCACGATCTCAACAGCCTTTTGATTGGAGAGATGATCCCAGAGGCCATCAGAGGCAAGAATCAAGAACTTGTCGTAGGGTCGAAGCACTCTTCTCGTGATAGATGGTTCAGCTGAGAGAACAGAGCGTGTCAGGGGCTCGGGGAGTGCAAGCCGAGGGTCCAAAGAAGGGTCAATTGCATATTCAGGCCACTTTAAATAGGCATCGCCGATTGATCGCGACACCTAGGAACCAAACTTCATTCTTTGAAAAGAATAGACTAAAATTCTTTTATGAAAAAAAAATTAAAGAACCAAAAGAACCTTGCCTGGATGATCCCTTTAACCCTCCACACACCATTCTTAAGTACCACGATATGGGAATCATCTGGATGAAGCGATCTAAGTTCTTGTCTCACTTCCTCCACACTGGCATTGTGGTCAAGAGTGATCTGTTCAGCAGCAACATGATTTGATCTGCCTAAGCAGCCCATTACAGCCCGTGAGTCTCCCAAGTTAGCCACGTAAAGGGTCTCTCTCCATATGATAGCGACCAGGCAGCAAGATCCAGAAGCCGCTATCTTGGGCTCGACTGGCCGCATTCTTCGTATGTGGGCAAGAAATCCGTCCTCCGTGGCAGAAAATGCATTCCTGATGACATCCTCAGATATAGTCCCAGTTTCCTGGGCAAATTCTGAAGTTTTACACAAATTGTTAATGCATGTTATGATGGATAAATGCCCACGAGTTTTAATGTTTACGAATTTTGAGGGAAATTCTCAGGAAAAACAAAAAAGAGAATGTAGAGCAAGCTCGTATATTCTGAATCAGTATGCGTCTGAAAAAAAAGAAGATCAAATGATTTCTCTTAAAGAATGAAGAAAAGAGGATCATATTTTTTGAGAAAAAATATGATCCTTGGTCCTTAGACTCAAGAATACATGTCATGGACTTTAAGTCGAAGGTTATAATTGACGACACAACCTTTATGCGGTTTTATTCCTTTCGGGGTACAATAACTTAAAAACCGGTTTTATTATGCGGTTTCAGATAGTCACCTGAGTTATTAAATAATTATTCGCTTCTATAGATCCAGAAAAATTTTAAAAAGAAAAAATTGACGCCGATGTTCTCAAGACAGTTATTGGAAAATAATCGTAACGTTCTTGGAAAATAATCCTCTCTGTACTTTATCAGGCCTATAGAAAAATCTCAATAGTAAAAATCTGTGGGAAGACTTACTAGCCCATAATCAAGAGAACGAATAAACTTAACGATCGGAAAGAGATACCCGAGCTGCATGGATTACGAGATAATCAGCCATAAATTAAGCCATGAATGACATATCATCAGATGCCAACAAAAGATGTATACATTACGAGATAATCAGCCATGAATTCAGCCTCGACGTGCCAAAAGAACTCACAAGACAGTACGACTTCAAGAAAAGAAAACACCGAAGAATGAGCCAAAAAATCTAGCCAGATGAACCAAAACAGAAGAGAAAGATGCGATAACTCACTAATCAAATGAAGAAATAGATGGTCTGAGACAAATTTTGCGGCCTCAGGCCCCCGATGGCCATCATAGACCCCAACAAACGTAGCGGCTCGTCCTGTTTCCACCTGGCTATGATCTTCCAATGGCTCGTTGGCCTGAATAACGGCGAAAGAGTATTCCCCTGCCGAATGACGGCCAAGATCCTTGGACCATAACAGCGGATCATAAACGCGATCATCCCTGTTCGAATGCTCGAACCGTTGGGCAGGACGCAAGCAGGCATTCGCCATCTTCTTCATGAACGACAACATCCTTCATTTCCTCCAAGAAGAAGCCCTGAAAATCGACCGTCGAATTCACCAAGAAATCGTTTGAACGGGAATTTGCTAGGGCTTGGAACGAACTCTCCGCCAGGTAGCGAATTTGAACTGCCGGCGATCGGGAAGAATGGCGGATCGGTGCTTCACGACTGAATTTATACTGAGAACGGTTGACAGGTAAGACTCGTGGGTCCCACAGTTTGAATAGTCGTTATCTCCATCTCGAATATGAAGGCAACTACCTAGCCTACGAAGCTAGCTTATAGTGTAGGTAAAGTTCTGGATCGTTGGGGACGTGGACGATGGACGGGACGGGCCGAAGTTCATCTGCTCCTATGTCCCAATTTTTAGAGTTTCGTCTAAATCGTCACATCCAGGGTTCGTCCCATCCAGGGTTTGTCTCGTCTCACTTTTTCATCCACGTCCCGTCCCGTCCAAAATCGTCCTGTCCAATAAATTATCGTCCCATCCAACGTCCCGGCACGAAACAGGGCGTGCATCAGCAGTCGACCACTCAGAAATTGGCACGTGACGCAGCACGTGCGTCTGGCAGGTGGACCTGTCAAGCGCATACTATATTCCCACAGGACAAAATAACCGTCCCGTCCCCCGTCCAAGGCCCCAGATAGGATGGTTATTTCATCCATGGACGAAGCAACCGTCACATCCAGGGACGGGAGGACGATTCTTCATCCTGTCAATCGTCCGAAGACCTGGACGGGTCCACAGACGCAATTACCGTGCCGCCCACGTTCATGCACTATAAGTGCAGGATCGTCCAGGATGGGGATGAAGGACAGGACGGGACGAAGATTGTCCTACATCCCATTTTTAGAGTTCTTCTGAGACGTCCGGTCCAGAATTCGTCTTGTCCCAAATATTTTCGGCCACATTCCATCCCATCAGAAACCTGTCTTGTCCAAGATATTCTCGTCCCGTCCTATGTCAGAGACAAAGTTGGTCGTATGCAGGCCGTGCGAAATCATTAGGCCACTCAGAATTTGACACGTGACACAGCACGTGTCTCTAGGGATCGCCAAACGTCATCCGTCACGTCACGCGTCACCAGGACGGACTCGTGACGGATGACGTGGCGGTGACCGTGACGAACCAGATGAGCCGTGACGGTGATGGTGACGGTGACGCATTGCCCGTGACGGTGACGATGACGGTGATGGGGTAGTCCGGACGCGTAACGTGACGAAAAGACCGTCACAGATGACGTGCGTGATGGAATTTTAATATAATTAAATATTTTTTATTAAATATAATTTTATTAAAAAATTCCCTAAAATAAGCAGGAAATATTTACTAATAATTTTAATTATTATTGATGTTGACTATATTTTCTTTACGCATGAAGTATCTTCAACTTTGAATCTTCATTATTTCCTTAGTTGATTTCTCAGCATTTTCTAAATATGCACAATCCATTCATCTTTGATTTTTTGAGTCCTTCAAAACAGGGAATTTGCCAATGTTCAATTTGGGTAAGGATTTTCTCCTTTTTCTAAAAAATTGCTTAATTTGTTATTGCTTTATTTCTTTCAAGCTCTGGAATAATTCAAAAATCAACTCGCAAAGCTTGCTGATATTATTTCTAAAAATATTTTATCTCGGTCTCAACTTTTCCTCGCTCAAGCACGAGAAGGATCTAATGAATTAGAAATCTAACATGGATCAAATGAACAAGAAATCAAAGACTGAATGTTTGTCTCAGAGTCCCCTGAAATAATTGATGCAATTCAACTTTGGGCGGTTTTGACATATCTCATAGACAAATTATTGTTGAAATTCAAGTCAAGAAATTCTGGTTTGTCTTCTCTTTTGTAAACAGACAACCCATAACACAAATTTTAAATATATGCTGAACATGATTAAAAATACAAAGCACTCTCCTCGTTTCAACATATACAAGGGAGAGGGAGAAGGAGAGGGAGGGATCGAGAGAGAGACAGAGATATATATATATATATATGAAGAAGGAGATGGAGCGATCTAGAGAGAAGAGGAAGAGGGAGCGATCCAGAGAGAGACAGAGACAGGGAGGGAATGAGGAAAGGGAATGATCCAGAGAGAGACAGAGACTCAAAGGGGAGAAGGAGAGGGAGCGATCGGCTGATCGTAAGGGGAGAAGGAGTTGAGAGAGAGAGGGAGAGGGACGGTGATGTTATTTAACTGATATTAATAAAAATAAAATATATATATCATATAACATAATTTTGTAATTCCTGTCGCTAGAGACGATGACGCCGTCACCGTGACGGTGACGTGACGACACGAGGACGCGCGGACGAGTGACAGGAATGTGATGAATTTTTGGAAAATCCTCGGACGAGTGATGTGACGGTGACGTGACGAACATTTCATCACGTCACCATCTGTCACAACCCGTCATCCGTCTCGTCACGTTCGGGGCGTCACGTCCCGGACGTGCCATTCCCTACGTGTGTCGGCCAGCTGGAGTTCTCAGGCTCCTACTCGACTCCCATTAGACACAGAAACTGTCCCATCTGTCGTGCATGGCCCTGGCAGAATGGTTATTTCATCCACGGATGAAAATATCATCCCGTCTGGAGACCGGCGGAGGATTCTACATCCCGTCACTTGTTTGAACTCCCGGATGGAACCATTTCTTTGTCCACCAGACGAAATAACCATTCAGTCCACGTCCATGCACCATAGGAGTTGTTGGCAACCCCAAAGATACTATTGTTGTATGGACAAATAGGTCTGTGTGTATATTGGGAGCACTAAACTTTTACATGTGTAAAATCTTTCTTGGTGTCATTCACCACCCATGTGGATAGGATCTTCTACTGTTTTCTTTATTAAGTGGGCGTGGACGAGTGTCGTTTGTGTATAAATTGGGATGTTTATCCTTGTTCCATTGACCACTAAACTTTTACGCATACGAAATCTTTCGGGGTGACGTCCAGGGCCAGGTTGAATCAGTCTACTAGCAAAACCCTTGTCTTGGTCGTACTCAACACCATGTTTCTCTCGCAAATAAAAAAAGTTTTTAGAAATTAAAATAAGGTAACTTTTCGTTTAAACTGTATAATTATGTGTGAATAACTATTAGATAAAAATAACTTCAAATAGTAAAAGCTATCAAATAACATCACCCCCAGAGTACTTCAAAATACCAGTTTTGTTAAGGTAAACTTTTTAAATACAATAAAATAAACAACATGGGCTAACTTGTCTTTCAGATGGTATAAAGAAGAGTAAATAGTTGCCTAGAAAAAATAGTTTAAAGAGAGTATAGGGTAAAATTGTCTGCAGAGTATTCCAAAATACCACTATGATTTTTTTTTCCCTATTGAAGATTAAGATAAATTAAAGCTCACAAAACCAGCTTCCCATTTAAATCCTATAATTAAGAGTAAATACCTATTAAGATCGAATGAATAGTTATGGATAATATACTCTATAGTATAATAAAATAGTATAGTTATGGGGGTAGAAGAGTCCGGGGAATAGCTGATCTATCTTGATAACGGCGACGCTCAATTTCACCGAGTCGGAAAAGTCTCAAATTTGGAGCAGATTCGATGATCAAATCACTTCGCGTTGTTCGTGGATTGGGGCGGAAACCGCTGCAGCGATGTAAATCTTCGAATGGATTCTTCAGTGCTCCGTCCTTGACGAAATGCGCGGCAGCTCTCCAACCTCTGTTGCCGGTTGCGTTCTTCTGTTCAACGGGCAAGGTGTATTCTAGAGCGTCATTGATCTCTGCGAGGGCGTCTGAAGGGGCTGCGGATCCCAGCAGAACGCCTTCTCCAACGGTGATTACAACGGAATAATTTATGATTCTTACGTCATTTTTAGCTTGCCATGATTTCTGGTTTTCGCCGTTTTCTATGCCTAAATGCATGCGTCGGGGCAACTATTAATGATTTTATAACTTTGTTCATTGGGTTTTTCACTCTTGCAATTGCATTAAGGCTGATACTTTTATCAACTGCGTCAGGCGCACATACCCCGGATTAGGTTTTGTCTGGCGTGCGGTTCCCCAACAAGTCCCGTTGTCCCAGAAGGAGACGAAAAATTGAGGGCTGTATGTACAGCTTGCGGGAAAATACACTACGAAAACCCTAAAATGGTAACAGCGCCATGCTTCTCTCGTTTCTTCTTCAGATCGACATTAAAAAGTTTAATTTTGCAGACAAGTTAGTCAATTTTGCTCATTTTTTTCTCAAAATGTCACAATCATATAATCTCTAGGGTGAATTGATATTCTGGAGTTCCATTTAAGTCGTAAAGTTCAAAAATCCTGGGCCGCATGTATGCCCAATGCTGAGAGATAACGAAAGGTTGGAGAATTTCTAATCGTTCCGTGGGAACTTCAGTGACCCGGAAATGATTTAAAGAGAAATATTGCATTCAGCTCATTCCAAATATAACATATTATGTCCGAAATCCCAAAATTATTCGACATTTAATGTGTTCTTTCTTAGGAACTCCACCTCAATTCTGTTTATGTCGCTTGATTGGATGAATTATGTTTAATCGGTTGGTTCAGGTTGTAGGCTGTGTAGTAGAACACGAAGAGAAGGTTCTTCTCTGCAAACGCAAGATTGAGCCTTCATTTGGCCTATGGTACGCGCAATAAAACTGTTTATTTCCTGGAGTTTTTTAAAATTGGGGAGGTTGAGGCAACTAGGATGGTCCAATTACTTGAGGTGTACAGTCATTGGGCGTAGTTCAAATTTTTTAACCGCTCTTTGCGTGCCCCCCCCCCAGCATTGGCACCACAAACTGCACAGATCCTTAGAGCCATTGTGCCATTCGGGGGCATTTCATTTCTCTCTTGGTCTCTCTCTCTCTCTCTCTCTCTCTCTCTCTCTCTCTCTCTCCCTCTTCATCAATCTCTTGTCTCTCTATTTCCTCTGTAGTTTCTCACCCCTCTTTTCTCATCTCTCTCTATCATCGCTCTTGTTTGTCATGTCTCTCTCGTTGCCCATCTTTCTTGGGTAGTTTTGGGCAGTGCACGGTTCAAATTTCCACCCCAGAACCGCCCTGTTCACCACGCAAGGGGTTTGGGGGGGTCATAAATTTGCCATGTGGGGTGAATTTCCACACTGCACCGTGAGACATCCCTTTAAACAGCCATGATAATTCACTTCTTGTTGCTGATTTCTCAGGACCATACCTGCTGGATACATGGAAGTTGGTGAATCAGCCATGGAGGGAGCAACAAGGGAAACACTAGAAGAAGCTTGCGCCGATGTGGAAGTGACATCTCCATTTGCCCAGCTGGACATCCCCGGAATAGGCCAAGTGGGAAGACACTCTCTCTCTCGTAACCTTCGCTACTGTAAATGTTGAATTGCCCTTGGCGTAAGCGCAAAGATCACCCTTCTCCTGTCACCTGAAACACCCGCAGAGTTACATCATTTTCCGAGCTAGACTGAGACATCCCTGCTTCTCACCGGGCCCAGAGTCCTTGGAATGTGCGCTGTTTGCCTTGGATGAAATCCCCTTCGATTCCATCGCCTTCTCCTCGATCATCGTCGCCTTGAAGCTGGTATTCCCCTCTGCCATTTTGCATTCCTCCTCTGTTTCTCTTATCTAATTCTTCTTCCATCATCCAGTACATTGAAGACACTAGGAACGGACGCCTCAAGTTTCACTATGGCATCATTAACAAGAGGTACCCTCTAGCATTTTCATCCTTATCCGATTGTCATTCCATCTTTGGCTACTTAGAGCATTCATGTCTTTCCCTTCTTCTTGGTCCCTTTAAATAGGGGCCCCTCCATTTAGAAGGCAGCCAGGAAAAGATGTATATGAACTCGAAGCTCTTTGTCTCTCCGCCCCTCTACATCTAAGTCCCGTGTCTCCCTCCACAATCTTCGTACTTCCTGATTGTCTCTACCTCACTGTGTCTTCTGGCTGCTCTTCTCTGGTCAATCCCCACCTCTTCCATTCGACCTCTCCTCCAACCATTCAATTCCCATTAAACTCTCAATTCCATAAACCCTAATCTATCTTCTCTCTCATCTTCTCCATAGCTGGACATGGAACAGGCATTAAATTGAAGCATTTTCAGTATCATTCGTTGTTATATTACATAGAAGATGATATTACCCCTCGGGTCGTATCATCATCACGTTGCCATGACACTAATAGTCGTTATGTGTGCCTTTTGCCATGATTATCGTCATCTGAATATCTTCAAGGTTTGGTTTTTCTCGGGTGAATAAAGCTTAGTTCATTTCCTTCTTTCTCATGGTGGCTTTTATTATTACAATTATCTGAGATTATCGCCTCAGGGTTTCATTATGGCATCACCAACAAGGACCCTTCATCATCATCATCATTATTTGGCATCACATTGCTACGACCTTTATAATAAGATGATACAGCCAATTATCATCATCATCAGCGTCATCATCATTATTAGCATCTCCAATAATGAAGCCTGGTTCTTTATCTTTTCTTCATTTCTTCTCTTACTGAAGCCTGGTTCTTTTTCTTCTTTTTCATTGCTTGCTCTTATTGTTATGATTATCTGAAATTTTCTTGACTTAACTGATGGTTCAGGCCCGGTTCAAGCCCATCTGATCCAAACGGCTACACTCTAGAGAATCATATTGCTTCCTGAACGTAGCTGGGCTTCGGCGTGGTCACCCATTTGCGTTGAACTAAACTGAGTATTAGATCGGAAGCAACTGTTCTTCATCAGAACATCTTCCTGTATATCCAACGGCCTCTGTAACTTCGGCATAGAGAATGTACTTTAATGTCTCCAAGTATTGATTTTTCTTCAAAATAGTGGTCAGTGCAGTCAGGATTTGATCGTCCATGTAGGATTGATGATGAACGATCAGACTGATCTCGATTGATCTGTTCAATAGACAATGCTCAACCGGGTTCGTACAATTGATCTCAGTTGATAGATGATGGCTGATTGAATCCATGATGGCAATGATAAATTGGATTAGAGAATGACAGTTTGCGTCTCAATTACAGTTTTTAGCAAAAACATAAACCTGTACATCAGTTGGTGAAAGATCTACTCCAGTTGGGTAAAACCTATAAGTTCCATCACAGGTATCTGAAAACATCAAAGGCAAAATTCAGGTCAAAATGTTGATTAAAAGAGTTGAACAATCAATTTTTCAGGGCATTTTAGGCTTCGGTCAAAACACTAACCATAAATTTCGGTAAACCTGTGAGTCCCCAACTGATGATATTGGTCAAAAGATTAACTGTTCCATGTTTCGGTCTGGTCTGCTCTTGGTATTGGAACCTGTTAACAAACTTGCGGTATACCCGCGAATCTCCAACCAACTGCATTGGTCAAAATATCAATAGGTCCTCAAACCCCTTACCAAACTTGCGGTAAACCCAGTACCGACATTTTTGGTGAACCCACAAATCCCCAACTATAGTGCAGAGACGCGGACGGGATGGTTTTTTCATTCTGGGACGAAAAAACCGTCCCGTCCGTGAGGTAGGACGAAAATCAGGACGGAAATTTGTTCCGAGACCTCCGGACGGGACGGTTTTCGTCCACTCGGATGAAAAGACTGTCCCGTCCGTAGGTCTCAGACGAAAAAACCGTCCCGTCCATGTCCCTGCACTGATTTCGTTGTCGGACGGGATGATCTTCGTCTGTCCGGTCTATCGTCCACGTCCTGAACGATCCTGAACTAGAGAGTGCAGGGACACGGACGGGACGGTTTTTTCGTCCCTGGATGAAAAAATCATCCCGTCCTCGAGGTTGGACGAAAATCAGGACAGAAATGCGTCCCGAGACCTCCAGACAGGACGGTTTTCGTCCACTCCGACGGAAAAACCATCCCGTCCGCGTCCCTGCACTGATTCCGATGTTGGACGGGACGATCTTCATCCCGTCCGGCCCATCGTCCACGACCCGGACGATCCGGAACTAGAGAGTGCAAGGACGCGGACGGGGCAGTTTTTTTGTCCCAGGACAAAAAAATCATCCCGTCCGCGAGGTTGGACGAAAATCGGGACTGAAACTCATCCCGAGACCTCCAGACAAGACGGGTTCGGACGAAAAAACCGTCCCGTCCGGAGGTCTCGGATGAAGAAACCGTCCCTGCACTGATTTCAGACGTCGGACAGGAGGATCTTCGTCCTGTCCCGTCCATCAACCACGTCCCAGACGATCCGGAACTATATCCCCCAACGGACAGTATCGGTTCTAACCTGTTTAACAGGTCCATCATTAAGAGTCTCAAATCTCAATTTTCTTATTAAGAATTGTAATAATTGGATGAACCCTTAACGGGCCGGGGGGGGGGGGGGGGAGCCCGTTTAAAAAAAACCAAGGAAAGAAAAGGGGGCGGAGTCTAGAATGGCGCGCCGGCGGCAGCTCCTCTTCCTGGGCTTGGCGGTCCTCATCGCGCTGGCCGTAAGCTCTACCCCGAGCCTGCGACAGGGCCGCGACCGGGCCTGCGGCGCGCTGCTCAACGCCGTGGTCTGGGCCGCGGACCGGCGGTCCTGGGCCTGGTCGAGCCAGGCCCGAGCCTGCGGCTACCGCAAGCGGACCGGCGATCTCCTCCGCGGCGCGCGGATCCTGGTCGCGGGGGACTCACAGGCGCGGCTCTTCGCGCTGGCCATGCTGGGGCTGGTCCTCGAGCCACCGGCGCTGGAGGCGGCCCGGTCGGGGCTCGCCAAGCGCCACAGCGACTACGCCGCGGCGGACCGGGCGACCGGCACGCGGCTGGACTTCGCGTGGGCGCCGTACGAGGCGAACCTGACCGGGCTGGCGGGGGGGGGCGCGGACGTGGTGGTGATGGGCTCGGGGCTGTGGCACATGTTGCACGTGGGGGACGCGGGGGAGTACGGGAGGGGGCTGGCGGCGGTTGGGGCGGCGGTTAAGGGGGGGAGGTTGTTCTGGCTGGGGTTGGCGAGGGTGGTGAAGGGGAGGTTGGGGACGGAGGAGAAGAGGGAGAGGATGGGGGGGGAGGCGTGGGAGGCGTACGAGAGGGCGGCGAGGGGTAGCGGGCTGCTGAGGGAGGAGGGGGGGCCGTTTGTGCTCGTGGATTTGGGGGGGCTCACCGCCGGCTGCGGGGAGGCCTGCGCCGAGGATGGGCTGCATTACGTGGAGGGCGTCTACGAGGCCGCTGTTCAGGTCTTGCTCAACTCGCTCGCCGCTGATGGCTTCTCCCCCCGCCATTGAACCGGCTTAGCTCTTCTCGTTTCCTCTCTCTCTCTCTCTCTCTCTCTCTATCTATCTATCTATCTATCTATCTATATCTATCTCTCTCTCTCTCTCTCTATTCGTCTCGCTAGATCTCAAAGTTCAACTCGCTCGTCGCCGATCGGTTCTCGCCCCGCCATTGAACGGGTTTAGAGTTTCTAGTCTCATCTCTCTCTCTATCTCTCTCTCTCTCTATCTATCTATCTATCTATATCTATCTATCTCTCTCTCTCTCTCTCTATTCGTCTCGCTAGATCTCAAAGTTCAACTCGCTCGTCGCCGATCGGTTCTCGCCCCGCCATTGAACGGGTTTAGAGTTTCTAGTCTCATCTCTCTCTCTATCTCTCTCTCTCTATCTATCTATCTATCTATCTATCTCTATCTATCTCTCTCTCTCTCTCTATTCGTCTCGCTAGATCTCAAAGTTCAACTCGCTCGTCGCCGATCGGTTCTCGCCCCGCCATTGAACGGGGTTAGAGTTTCTAGTCTTATCTGTCTCTAATTCTGTGTGTCATCTCGCTCGCTCTCTATTCGTCTCTCTGAATTTCATATCTCTCTCTCCATTTCTCCTTCTATCTCTCTCTCCGTTTCTCCATCTTTCTATCACTCCACAGCTCATCTCATCTCTCTCTATCCATCTCTCTCCATTTCTCCAGCTATCTGTCTTCCCATTTTGCCATCTATCTCTCTCCGTTTCTCCATCTATCTCTCTTTCTCGCTGCATTTATCCATCTCTCTCTTTCTCTCTCTCTCTCTCTGCATTTATCCATCTCTCTTTCCCTCTCTCTCTGAATTTATCCATCTCTCTTTCTCTCTCTCTCTCTCTGCATTTGTCCATCTATCTCTCTTTCTCTCTCTCCATTTCTCTCTTTCTCTCTCTCTCCGATGGGTTCTCCCCCCGCCATTGAACCGGCTTAGCGCTTCTCGTCTCCTCTCTCTCTCTCTAGATCTCAAAGCTCAACTCGCTCGTCGCTGATCGGTTCTCGGCCCGCCGTAGGACGGGCTTAGCGTTTCTCGTCTCCTCTCTCTCTCTCTCTCTCTCTGTGTCTCATATCGCTCTCTATTCGTCTCGCACTCTCGCTGAATCTCAAAGCTCTCTCTCCATTTCCCCTTGTATCTCTCTCTTTCTCTCTCTCTCTCTCTCCATCTCTTCTTTCTCTGTCCATCTACCTCCATCTCATCTCTCTCTCCATTTCTCCATCTATCTATTTCTCCACATCTCATCTCATCTCTCTCTCTCTATCCATCTATCTCCGTATCATCTCTCTTTCCAATTCTCCATCCATCTCTCTCTCTCTCTCTCCATTTCTCCGTCCATCTCTCTTTCTCTCTCTCTCCAATTCTCCATCCATCTCTCTCTCTCTCTCTCTCCATTTCTCCGTCCATCTCTCTTTCTCTCTCTCTCCAATTCTCCATCCATCTCTCTCTCTCTCTCCATTTCTCCGTCCATCTCTCTTTCTCTCTCTCTCCAATTCTCCATCCATCTCTCTTTCTCTCTCTCTCCATCTATCTCTCTTTTTCTCTCTCTCCATTTCTCCTTCTATCTCTCTCTTTCTCTCTCTCTCTCTCCATTTCTCCTTCTATCTCTCTCTTTCTCTCTCTCTCTCTCCATTTCTCCTTCTATCTCTCTCTCTCTCTCTCTCCATTTCTCCTTCCATCCCTCTTTCCCTCTCTCTCCATTTCTGGGTCTATCTCTCTTTCTCTCCAGCTCTCCAACTCTGGCTCTCTCCCTCTAAAACTTGAATTTTGAAGGACCGACTTGTAACCAGCTGCATTAGTTAAAATAATGTAAGATATTGACAAAAAATTACCAGCCAGAATGCACGAGTCATCACCAGCTAATCTTAATCGCAATCCAGATTTAAATCCTCTCACAAATTCGTTGATCCACAGAATTTTTATATGCCAATGCTAACTTCGAAGATAATGAGAATTCAATCCCCTTGTTGATGAATTAGGATCTCCGGTCTAAAGATTAAGTAGGTCTATTTTAATTAGACATCCACTATAGCCCAAGATTCACTAAAGAACAACTTTTGGCAATCTTGTACATGTAACTAAACCAAATGTGAGTGTAGACTAGTGTAAGGCCCCCAAGTAGGTGTCATTCATGCACATATGCCTGCGTGTTTATTGTGAGGACATGTTTGTGTACTCGGACTCAGAATAGTGGATCAAGTCCTTAAGCGAAAACACCACACTCATGTTGGGTGGTGCCACCCAACACAAATCTTTAAAACCAATACTCGTTAGGTTCTCTTCGGCGTGCAAGCGAGTCAGATCAGGTCAGGCTGCGCGCACATTGTGCGTGTAGGGCGCCGAGAGTGCGTGTGCACAGATGCCAAGTGTCATGCGCACATGTGGTGCGCGCATGCTGGGCATCAGAGATGCAATCATTGTGCGCCATGTGGGCTGCACGCGCATGTTGTGTGTGTGGGGTGCTGGGCGAAAGACATCCCCCCAGGAGACTAAGGCATTGACGCACAAAGAGCGCCGAGACGGCTACATGGCGTGTGGCGCCCCTACGGGTAATGTTGGGCACGTGGCGCTCAACTTGGGGAGCTGAGCACGCCGGCGCCTACGCAGACCAATGGGCACAAGCGCGATGATCTCAACACGAGTGCTGGTGGCATGTGAAGCATCAAGGTTGGGACGTATTGGCGAGTGCACTGAGGGCCATGACCCTCGGGCGCATTGCGCCTGGTCAGGGGCACCCGTGTAGCGGCGGTGTCGACAGGCCCGCGTGCGCGAGGCAGCGGGCCTCAAGGCACAAGAGCACCACTACCCAAGCACACGATGCCTTGTCTCGTTACTTTGGTATCATCTGATATAATGTAATATTATCTGATATAATGCAATGACCCAATTCATGAATGGGGATTAGTCCCTACCCTCTCTCCTTGAACTCCAAGCATTCTAAAGCTACTGCAAGAGACTTCTGCTATATAAGCAAAGGCTGCTTAGTGTTTCAACTCAAGCCTTGAGGCCGGCACACATTCAGTCTGTGCATTGTTCCTAGCTCGAGATTTGACCGCGTGACAACTAGTCATAGATCATGATTACCAAAGATAACAAAGTGTATGTGCACCTTGATTTGAGATGGATTATTTTTTCAGTGAATGATGTTTATTTATGCCAAAAATCCCTTGAAGTTCTATCCAGTTACTCATTGGCCTTGGGTGAACCCCCTAAGTCAAGTAACTACCATCCAAACTCATTGGTCTCCTCTAGAACTAGACCTTGGATTTGGTTGATTTTTGCCATGATGAGTGTATTGGTGATATATTGGCATGCTAATCAAACTTGCATTCCACATCTTGTGCGATATAATTGAAGTTCATATGTTCATGCAATGTCAAAATGAATCATGATGAGATCATAACTCACTAAAGGATGCTGGAGAATGAGAATGACATCAAAATTTAGAGTAGTTATGTCTATTATGGCTCCTTTGATTACTATATCTGATATCATGTCCATTGGTGTGAAGACACTGAGGACAGATGGTGGGAGCTATTTGGAGAATGATTTTAATGAATTGATCCATATGAATCATTGGACATTATTGTACTTAACATTAATTCAAGTCGTATTTGTATAAGTGGTCCTTAAACCCAATAAATCAAAAACACTTTATGAATGATTTTTTTTGTATTTTGAGTATAACCTACAAGTCTCTGATCATGAGGTTCTAAATTGTCCTCATTTGGATGTATCAACAAGATGACGAACATGATTGTGTAGTTAGTATGAGATGGTTTGCCCTCAATATAAGAGGATATAAGCTCAAGAAATAATATCTAATAACCATCCTTAGCCATGGTTGTTGAAATATAAGAAAAATTATTTATGCATCAACACTAGCTAGAATGACTGATTAGGGTTTGACTCTTAAATATACCCCAAGTCCTTCAGAGTCTTCTGCGAATGAGAGATTATAACTGATGATGGTAAGGTTTTAACGAGAGAGTTAACATACTCATTTTTATATTCTCGAACCTAAGGTGTAACTTAGTAATTCAACATGTTGATTTATCTTTGATTAATTAATCTATGTGTTAATTTGATTAATTAATATATATGTTGATATAATTAATAAATAAGGTCATACAATTATGGTTATTGGGAAGTTATAGTTATTATATAAACTAATACAAAGACATTAAAGTTAGACATACAATACTTTAAAATGTTCTTGTGGATATACTCCAAGTTCGAGGAACTTTATGAAATTCTATCAATGATGGTCACTTTTATATGTAATCATCATGAATAGTACAAAAAGAGGGGGAAACCCTCTTTTGATACCCATGTGGTTCTCGAGTGCCCCCTTTTCTTCTTTTTTCGCTTCCTCATTGTAGGTTCTAGTGAGACTTATTGATGACTAAATACCGGATAAATTACATATTCAATTTGTCCAAAGGTGACGTGGTGCATGTTTTGAATTTAAAGATTATTTTGTGATTTGGTATTCTACTACAAATTAAGTTTGAATAAATTTACTCGATGCCATGATTTATGATAGGATAGCCAGATTGATCTATGCATAATACATTCAAAAATGACTTGTGACTAGAGGACTAATGGTAACATCTAGATCAGTTGGTATATGCCTCATTTCTGTCATCATATACCCTTTCTAATCCACATGTGCCACTTAAAGTTCCATCCTTTCATCTAGAAAGATACATTTCATAGCATTCTAAATGCATATAACTCATATGTCCATTAACCCATCTCTTTAAAAAAAGTTGAGAAAAAATAAATCATTCATGATTTGCACACACGTGCCTAAAGAAAAGTATGATTAATAAATTAATTGATTTCCTTGAAGACGAGTAGGGTTAGTCTATGAAAAGTAGTAATATCAATAAATGCATGAAAATTAAAAATATGTATATGCATTGAATGCATTGAAATAGAAATAATACATGATAACATGTTAATAATTTAGGAAGTATGAGAAGAAATGATGGTATAGTTGTGCATAAAAGCACATTCTCATTTTATATAATCAGAATTGCAGAAAATAACTCTACCTATTGAACCTACGTTGTTGATAACCCCATTCAAATTTCATAATAACTGGACACATGATGACTTGTTAATCAAAATAATTAGTGACAGTGAAATTATTTTAGAAAAAAAGTCATACGGATGAGTCAAGGCCAAATCAACAGGAAAATACATGATGATTTTAAATCAAGCCAAATTTAATGAATAAATAGGAATATAGTATTGGAAGTATATAGGGAAAAAACAGTGAGATATAACAGAATGAATTATTATATTAGGACAAGATCCAAGTATAATGATCACTAGACTTTTACCATGCATTATAAATATTACTATTCTAAGGATACCCAAGATGAAGATCAAAATATTTAGAAATAATAACAATATATGATCTTAAGTCTATGATACAAATGATTTATCTTGTGGCCATTTGTGTAGAGACACTAAGGACAGATAGTGCATATTCCTTGCGACAGGATTTCACTAAATCGATCCACCAGATTCCCTAAATGGCATTATATCAAAATGTTAACCAAGTTGATTCATGTCATTGTTGTGCAAGTACTCTTTAGATTCCAAACATCGAAGACATCTCATGGATGGACCTTTATATTTTGACTACGTCTTATGAGTCCCTAATTATGAGATTTGAATTAATCTTAACTCAAGTAAGCAAAAAGATAATGAAGGTGATAGAGTGGCAGAGATGGGATCATTCACGAGTCCCTGGATAGTATAGTAAAGATATTGGAGAAGACATTATGCATTGAGATATTATTATCATTTTAGTGTAAATAAAGAGGCAATATGTATGAAATTAATTGAATGTTATCATGTATGCCGACACTTAGATTATTGCTAGTCCCCAGGAATCGTTGATATGCCTATTGATAATCCTTCCCTTGAGCATTTTGTCTCATTCTAGAAAATGGATTTGGAATTCAAAAGTCAAGAAAACTATCCTTACAGCTCACAAAACTAACCCCTCTTTGATGGTCCTTGGACATTAGAGGTTTCACTCCACGACTCTTCTTCCCACCCTCCATGACTCCTTACTTCTCTCCCTCTTCACCAAACCCCAACTTCATCTTTAATACCTCCATTTGGCCAAGAGATATGCGTGCCCCGGTGATCACTCTGGCTTGATCTTCTGCAGAAGACTTCCTCCTATCTGAAGTGTTAGGGTGTCTTTCACAGATGATTTCTGAAAGCATTAGTACTAACTCAGATGACTAATTCGGGTTTGATAGTTGACCATACCTTAAGTCTCTTGGAGCATAAGCTGGATGAAGGATTATATGCATACATTAATAGATGACAAACAATTGCCAAAAGTGAGTTGATACACACCACTTTACATCTTTTAGAGCAAGAGGTGTAGCTTGGCACCCCACATGTTGGAGACTCAACCTATCCATTGGGTTAAATCGATCCAATATTAATTAATCTATATGATTATGTGGTTAATTAATTTTGAAAGATAATAAACATTAATAGTCGGCTAGCGTAGTAAAGAAGACTGATACATGGGACTAGAGGGCACACACAAATGGTCTTTTGGACATCGGAAAATATACTTAAGGTTTGGGATTGTATGATAAAACCCCACTTAGTATAAATAGGGGAAGGCCCTGAATGAAATTCACCACGCCAGAATTGTTCAGGGGCCTTTCTCTTCTTCTCCTCCCTTCTCTCCTTAACTCCTCTCCATTCATGGCGTGATTGGAACAACGTAACGATAACGATGGAGGTTGAATAGGTGTTGTTAAGGTGAAGGTGGATATTCGACATGTGCCAATGATCGCGTGGATACATCTAGAGGCCGAACACATGAGCAGTTTGACTCGTTTTGCTTGAGGATCCAAGAAATCATGAATGCAGTCCCGTGCAAAGACGACTCTATTTAATTTTATGTTGGTGCCATTACGATTTCATTTAAGTCATTCACTGTAAATCATTTTGAGTTGTTTGCCTTAATTAAGGCCTCTAGAAACCAACATGAAGATACCCCCAAGTCATTGATCAAATATGAGTTATGAGAGGTTATCAAGGGTGTTTGTACCTAAAGTCAAAGCATGAGTAGCCAAAATATTGGAAGAAGTGGATGAAACTGCCTTAATTTATTTATGTTCCATCTTGAGCGGAGATAGGTGGATAGCTAAAGTGGTAAGAGCTATGGTTGAGCAGGTATTAGAGAGAAGTCCGTGAGCTCATATGCAAAGGCCTAATGACCAAAAATGGTTGATCAATGATTGATTGGTCTACCCATAATGACCACATGGAAGAAACTGATTCCTTATGAATCTACGACCATGAACTCCATCTTTGTTATGACATCCAGCATCGCCCTTACAATGGGTTGTAACCACCATGGTAAAATGATCAGGGAGGGAAGTTGGTGTATTATAATATGCATGGGTCGAACGATGCCAATACAGAATTGTAGTGCCAACAACAAGATAAATGATCTAGATGAGGCAGTGATACTAATAGGAGTTGAGATCATAGTTGTAAGTCAATGGTAGGTTGGATGCCACTCAGTTGTGCCCCTAAATTTACCCTCGGTAATATCTCGAGAGGGTATGTGGGTTAATAGTGGCATGTTGAGGAAGGAACAATTAAAGCATGATATCATTTTCAAAGAGATATTGTAGAGGAAAACAATATTATTTTTAGTGTGAATAGATATTCAAATATCTTGAAAGTTTGAGAGATGTTCATCTTGTTGACATATTAAAAAGTAATTGGCTAAAGGGATGGCATAACATACATAAATGTATAATATTAATTTTAGTGTAGAGGAAAGGGATGGTGGAGCATATATAGATATTGTTGAGGAAAGAAAAATTACTTCTAGTGTGAATAAATATTCAAATATCTTGAAAGTTTGAGAGATGTTCATCTTGTTGACATATTGAAAAGAAATGGGCTAAAGGGATGGTGTAACATACATAAATATATACTATTACTTTTAGTGTAGAGGAAAGGGATGGTGTAGCACATATAGATATTGTAGAGGAAATAAAAATTACTTTTAGTGTGAATAAATATTCAAATATCTTGAAAGTTTGAGAGATGTTCATCTTGTTGACGTATAGGAAAGAAATAGGCTAACGGAATGGTGTAACATACATAAATATAGAATATTGTATATATTAATCTCTTATCTCTTGTAATAGTACATGGGAGAAGAATTATTCTTTAGGTCTTGAAATGTTTAATGTTAAAGGATTTTGCTACAGTTGAATGAGAGGTATCAAAATGGTGTGAACAATTCAGAAATCTCCTGATTTTTATTTTATGTGTTTTTTAGACCTCATAGTGTCTGCTCTAGAAAAATAAAAAAAATTGAAAAAATGGCTTCCTCATTCAGCCCTCATGTTAGGAAATCAGTGGGTAGAAAAATTTACACTTGCCACCTCAAAACAGGACCTAACCCCTTTTTGCCCAGACATAAATATATTAAATTATAATGGAATATTATATACATTTTCGTCTCTTTTATAAGTTATTATCTCTTTGGTTTTATTATTTAGATTGTTTTTAGTGCTTGTCATTTCTCCCCGACGGAAACTAAAAATGTGGAGGGAAATATAATAAAAGACAGTAGCCCGAAAAAATTCAAATGTAAGTATTTCACTTCTTTTAAACACTATTTCATTTCTTATGCTCCACCAAACTACCATTATATCCCTACATTCCACCAAACTCAAAATGAAGGAATAAGGAAAATGGTTTGACCTTTAAAATATATAAAAATTTTAATTAAAAACTACTCTCAAGATGCATCATGGTAGTTTCGAGTAATACGTAATGCACAAATATATAAATATTATCAGGTGACTCTCATCATATCAAATATAACTACACATTAGATGATATTGGCTATTTTATAGGTCCTTGGTCATTAATTGAAAAAAAATGTAATTAGAAGTAAAATGCTTTGTCCTTGGTCTTTGAATTTATTGCCAAAGTATATATTTTATATGCTCTGTCCTTGGTCGTTAAGTAAGTATGCTAACTTTGATATCAGTGATTTTGCCTTCGCATTTAAATAGGTATACTGGTTTAAGTTAACTCGAGAATTATCAAGTCAGATTATTAGGTGAATGTACATTTATCTGTAAATGACAAAGTTGTTATTCACCTTGTTATTAGTGGTCAGCTCTTCAATTAGTATGTGAAATAAAACCACACATTGATCATAAAATTGTCTATTTTAATTCTATAAGCAAACATCCATAAATACTAAAACAAATATAATAAATAATTTTAATTATCCTGGGCACACATTTTAAATACTAAACCAAAAGCATTTTCTTAGGCATTTCAGTGTAACCATCAAACGCCAATGCTATGTGCACTCGACCAACCACTTTCAAAAGAAAAATCAAATGCTACATAAATACCTTAACAATATAATGATATTATTTAATATCATGAATGCCTCAAAATTATATTATTTATGTAGTAAAAAATCTCATGTTAGGAACCAAAACTGAGGACACAGCTTTTAACTTTATTGGTGAAGTATAAAATTTGTATTAAAAAAATTCACTGAGTTTTTTACATAAAATTTAGAATATGTTTTGAAGGGTAATTATGAAAAAAACATCAAATTGCCGAACTCAAAGTTAATAAAGTCAAAACTTTGAAGAAACTAATTGACAACTCCTTAGCAAAAGCCTCGCCATCAATAATATATCTGAAGGCAATATATTAGCGCCAGAATATATTACAAAATAGGGTTCTAAATAAAATTATTCCCAATTATATACATATTAACTTTCCAGTTATGGGGTTGATGTCTTATTCTATACGGGATCCATAAGATGCGAGGCCATCATTCTTTTTGTCCCACGTTACAGAAACTATTATAATACTTGATATGAGTGAAAAATAATTAGTTTTGACAAAAAAGTGATTATATTTGCTTTCTTGCAAAACTCAATCAACGGTAAATTTATTCCATTTACATAGTAGACAACCATAGCCATCCATCCAGAAGATGCAACAAACATCCGTGATTAGCTTCATATCACATTGAAAATTTAACCATCTCAGAACGAAAGTGAGATTCTCACTATGTAATTATTCAGAATTTAACAATCTCGTTGTTTTAAGAAAAAAATTAACAATCTCACTCTAAACGTGATATTCTCTCCCATGGTCCAGTGACAACGTCATCTAATGATTAGCAAACATAGTTTTATACCATACTGAAAATTTAACAATCTCACGGTGAAAGTGAGATTCTCTCCCTGTCCAGAGACCACACCATGTAATTATTTGCAAGCTTAGCTTTATATCATAATAAAAATTCAACCACATTAATGTGAAAAGTAAGATCCTTTCGCATAGTTCAGGGATCATATCATCTAATGATTAACGAGATTACCTTTGTATCTTTTTGAAGAATTAACCATCTCACAAAGAAAGTACGATCCTTTCCCATAACGGAGATACACCGTCATCTAATGATCAACAATTTTAGCTTTATATCATATTGAAGAATTAACCATCTCACTATGAAAGAAAGATCCTTTCCCATAATGGAGATACGACATCATCTAATGATTAACAAGGCTAGCTTTATATCATATTGAAGAATTAACCATCTCACTATGAAAGTAATATCCTTTCCCATAATGGAGATACAACATCATCTAATGATTAACAAGTCTAGTCTTATATAATATTGAAGAATTAACCATCTCACTACGTAAGTAAGATCCTCTCCAAGAGTCCAGGGGCCACATTATCTTAATAACTAGGATAGTTTTTTATCGTATTGAAAATTTAACAATCTAACGATGAAAAGGAGATTCTCTCTCATAGTCCGGAGACAACACCGTGTAATTATTTGCAAGCTTTGCTTTGTATCGTAATAAAAATTTAACCGTATAACACTGAAAGATAAGATCCTTTCTCATAATGCAGATATGACATCATCTAATGATTACCAATGTTAGGCTAATGATTATGATATTAAGCTAACATTGTTAGCTTAATATCATAATTAAAATTTTAACCATCTCACAATAATAAGTGAGATCCTTTCCCACAGTCCAGGGAGCATATTATCTAATGATTAACAACGTAAGCTTTATATCATATCGAAGAATTAACCATCTCACTACGAAAGTAAGATCCTTTCCCATAATGGAGAGATGGCCTCGTCCAGTGACTAACAACGTAAGCTTTATGTCATAATTGAAAATTTAATCATCTCGCAATGAAAAGTGAGATCCTTTCCCAAAATCCAGAGATCACATTATCTAATTATTAACAAGGCTAGCTCTATATCATAATAAAAAAGTGAACCATCTGACAATGAATGTAAGATTCTCTCCCATAATCTAGAGATTACATCATCCAAAAGATCAACAAGGTTAACTTGATATCATATTAGAAATTTAACCATCTAACTATGAATGTAACATTCTCTCCCTTAATCCAGAGATTACATCATCCAAAAGATTAACAAGGTTAACTTGATATCATATTAGAAATTTAACCATCTAACTATGAATGTAACATTCTCTCCCATAATCCAGAGATTACATCATCCAAAAGATTAACAAGGTTAACTTTATATCATATTAGAAAATTAACCATCTAACTATGAAAGTGAGATTCTTTCCCACTATCCAGAGATCGCACCATCTAATTATTAAAAGGCTAGCTCTATAACATAATAAAAAAGCGAACCATCTGACTATGAATGTAAGATTCTCTCCCATAATCCTGAGATTACATCATCCAAGGTTAACGTTATATCATATTAGAAATTTAACCATCTAACTATGAATGTAACATTCTCTCCCATAATCCAGAGATTACATCATCCAAGAGATTAACAAGGTTAACTTTATATCATATTAGAAAATTAACCATCTAACTATGAAAGTGATGTTCTCTCCCATTATACAGAGATTACATAAACCAAATTATTAACAATGTTAACTTTATATCAGATTAGAAAATTAAACATCTAACAATGAAAGTGAGATTCTTTCCCACTATACAGAGAATACGTCACCCAAATTATTAACAAGGTTAACTTTATATCACATTAGAAAATTAACCAACTAACTATGAAAGTGAGATTCTTTCCCAGTATACAGAGATTACATCACCCAAATTATTAACAAGGTTAACTTTATATCTCATTAATAAATTAACCATCTAAGTATGAAAGTGAGATTCTTTCCCATATACAGATATTACATCATCCAAATTATTAACATGGTTAACTTTATGTCACATTAGAAAATTAACCAACTAACTATGAAAGTGAGATTCTTTCCCAGTATACAGAGATTATATCACCCAAATTATTAACAAGGTTAACTTTATATCTCATTAATAAATTAACCATCTAATTATGAAAGTGAGATTGTTTCCCATTATACAGAGATTACATCATCCAAATTATTAACAATGTTAATTTTATATCACATTAGAAAATTAACCAACTAACTATGAAAGTGAGATTCTTTCCCAGTATACAGAGATTACATCACCCAAAGTATTAACAAGATTAACTTTATATCTCATTAATAAATTAACCATCTAACTATGAAAGTGAGATTCTTTCCCATTATACAGATATTTCATCCAAATTATTAACAAGGTTAACTTTATATCACATTAGAAAATTAACCATCTAACTATGAAACTGAGATTCTTTCCCAGTATACAGAGATTACATCACCAAAATTATTAAGAAGGTTAACTTTATGTCCTAGCGAATATTTAACCATCTCTATGGAAAATGAACTATATTAGTGAGATATTAAAAGGTGCATGTTGGAAGGCTTATTATGGAAAGCAGAAAGTTACACTGTAACGGAGGAAAAATCCAATGGTCGAGTCAGTAGCTTCGGCGGAGGGGAATCTATTTCTATCGGAGGGTTAGAAATCCGGAAATTTCAGTTCCGTGAATCGGTCAATCGAGGGTTTTCAAAATAGTAGCTGGACGCGGCAAGCGCAGGAGATCGGTCTGCTCATGTAGGTCGGCGACGAGCGGATCGACGAACGCTCTTTCTTTTACCCATTTTCGAGCGGCGATCATCGGAAAAGTTTGCGTTCTGCGTCGGAAAATCTTTTATTGAGGTGCTTTCTCTGCAAATCTTTGCTTTGTCTTTATTTTGCTTTAACAGTTGTATTAGATTTTCTTATGCGCCGGTTGATCTGCCTTGTGCCGGTTAGATCACGAACTGCGTCTGTTTGTTTCACCTTTTGAATCGCGAGGTCGCAAATGTACTGTTAAAGGTTTCATAGCGCGCACTTACATGCCGTTTTCCTCGTCAGATCGTTGCCTAGAATCACGATTTTGACTGTTGCTTTACCGTGGTCTTGAATCTACTGCTAAATGGTTCTTATCGTGCTATTTCGTCGGTTGGATTCAAGTATGTATGCACGCCGTATTCTCTTACTAGAGCTTTGACATGTGCTTTATGGATTTGAAAAATTTTAGAGAATGTCTCGCGTGGAAGCCAACTGGGAGAGATTGGTGAGAGCGGCGTTGCGGTGGGAACGGTTGGGATCAGAGGGCGGGGGAAGGTATGGGAGTGGCATTGCTGGAAGCGTCCCGTCCTCACTGGGAAATAACCTGCACATCGACGAGATTCTGCGAGCTGCTGATGAAATTCAAAAAGAAGACCCGAATATATCCAGGATTTGTAAGTACCAGCTCTGTGAATTTTGATTTGTTTTGGAAAAAACTTATTTGTTACTCTTGCCAGAACGGTGATGACACCTTCACCGACTGATCTGACATGGAATTCACCTGATAATATTTTTATACGAAATTTCGTTAGAACCTATGAAATTGAAACGTTGATCATCAGGAACTAAGATATGATCAGTCAGCAATAATGTATCTTCTCTGTTTCTTCAAAAAAAATAATATGTCTTCTCTGACCTTACTGATTTAATTCAAAAATAACATCCTTGTTAAAGCAAAATCGTATGGTATTCTCTGGTTGGGAGACAGGAGAGGTATTCAGTCCTAGGGAGCCAGGCATTGTGTTTCTTCCCATGACGTCATATATTATTATGGTTGTTAAAATTTGAGTCTCAACCGAGCCAAGTCGGCATTTGTGGGATTTGGACTCTCTTCAGTGGAAGAAACACAATGTGCCAATATACTAGGCACACCTCGGGGTTATCTACCAATGAGTCATCTAGGTCTTCCACTGACAGGGAGACGTATTTTAACCACAGAATGGCAGTCAGTGATCGAGAAGGTGGAGAGGCAGTTGGAAGGCTGGCAGGCTAAAGTACTATCAAAAGGGTGTCACTTGGTATTACTGAGATCAGTGCTTTCAGCGATTCCAATGTTCTACCTATCGGTATTTAAAATACCATCAGTATTGACAAGGCACCTGGAGGGACTGATGAGTATGTTTCTTTGGGAGCCATTAGAGAGGATGGGTTTAAGGGGGTCCCCCTGGTGGCATGGGAAGAGGTCTGCAGGCCCGTGAAGCGAGGAGGGCTGGGGATGCTCCACATAGACTCCATGAATCTGGCACTTCTGACCGTACGAGTGGAAAGGATTGTGTCATCAGCGGAGCGCGTCGTCTTCAATGTCCTTAGAGATAGATATGGCTCAGAGTCTGATTGGGGGAGAAGGTGGGTTACAGTTTGAGGGGATTACCCCTTTTGGCGCAGTCTGCGTCAAAGTATACCCCACATCTGTGAATTCATTGACCCCAGATTGGCAGACGGGGCCGGTTTTCGATTATGGACTGATAACTGGTCCAATCATGGTGTCCTGATGTTGAAATATCCAAGACTTTTTGCTCAAGTGGGGAATCCAAATGCCACAGTTGATGAACGCTGGGACGGAGCTTGGGTCTCCATCATGAATGGGGCATTATCGGAGCCACGGTTTGAGGAACTGATGGGGCTACAAGAGATCCTTTTGCCTATCAGACCCTCCAATGTTAATCGAGATGGTTGGATGTGGTGAGGGTCGTCTTTCTCGGTGAAGGATGCATATATGAAGATTTGAGGGGAAGCGGGGGTTGATACGGTAACCAACAATTCATGCGCCATGATGATGAGGCAAAAAGTTCCTCTCTAAGTGTGGTTCTTTTGCTGGCTATTGAGACGACAAAGATTGATCACACGGGTTTTTCGGAGGAATTGGAGCCCGATGGCTTCCATCAAGTGTCCCATGTGCGCCCAGGGCGATGAAGACTGCTCCCACCTATTCTTCACATGTCAGTTCGCCCAAGAAGCGTGGGCATCGCAGCAGATACCAGGGGTGAATATCTCCTCCGAAGAGGAATTTTGGACCTCAGTCACGGGTGGTAGGTACCGGAGCAGGCTGGAATGGGGGAGGCTACTTTCGGTGCTATGGGCATTATGGCTGCACCAAAATGAGGTGGTATTCAAGGGTAGGCGGGCGTCAATGGAGGGCATTATTCACAACATTGAGGCGCTAGTGTCTTCTTGGGTTGGAGGGGAATGATGGGTGGACCATTTCGATCATATCTGTATCTTGAATGTACATAATTTTCATTGTCAATGGTAGCAGGTTGGCCACCACTTAAGGGTGGTCTTCCTTATTTTCTTCAAAAAAAAATTTATCATGTAGCGATTTAGCTATGAGACCTAAGCTAAATCACTACATGATAATTTTTTTTTTTAAATCGTATAGTGATTTAGCTTGTTCCCTCGTCTCTCATGTTCTTCCTCTATACTACTGGGAGATTAGAGTTTTGGTCAAAACTTGTTAATATACCAGCTCGGTTAAAGGCTTTGAAGTGATCGGCAGAACTGACAGATGAGCTTTGACTGATCATCTGTAAGGCCCATGCTGGAAATTTGAACAAATTTTTTGAATGATGAGAGTGAGATCACCCTAGATCAGTGATTGTCCCAATATGATTAATATATATATCAATAAATACAAATGTGATCCAAGAGGTCCCACACCCTCTGTTCACGTCCCTCAGAACCAAAATGAGATGAGACTCTCATCATCTTGTACTATCCTGTACAAAATGTGATGCTGCCCTTCTCTTGTAAATAACCTCATTACAATGCTGCCGTACAGCCAAAGCACTACAAAAACCTGTCCGCGCTCCTGTCCTTTTAAATGATACCAAAAAATGTGCATGTCTTCTGAAGTGTCATTGTTTTATTTGACTAATGTCATTCAATGGTATAGGCACATCTTTGCTTTAAATATTTTTTTATATCTTTCTTCTACATTATTTTAATGGTTTTGAAAGTATTTCTGCATTACAATCTGAGTTCCCACTCTCAAAAATTGCCATCCTGAGGATTACATTTTATTTGTCCTATTTAATATTTTCAGTGTGTGAGCATGCTTATTCATTAGCTCAGAACCTAGATCCCAATAGCGAGGGTAGAGGTGTTCTTCAGTTCAAGACTGGTTTGATGTCAGTAATCAAGGTACGTAATTTTATGAAATGAAATCCATTAAGGTCACTAATATCTATTCTCATCTTTTATTATCATATTTGTAAGACATCAATTGTCTTTTGCGTGATATCTTTTGTCCTTCTTTGAGCTTCCTTTTAATATTAATTTAATGCTTACTTATCGTTTGAGATCGTTTACAATATAGGCTAATTCTTTCCAATTTTATTTTAGCAAAAACTTGCAAAAAGGGATGGTGGGGTCATCGATCGCAGTGGGGACATTGTACGTTTGCAAGAATTTTACAAGCAGTACAGGGAGAGAAATAGGGTAGACAAACTGCGTGAGGAAGAGATGAAGATGAGGGAATCTGCTCCCTTCAGTGGCAACCTTGGAGAGTACGCCTCGGAATTTTCATCTTGTTGTCAATTACTTAATTTTCATTCTCTTAATTTTACTCAATAATTTAAGCCCATGAATTTTCTCGCGTTTGTTGATTTTATCGCTGGAAATTCCTTGCGGTTCTCCATTCTTTAGTCTTCTGGGGGTCTTGTGATTAAAATTTGAAAAATATTTCACTTATTTTTTCATTAGATGATCCAAGTTTGTAAATTTTCTAGCCCAGGTTATGGAAATTCCAAGCGGTTTTCTTTTTCTTCCTTTTGGGTGTCGTGTCTGACAAGATGCCGAGGATCGTTGAAGTGCAGATTGAGAAAAGAAGGACAAATTTTATTTCATTCAAAAAAAGTACATAAGGGAGCCTTTTCATCAGTACTTATAGGAGCCATTTGGGCAGTCGCCCAACGGCTAGTTTTAGCTAGCCGTTAGCTTTTTGCAGTGGCCCCCACTGTCTCCTAGTGGGCCCGATAAGGTAGTATTTCGATTTGGGCCTTTTTCTCTGGGCTTGGGCTTTTCTCTGGGCAACACATATTTCTCAACAGTGTCAACAAATTGAAAAAACATTTATTTGGGTTATTCTTGGTCTCCTTATGTTTGTACATAGTGTCTGATGGTATTTCAAAAGTCACTTGGTAAGAACTTTATAGGGCAAGCCAAGATGAATATTTGGAATGGTTGAAGTGTGTTTTCTGTTATGTAGTCCGAGGGTAAAGTCTCCAAATGGGAATGAGGTTAGCCTGTAATTCCTCTTCTAAAGTAGGACAGAGGATATTTTCTATGGCAGTCGACTAGAGTTACTGGTGAGGAGCCAATTGATAACTGGGAATTTTTTATTGGAGAGGAAACCACATGGTCTTCGATAGGGGAATGTACTATACAAAAGTACATTATTTGGAGATGAACAAATGGCTGATTAGATACTATTCAATGATCTATGAATAAAAAATCCCATGAAATTAGTACCCGTTGGCTATTTTGGATTGTTTTTGTCAGCCATGTAGCGTAAATGGGACATCATAGGGAGAAATATTGAATGGGCTACACAGGAGCTTCTGCGCTTTGGTTTGCCTCTTGATTTTATGAATATGTTGATCTGTCTAGGTATGAATGGGGCATTTTCACCGACTGTAGTTCATTGTTTCTTGGTTTTTTCCTTTTAAAAAAATTGTCAGTCCAAGTGCCGCAGAAAGAACGATGATTTACCCTTCATGACTTTTGGTCACTTTGTCCTTGAGTCTTGTCAGTGATGGAGATCTGGTCTTGGCATGTTCATTTGTCTTTATTTTTTGTGAATGATTTTTTTTTTTTTGAACAATAAAGAAGATCACCCAGCTTCGTGATCCTCCGTACACGTGGACAGGAGGGATCTAGGCCAAAAAGAAATGGCCCATCATGCCCCCATACCCTCCACCTCAGCCAGGACCAAACCAACAAAACATAAGTCTCTCCACTTCATTAATAGCCCTGTCCACCGACATTGCCGTCCCTTTGAATAAGACCTCGTTGCGGTGGGACCATATCACCCAAAGCACCGCGAATCTCAGCCCCCGCTCCTTGTCAAACCCATGTTGACGCCGTGGCAGTGTGGCCCATAAGACCGAGCTCGACGTAATCTCTGCAAGCCCCTGGCTAGCCCATATCGCACGAGCGAGCCAACGTTGGAAAAAAAATGCTCGCACTCCTCTTCCTCCTCCGTACACAGAAGGCATAATGATGATTCTGCCGGGAAAAACCTTCGACGTCTCACGCAGGTCATTGTCCGCTTCCTGGCGAGCATCCAGGCTAACACCCTAACCTTTAGAGGTATCTTTTGCCTCCAAATTGAGCGACATGCCCCTAAGATGATTGGGTCCTCATTGTGGTGTGTTCTCAACCTCTGGTATACTCCTCGGCTGGAGAACGGACCCTATGCCCATACCCACCCATCTGTCATCCCCTCCATTGGCCTCTAGTTGCTCAGTATTTGCTGAAGGCTTAAGAAATCCTCCACTCGCTGATTAGATAAGATGGCCGCAAAAGTTGGACACCACACACCATCCCAACACTCTTCCACCAAAACTTGCCAATGACGGGCTAGGGCATACAGATGAGGGAACAGGTCTCGAAATCGTCCATGCGACGTCCAATTATCCATCCAAAACCTAAAGCCGGCGCCATTCCCCAATTGGACCCAGAAAAACTCCCTAACCAAGGGGAACACCTTCTTCATCCCTCTCCAAAAGGCCGACTCCCCCCTCACCTTGTCCATCAAATTCTCCCAACCCAAATTGGAGCCGTACCTGTCCCTTACTACATCCTTAATCAAGTCATCATCCGGTCCCACGATCCGTGTAACCCATTTCGTCAGTAGAGCCACATTCAGTGTATCTAGGTCAGGTACTCCAAGTCCACCCTATTTAGTTGGCGTGCAAATGTCATTCCATGAGACCAACGCCATGCCACGCCCCTCCCCTGCATTGGACCCCTTCCTAAAGAATCTCCGCATGAGCCCCCTAATGCGTTTCTTAACACATACCGGAATTTTAAACACGGATAGATAAAAGGTTGGTATTGCTGATAATACAGATCACAATAGCACTAGTCTCCCCCCTCGCGACAGAACTCTTATTTCCATCCCTCCAAGCGTCTCTCCACCTTCTCCACCATTGGTTGCCAATCTGCTTTATGTAGGTTACCGACAAATAGGGCTAGCCCCAGGTATCTCATAGGCAGTGATCCCACTGGCGTTTCAAGCGCACTGACACACTGGGTCCCCTCCTCCGGCAATAGACCAAAACCCACAAATTCTGATTTTTCTCTATTGATGTGCAGTCCTGAACAATCTGCGAACACCCGCAGGAGTGCCGCCAAATTCTTGGCCTCCTCCACCGATCCCTCGATGAAGAACAGTGTATCATCAGCATATTGTAACAAAGGGATGCCCAATGGTTGGCTCGGCGTCTGGAGACCTCTAATACTACCCCTCCCACATACCAAGGATGTACTTATGGCTAATACATCAGCTGCCAGAACAAAAAGCATCGGTGCTAGAGGACACCCTTGTTTGATCCCTCTCTGCGGTCTAATCCACCCCCCTTCTGGGCATCCATTTACCAACACCGCAAAAGACTGAGACGTCACGTATGCTACACCCATTTGATCCATTCCTCCGGGAAACCCCTCCTTCGTAACGAAGCCCATAGGAATTGCCAATCCAGAGAGTCACATGCCTTCGCAAAATCTACCTTCCACATGAACCCCTTGGTCCCATTCTCCTTCCACGAAGCAATAATCTCCCCTGCCAAGACTGCACAGTCAACTAGCTGTCTACCGGAACAAAGGCAGACTGAAACGGACCAACCAAGTCCCCAAGCACCCCTTGTAATCGATTGGCCGGTACCTTTGCAACTATAAGATATATGGAGTTGGAATGCGATATGGGCCGGTCGTCGCCTACATTTTCTGCTCCTTGCTGCTTCGGTAGCCAAAATATGAAGGATTTATTTATCCTTTCCATATTTGCTTGAGGATTTCTGAGCTCCCCCCCATCACATCCTCTTTGACCTCATTCCAGAACTCCTTGTAGAAAAACACCGGTATGCCGTCCGGTCTCAAGGTGCCTTCGCCATTCAATCCTGCCATAGCTGCCCAAACCTCCGCCATATCCAAAGGCCGCACCAAATCATCTCTCTGACCTTGGGTTATTTGGGACGCCCCTTGGCCCGTCCACCGCCATCTGTTTGGGCCCCTCGCCATGACATCGAACGAAAGTGCTCCGCCATTGCTCGACCCACTGCCTGTGTGCCGGTAAGCCTCTGTGATCCGACCTTCACTGATAGAATCTGATTCACTCTCCGTCGTCCATTTGCTACAAGGTGGAAAAACCTCGTGTTGGCGTCACCCTCCTTTATCTAGAGCTGCTGGGACCTTTGTCTCCAATCCATTTGCTCCTTCCTATCTTCCTCTGCCACCACACATCTCCGCCTCTTTCGTTCCTGAATCTCCTTAACCATTACTGTCCGATTGTTCTCCACCTCGTCCAGTTCTCTAATCCTTGTGAGGGCCTTGATTCTCACTCTACATCTCGCCTCCCTTATCCTCCTTCTGTAGCTTTCCAAGTGATCTCTCAACCCATCTATGCGAATTGCCAATCTATTCGGCCCTGGCTCCTGCTCCGAATGTGTCCGCCATATATCCTTTACTTCCTCTCTGAACCCCCCTTCTTGTAGCCATGACTTGTCAATTTTAAAATATGTGGTCCGCCCATGGCCCTCATGAGACTGCCACATGATCGGTGTATGGTCCGATATAGGTCTGGACAAGGCTCGTACATCTGCCCCCGGGAACCTCTCCATAAACTCCACTGAGCATAGCCGCTCTCTCCGAACTCCGCCATGTGTAGCAACAATCATTTGGCATCATCTCCTGCAAACCTGCTGCCGCCAAGAAAGCCCAGAACTCCTCCAACCCCCGGTCACGCCCCCCCTCCAGTGGGCCTATCATTGGTCTCTAGCGTCACATTGAAATCCCCCCCAAACAACAGTGGCATCCCTCGAAACTTATCCACAAGTTCTGCCAGCTCCACCCATAGCCCCTCCCTCAAGCTGGCGTTCACTGGTCCATAAACTGAAGCTATGACCACCCCCAGACCATCACTCCTTGTCAACCTTACTGCTGCCGTAAATTGACCATGCCATGCCTCCTCCTTCCTAAAGATCACCTCGTTCCAAGCAATCACCACCCCTCCTGACCGCCCATTTGCATTCACTGCGATGAAACCCTCCAGCAAACTCCCTCCAACCCCATGCCAGTCCCCTACTCCACAATCCTCCAACATCGTCTCCTGCAAACACACCACCGTGGCAGCCGACTCTCTTAAGTATTTGTCCAAAATCCCCCTCCTCTTGGCATCCCGGAGCCCACGCACATTCCATGATATGCATCTCATGGAACCTGGCACAAACCCCTCCCGTCCTTTTGAGTCTCCGCGAATCCTCCGAGCACACCCACAATTGTGTCTCGTGTCGCATCGTCATCCTCGTTTGCCACGCCTCCCTCTTCGACTCGAGTGTCTCCTCGATCTCAATCTCCTCCATTGCCCTGCTTCTCGATTTGTTTGCTTTCCTCTCCGTCTTGTCGCACCATGTCTTTCCCACTCTTACTGCCATCCAGTCCCAGGGGAAATGCATCCTCCCACCTTTCCCAACCTCCAGCCATATCTTCACTCCGTTGACGCTCTTGATGTAGAGT
Source organism: Wolffia australiana (assembly GCF_029677425.1). Taxonomy (NCBI): domain Eukaryota; kingdom Viridiplantae; phylum Streptophyta; class Magnoliopsida; order Alismatales; family Araceae; genus Wolffia; species Wolffia australiana. Next base: position 7,365,057 of record NC_135852.1, on the reverse strand, counting down.
TGCTACCTCTCGTAACCAATGCAACGACCCAATAAGTCTCCCTTCAATAATCGCCTCCCTCTTGATAACCGCAGTGTGCCCTTTCTCCTGGCCCCTTTCTGCTCGTTCTATTCCACGCTTTGTGACTCCATCCTGCCATCACTTGCATTCACATCCTCTGATACCCACGAGCTCTCCTCTTCATTATTCCCCTTTGCCTCCAACGTCCTGATTCCTGCCTCCGTCTCTTCCACCGCACCTCCGCCAATCTTTGCATCCAGCGTCATCTCTCCTTCCCTTGCAGGCAACCTCTCTCGCTTCCCGCCTCCGACCGCCTCAGTACGGGGCTCATGACCCTCTGTACCAGGTGGGGCTGGTGGTTGGCGCTCCAGTACTCGCACATTATATGTGCCCTTACGACCCTGAAGCAGGACCCGCGACGATGCCACCACATCTTCCTTCACCTCCACATCCAACACTGCCAGATCTGGGTCACCCGACTCTAGGCCCGACGTAACGACCCATCGCAGCCTCCCAAAGGATCGGACTAATGCCTCCATGTTCTGGGTGGATCGATATCAATAATAGCTGGCCTCGACGCTCTATCCCTGACCTTTCCGGTCCAGATGATGCGCTGCCATTTGATTCTTGCTTCACCAATCACCTGCCTCCACCCACACACTGCGATGCATTCAGTCACCGGAACTTGTCGGACCAATACCTCTCCTGTCTCCAGTCTTTACCTCCGACCCCTCCATCTCCGGGAATTTCCTCACCAATGACTCTCGTACTTCCTCCTCTCTCACTTCACCTGCTTCAATCTTCCCAACAATGCACGCGGCCTGGGTAAAACTCACCCGCCTCGCAATAAGTAACTCCTTTGCCTTTCTATGGTCGGAGGCCGTGTCTGGGCATTGTGCTTGTCGATGTCCCACCCCCCGACATCGCCTGCAAACGAGCGAATTACGACAATCACGTGCATGATGCCCCCACCCCAGACACCTTAAGCATTCTTTCCCCGTCTCTCGTCCCCTCTCCTCCACCGCCTCATTCCTCCTTCGCCATGGCTGTCCACGGCCACCGCCATGCTCCTCCCATCCTGACAGTCTTCCCCCGCGCTTTCTCACCTCCGTCCACCCCTTCTCTTGGCCCAGCATGTCTATCTTGCCCTTCTTAAACCTCCTTGCGCAGAGTTAGGGGACCCTGCGGGCTCTGCACCACCCTCTTCTGTGTGGTCCTCCTCCGACGTCCTGAAGCCCCTCAGACGATTTTCCTCCTCAAACGTCCCGGTCCTCTCCTCCTCCGACGATCCTCCTCCAACTATCCGCCTCCAATGCCCCTCCTCCGACGGTCCTCCTCCGACGGTCCTCCTCCGACGGTCCTCTTCAAGCTTCAAAATTTTTTTTCCTTCTTTTTTCTCTCTCTTTTTTTTTTTTACGACGCCGATCCTCTTCCTCCGACGCTGATCCTCCTCCGGAGCTCCTCTTCTGACGCCGATTCTCCTCCTCGTCGAGCTTCTCTCTCCCTTTTCTTTTTTTATCGACGCTCCTCGAGCTCCTGCTCCGACACTCCTCCGCTCTCCTCCGACGTTCTAAGGAAGATCCATAAGCCGGAACTTCGAGTTCTTTCAATCTCCTCCGACGCTCCTCCTCTAACGCCGATCCTCCTCCGGCGCTTCTCCTCTGACGCTGAGCCTTCTCCTCCTCCTCGAGCTTCTAACCTTTCCTCAGGCGCTCCTCCAACGCTCCTCGACCTCCTTCTCCTCCGAGCTCCCCCAATGGTTCAAGCAGGGGCTGAGATCGCGACCGCACATGCTACTCTAAGCTCGTTGACCTCCTCCGTATAATTCCTTATTCTTCGATTGCCTCGACCTCCCCCAAGCTCCTCCGACCTCTTCGACCTCCTCCGTTTGATAGTCAACTATTCTTTCTGACGGTGATGTTTTCCTCCCAATCTCTCCCTAAGATCTCAAATCGCCGTCCATCGCAGATCGCATAGCACAGACCACCCTTCTCCCTTCTCGTCGTTCCTTTTCCTCCTCCAACCTCCTTTGACCTCTGACCTCTGACCTCCGACCTCCGCCGACCTCTGACCTCTGACCTCCGACCTCCGCCGACCTCCGACCTCTGACCTCCGACCTCCGACCTCCGACCTCCGACCTCCGACCTCCACCGACCTCCGACCTCCTCGACCTCTGACCTCCTTGACCTCCGACCTCGGACCTCCGACCGTGAGGTTGATACTTTGTGAATGATGTGATCCAAAGATCATGAGGAAACCGTCAATTTAGGTTGATACTTTGAGTAGAGAGAGAGAGAAGAGAAGTAGCAGAGGAGGCAGAATGAAAACGAACAATCCATTGACCTATCAAAGGGTTTATTTATACAGGCGCCTATAACGTCTAGTTGTACAAATCGGGTAATGGGCCCTATGCTAATGGGCCGATGAGTAAATATATTTACATCATTATTTAGTTTATACATTCAACAGAAGCTGACACATAACGATTAGCTGTCTAAGAGCCTTATTTTTTTCAATCATGCAATAGTCAGCTCTGTTGGTCCGAGCTAGCTCTTTTCCCCAATTATAGATGACCAAGGGTCTGACAGGCCTCCAGGGGATCTGCAGGTCAGATGGTTGGTTATATGCATGGATGCGGAAAATAAGATTTTTTACTTTGGGCTGTTTCTTAATTGGTTGCTACACATCAGAGAGTATTTGTCTTTAGATTACACCAGATGATCAATGAAATCCACAGATCCGCCAATTTAACGTCTGAAACTAGGTTTACTAGTCCATTTACACCATTCGAGCTCCCAGATGGATCGCCTTTGGCATGCAGGGCCAAATAGTTTTCTATACTATTCAGCTAAGCAACTCATATCCATATTATTCAAAGTTAAACTGCCATGAAGTGTGCAACTAGGTTCACAAAGCTTTATTAAAATTTGCAAGAACTTGGTTTTGGTGGAGCTAATTGCTGATGAGACAAATGTTGTGCATCGAGAATTCTCCCTTGAAGGACCAAAGTTTTATAATAGTCATTATGGAGTGTGGCCTGACGAAGAGGATATGTCTTGGTGCTTGTTTTACTTTTGATGTTTATATTTATGTGACTTTTTTTACTTTAACTTGAATGCCACTTTCTTCAAAAAGAAAAAAACTTGAACGTCACAGATTTGAAACACTTCCAGATGTTGAAATCCGTTACTTTTTGTTTTTTATTTGAGTGCTCAACTTCCGACTTGTGGTGTCTATGTGGAATCAGGTTGGAACGTAGAACCATTAGAAGAAAGAGAATTTTTGCCACATTGAAGGTGTTAGGAACAGTTGTTGAGGAGCTCACGAATGAAATTTCCCCCAACGATGCTAAAGGACTGATCACTGAAGAGGTCTTTTTCTTACTCTTTTTTGGATTTCCAATGGTCCGGTATGTCTGGTTGATCTGTAAATCTCTATAAAATTATTTGCTGGTCACGTTGCCCCTATATTCCTATTTCGTTGAAGCTTCATCTACAGATGATTAACATATTGTTATACGCCATCAAGCTTATGTTTTGCCCTTTGACTTGCCTTTCAGATGAAACGTGTGATGGAATCTGATGCTGCAATGTCGGAAGATCTTGTTGCTTATAACCTTATCCCTTTAGATGTACCATCAACAACAAATGCTATTGCTTTTCTGCCTGAGGTATTGATTGTTCTTGCCGTTCCTTTGGCCTTTTTTTCTTTTCCTTTTTTATTCATGATGTATTAATATCAGGTTCGGGCAGCCATTTCATCTTTGAACTATTACCCTGGCCTCCCTCGGTTGCCAAGTGAATTTCACGTACAGTCGACGAGAAAAGCTGATTTGCTGGACTTCCTACAATTTGTCTTTGGTTTCCAGGTTTGTAAGATTTTGGCTCTTCTCGTATACATTGTTTCTATTTCTTATCTTGGTAGATTTTCAGTTTCCGAGTGTCTTTGTTTGACAAGTCATCTAATGAGCTTTTTGCCCATCCATGTATGGTACTTGTTGAAGATAATTTGGAATTGTAATAAATTGAAGGAAAAGATGAGATAGTGGACTGCAGAGAGAATTGAGAATGTGGAGAAGAGACAGAGAAATTGGGGCAAAATGAACTGATCTTTATTACTGAACAGATGCCCCTTTTATACAAATTTTCACAGAGAGAGAGAGAGGTTAATGCTTTTGTCCAACGGTCAAAAACTGACCGTTGGAAAAAGCTGCAGAAGAGATCCCTTTTTCAAAAAGGACTTCCAACAGCTATATTTATAGCTGTTGGAGGCTGGGCCTGATATAAATCAGGCCCAGTATATATTAGGTCCTTAATGGACCTAATATATTCCCTAAATGAGCCCCTCACTATTGGGCCCTTAATGGGTACTTAGTGGGCCGTTAATGGGCCCTTACTGGGCCTTTATTTAAATCCATTTTAGGTTAGTTTTTCCATTAGATCCCTAGGATTAGTCTATTACACGTACATGGCCTCAGGCCCATAAGTTAGTAAAATTAGCCCTAACTGGGCCGTGATGATCTAACAGGAATGTTGAGTGAGGAAGAGGGAGCTCGAGATAACATAAGAAACCTTCACGAACTTCAGCATCTCCAGGGACCCTATATAGCCATAGGAGAAGAGCTTCAGTAGAGAGAAGAAGAAAAGTGTAGAAAGAAGAATAGCAAATAAAACCCTATACATTTCCTTGGTGAAAACCCTAATTTATACACTGTTATCGGATCTCCTATACGTCAGGTGATCCGGATTTCATTATTTATGTGTTAGAAATAATGCAGGGGCATATACTTGTTGAGGATAAGTTTACAAGTGCCTTTATGTTTCTCATTTCTGATTTTGATTAGCTTTTACCCTCTTGCCCACTCCCAGGGCAGCGAGAGCGACCCCAGGGGCCTGCTCCATGCATTGTTTCTCTCCTTCTCTTGCTTCTACACTGTTTCTCCACCGTAGAACTACTGATCCTTGATCATTAATTACTGCGATCTGCTCTTGATTCCATGGTCACCCAGAGCTTCCACTCCAAGGAATGCTGCGAACAGAACCCTTGGTTGCAAGTTAAAGACCCAATGAATATGGATACAAATGACTCTCCTTGGTTGCATTGTTGTCCTATATAATCTTATTTTGTATTTGACCACATATGGAGAGTTATGCAATAAAAGAGACCTAACATAGAAAGAATATAGATGTAATTTGTGTCAAACTTGATCCAGCCTTCTTCTTCCTCTCCTGCTGCTTATTCTTGAAGCTCGGTTGGCGAGGGTTTTGGCCAAGAAACGAGACAGTTATATTAGACTGTCTTAGAAGGTTGCCTTAAAAAAGCCATACAGAGTGAGAGAATGGGCCTCATGTCGCTTTAGAGACTTATTTCCTGCATGGCATATAAGTCACCTTAATAAGACAGTAGGCCGCGTACTCTGTGGACCCACCTAGATGGAAAGAAACTTAATGGGCCACTTACATTTTTTTTTGAAACCAATGGGCCACTTATGAAACGTGGCCCATTATCACATCAATAAGATGGAAATAGAAAATAAAGAAGAGACTGTCTTACAGTCGCATAAAAAAACCCGAATAATTTGACAGTAATCATTCGAAGATTTTTATTGTTTTTTTTTGAGGTAATGCGTTGTTCTACAGCTTGTTGCGCTGAGAAGTTCTATTATATTTGTTAGCCTCTGCAGAGGCAGAGTTCGCCCAGCTGTCTCCTCAAATCTTTAGGGATTGAGATGAAACTGTCATCTATTACGGTGTGGTCAGTGGCTTAAATATCAGCTACATTATAAGAGGGCTCGTGATGACTGAACTCATAAGTGAGCCCACTCAAAGAAAATAAGATAAAGACTCCCATATGGGCCACCTTCTTTGATGGCCCAATACCAGGCCACGGAGGTGCATGCCTCTGCTCAACAGTATCTTATTTAAACGTTGTTGGAGTTAATCAAACTTGAATTTAACAAATAAACCATTTCGAAAATATACATACACTTGACTATGCTAGGGTCATTCAGTGATTGTTATTTTACAATACCTGTATGCAATAGATCAAATACATTTTAGTCCTGTGATTTTTCTTATACTATTTCTGAGTACTTAACCCTCTTTGTCCCCTGTGGCGTCTGAACTTGTGCAAATATAAGAAGCTTTTGTCTGATTTGTTAAACGACTGCCTTTATCCTGGACATTGTCGGGGTAAACATTTATGTCATCTGAGAAGCATGTGAGAAAGTCTTGGATAAAGCACGTTTTAGTTTGTATGCTTAAGTTTGAGCTTTACACTGAGTACTTAGTATCTACTGCAAGGGAGTATCGAATGCTATTTTTTTCTGTTTTATTTTCTCTTCCTCAATATCTTATTTCAATATTATACAGGAAGGTAGTGTCTCAAATCAGCGCGAACACATTATTCACCTTCTTGCCAATGAACAATCTCGAGTTGGTAGTCCTGTGGGTGATGATCCGGTGAGCAATTTTAGGTTAATTTTTAATCTTTTTATTATCGAAGACAAAATTAAACAGTTTTTTTTCCACCTTCAGTGGTATGCAAAATGTCTGTGTAATTGTATATATATATCCATTTCGTTTTTTGACCATTAAACGCTGTAACACTTGAATGTTGGATACAATTATGGCTTCTCTGCCCTTGCAGTGTGTGTTTCTTCCACTTTGATTCTTCTCCTTCCCTCACCTCTGCTGCTCATTTTCGAAGCTCTCTCCATGGAGATCTCAAGCTCCCACATCAGTCTCGTGGAGTGTCATTGCGACATTCAGATCTCTCTATTGCCCTGGTTGCTGGTCTATTTACTTTCACTTTCATAACCATCATTAATGAGAATATAGCAGTATTTAATTTATTATCTCAAGATTCCCATAATGTGGTACATTTTTTGGAGTAATGGATCTAGAATGATGCTCACACATGATTTCACATAGCTGAATTTCCAATAACTATTGATAGACTTCCTTAAAGGGGACTTTTGCTTGATTATTCTCTTCTATGTGCAATTTTTGGATTATAGAAAAATATGATAGCCTGAAAAACAAATCTTTTTGTCACCAGTGAACCTTTTGTGTTTCTTTTTAGAAGTACAAATCTTTCTCTTTCTTGAACTTACCTGTTTCCCAAAGGCTTTCATCTTTTCTAAGCATTGACGTTCTGGATGTTGCTCTGCGATTTTTGTCCAATTTATCTCCTATTGTGCAGAAATGTACATAAATATATATATATTTTTAAACTGAAATGTACATAAATATTTACTACTTCCTCATTATCATTTTAATTTCTGTTCCTTAGAAACTGGATGAAGGTGCTATCCACAATGTTTTCATGAAGGCTCTTGATAACTATATAAAATGGTGCAGCTATTTGCCTCTTCATCCGGTTTGGAACAAGTATGATTTTTTAACTGGGGAAAACTTACTCTATGGTTCGCTTATTTTCTTTAATACACATGTTGATTTTTGGTTAATGCTGATGTAACCTTATATGTCCGTGTAGTTTTTCTAGCTGTCTTTCTTGGTTTACGCTGTCAGTTCTGGTTAGGAGTTGGGTCATTATTGTAATTTATCTTTCTTAGGATCCCCATTCCTTTGTAAAGGCAGGGTACACTCTAGTTTATTTGAGTTTTGCGGTTATCTTCATCATTTGCTTGACTCCAGGGGCAGTGGGTTCCTCTTGCTGCCCTGCTGTATTCTCTCTTCGTTTATACTGTTTTTCTTTTTTTCCGTTCTTTGAAAAAATAGGGAATATTACCCAAGAACAGCGATCAACCTGATGCTATTTGAAAGAGATGAACGTTTAATACCCATGATGGCCACGATGCAACCCCATCTCTTCTCCCTCCTCTCTCCTCCCCCCCCACACACACACACGCAACACCCACGCTTGAATCTAAACTGGTGAGCGACGAAACTCTTCACGTCATGGAGAATATTGTCCGCCAAGGCTGTCCCCATCCCCTAGAACCTCTCCCATTGGGCCTTTTTCCTGGATCTGCTTTCCTGGATAATCCCAGTAGGATTTGTCAGAAGAGACAAGAGACATCCACCCATGGGATCTGTTGTGATGCCAATATTGCTAGGGCAAACGGACATGCATAGAAAAGGGGGGAACACATTGCCACCCATTCCTGGGGAAAATCTTCTCATAGAGAACCACAAAATCCCAGTATAGAGAATCATCTGCCTTTGCCAAGTCAACTTTCCAGCTGAAGCCTCTGGTCCCCTTTCTCTTTTATGTGGCTACGATTTTGCCTGCAACTACTGTGTTGTCCACCAGCTGACTGAAAAAGCCTGACAAAGGCAATGAGGTAGATTGAATTTGACAATGAGATGGGCCAAAAATCACTTACATGAACATACCCTTGGCGCCCGGCTAGAGGAACAAGTGCAATTGGTTGATTAATTCTAGTCCTTAGTTGCCTCTCTGAAACTCTTCCCACATATTTATAACCTCTATCTGGACCAAGTCACAAATTCGCTGAAGAAAAAAACTAGAATTCTTTTCTTCAAAAAAAAAAAACTAGAATTCTGTCTGGACGTAGCGCCTCTTCGCCATATAACCCATTGGCTGCCTCCCACACCTTACCACAGAGAGAGGCTTCACAAATCAGTTTGCTTGTTCGGTGTGAACCTAGTTGTCCCTCTGCCATTCCATCCCCATCAGCGTCAGGCCCCCGTTGGAAAATGCCCTTAAATGGTCCACTAGAGCTCCCGTACTGCCTGTGTCCCGAGATGTTCCTGAATCGCCTCCTGCATCTTCATTACTCGGTATGATCTCCTTCTCCCATTGGCAATTAGATGATAAAAGCATGTGTTGGCATCACCATCTTTCAGCCACAGTTGCCATGATCTTTGTCTCCCATCAGTCTGCAGTTTCTGATATTCATCCACCACCACTGCCTTGGAGACTTTCCTTTCCCTCATCTCGTCTCTTGATTGAGTTCATGTATTCCCCAGATCATCAAACTGTTTAACTCTTGAAAGAGCGTTGTGTTATCTGTGGTTCCTCTGCTCCCAAATTTGCTTCCTGATCTGAAGTGGCATTGTAGTCTTGCAAGTTTACTGACCAACTTCATCGTGGCTGTGCTCTACCTAGACAGTGACAACCAACACGACACCACCTCTTCCTTGAACCCCTTCTCCCACAGCTATGATCTGTCCATCTTCTAACATCTTGACCTTTTCTTGCTTTCATGGGCCTACCCTACTATTGGGGAGCGATCTAATAGCATTCTGGGTAGTGATCAAAAGTCCACTATAGGAATTTCTGCAATAGTTTCACACAGTTTGTAGGTCTCATTACTGCATCCTTCCTCCCGATATGAAGGATCAAAAGACGGCTAAACCAGGGTCCCACCCGCCAGCTCCATGAGATCTATCCCCCATCTCTAGCGTCTCGTTGAAGCGTCTGCTAAACATCTGCTGAAATCCAGGAATGGAAGCGATCACTTCAGTCAGGTCTTTCTTCAGGCTGTTTCATAGGGCGAGATTAGCTGGACCATAGACCATTGCCAAACCTACTAAAAACCATTGCGCCATCTTTTTAACTTCATTGTTTTTTTGAAATAAATTTTGAACTTTATTGTTAACATAAATTGCCATGTCCATGTATCCTCTTTGGAAACCTCCGTCTCATTCCAGGCCCCTACCAAACTGCAAGATCGACCAACTACATTCACTGCCAAGGAACCCTCGAAGAAGCTTCACCCCACCAAATTCTAATCTATTGCCTCACATCTTTTCAGCATTGTCTCGTGCACACAGGCCACCATAGCATCCCACACATGTAGGTGTCTTACCACAACTCGACACCACCGTTGACCTCGGGATGGTGATCACAGGATGATACATATGGGTAAGACTCCTCTGGTTGTGTGAAAGGCTCGGGAAGCGATCGGTGGTGGCTCCATACTGGGTATATTTTCGTGTGGAGTTTTTTTTGTAATTCTTGATCAAATTAATTCCAAAGCTGGTTTAAAAGACGGTCTTCTGAAGGGTTATCAAACCGTGTCCCTGGGGGTATCCCGTTATTGCAGTACGCGGACGACACTACTTTTTTCATAGAAGGCTGTGTAGGGGAGGCAAAAAACCTGTCCACGTTACTCGACCCATTCGCGGACTTCTTGGGCCTATGCATCAATCTGGCTAAGTCTGCATTTGTGAGCTGTGGCCTTTCTTGGAGGAAGAGGTTCAATGTGCAGAGGCGCTGGGAACACTGATTGGTATCCTCCCTATGAGATATCTGGGACTGCCATTAACTAGAGGGCGGATGACAAGGGCGGATTGGCTGCTGATGATAGAGAAGGTCGAGAGGCGGTTGGAAGGATGGCAAGCCAAAGTGTTGTCCAGAGGTGGTAGGTTGGTGCTACTGAGGGCAGTCCTGTCAGCAATCCCTATATTCTATCTCTCTGTATTCAAGATGCCTACTGGAATCGGCCAGAGACTCAAAGGCTTGATGAGACGCTTCCTCTGGAAAGGCACTGGTACCGATCAGAGTCGAGGGCTCGCACTGGTTGCATGGGATGCCGTATGCAGGCCCATCAAACATGGCAGACTAGGAGTATTGCATATCCAAAGCATGAATACGGCATTATTAGCAAAGTGGGTGACTAGGATCATGCAACCAAGCGATGACCTCACCATACGGATCGTGAGAGACAAGTATGATCGAGGATTTTTTTTTTTTTTTGGAACTATAACAAGGGATGAACGCCCGACGAATCAGTGTGGTCGGGGATTGAACTGGGATAAGAAAATAGCCCCAATCAAGGGGGCGTCAGCATTCTGGCAAGGCCTCAGACAAATCTTTCCCAAGGTCCGGGAGTTCTACCCTGTCCGTATAGGCGATGACTCTCTTTAAATTCTGGACAGACCCCTGGTCTTCGCGCGGCCCCTTGCGAGAAGCATTCCCTCGGCTATTTGCACTCGCGCAATGCCCGTAGGCTACAATAGGTGAATCTTGGGACAGTACCTGGAATCCGAGGGTTGAAGGTGCCTTGTCAGACCAACGACTAACTGATTTTTTGGGCTTGCAACAAGCTCTAAATCAGACCCGTCCTAACCCAGGGGAATTAGATGGTTGGGATTGGACAAGAGCTCTTTTCTCAGTGGGCAAAGCCTATGCACGGATCCGACAGGGCAATGAAGAAGGAAAAAAATATGATCCAGGCGTGTCGAGCCATCTGGCATCTTAAGGTTACGCGTAAGGCCAAGATTTTTGGGTGGCTCTTGCTCCGAATGAGATTGATGACCCGCGACTTTCTCAAGAGGATGTATCCAGATGCCCCGACGGTATGCGTGTTGTGCACGAGAGATGACGAAGATTTTAATCATTTAGTTTTTGGATGCCCTTTCGCAGCACAGTTTGGGCCACCCAAGCACAGTTGGCGATGAATACATCATCAGAGGAAGCCTTTTGGGAGTCCATGCAGAGGACTGGTCCCAGACAGAGAAGCGGGGGACTGAGCACTACCAGTGCTCTGGTGAATCTGGCTATACAGAAATGAGGTGATCCTCCGAGGGGGGAAGGTCTCTACAGACGGGCTCGTCCATGAGATAGAAGGTCTCATAGAATCATGGTTTTCCTCGTGACGGGGATGAAGAGGGAAGGGGAAAACGTGTACATGTAAGAGAGTCCTAGGGCTTGAATCATGTACTTGTCAGATGGTTACCGATTTGTTTGGGTGACTGCCTCATATGTTTTTTAAAAAAACTGGTTTAAAAGAATGAGTAGAAAACACCCTTCAAAGGGGAGATGATTCCAGCTTTTCTCTGTGAAGTCCATGAATATTCAATGAGACACAGTTCATTATTGAACTGATGGCTCCCCTCCCTCCCTCTCCCCCCTCTGCAGGTCCAGTGCTTCTGCAATTGTACGTGCCGTCGTGAGTGGATTGTCCTCTCCCTTCTCATCCTCGCTGCATCTAGAGATCTCCTTTTGGAGCTCCTTTTTGAGCTTCTTTTTCGTAGCTTCCGCCATGCTTGGTTGCTGTGGCTTCTCATCAAGTCCTGCATGAAACTGGCTTCTGATAAATTCTTGAAATAAAAAAATAGGTGATGGCAGGAGAATTGTCTGTATGGCTGTTTCATTATTTTTTCAGAACATTAGCTGATCTTTCAATAAATTGCTTAAGTATTCTCAGAGCGTGGATCATGTATTAGTTGAAAAAGGCCAAAAACCTTAAATTCCTCTGTTACGAGTAAATCGCACAATCTCGTCTATTTATTTGCATTGATACACTTCTTCCACATTGTTTTGTGTATCTGGATATTGCCTACATTTGCTCGTATTAATTTATCTGATGGTTCTATTTTTTATCATTGGTGCAGCCCTTCATCACTGGAACGAGAGAAGAAACTGCTTTTTCTCTCGTTGTATTTTCTAATTTGGGGTGAAGCTGCAAACATTAGATTTATGCCCGAGTGTTTGTGCTACATTTTCCATCATGTAAGTATTGCTCATGCTTATTTGTTTGTTGATTCTTGTTTTATGTTATTTTATCTTGGTGGTACTTGTATTTGACTTGAATTGTAACTTGTAACTTTAGTTAAATAGCAGACAGAAACTCTGCACTTCTCAAAGATTGGATCATTTTGTCTTATAGCATGTAGAAGTGTCATCCTGCGGTGTGGCGCTGTGAATGTATGATTATTCCTGGCGAGCGAAGAGTGTCCCCAGGATAAAAGTTGGTGGATCGCTTGCTTTCTGCCTTGCATTGATAGAAGTCGCTTGCAAGGGGGGATTTAGAGGGAGAGAGAGAGAGACAGGGGATTTCAATGTTGGAGGAAAACTCACATGACATGGCAGCTGCTTTGGCGGGGTGATCAACACTCTATTTATGGGACCAGCTTGGCTCTTATAGGGCCTTTCTTTAATGGGCTGATGCTGGGCTGGCGCTTCTTGTATTCCTGGCTCGGTATCATATTCCTGGCAGGACATAAATTTTTATTCAAAAGGGGTCACTAACTGGACTTGGAGATGTATATTGCAGGCTCAGTAATTGATGGCGGATCAACTACTAGGTATTGTACAAGAGTAGTCTACATATATGAATAGTCTACATACCAGATCTAGAAATGGAGGCTCTCATGAAGAATTGGGCATAGGAATAGTCTACATACTGACTCTAGAAATGGATGCTGTCATAAAGAATGAGGCATAATAATTTTTTTTTGAAAAGTGATTTAAGGCGGTCACCCGACAAAGCGGTAACCACCCGGAGTTACATGTGGAGAGAGTTAAATCTCTCCTCCCACCTGGCCAACCCCTCTCTTAACTGATTACCCCTCTAGCGAATCAGCATGCCATGAGGCCTTCGATCTCGTGGGCTAGCCCTTCCTTGGATACTTTGCCCCCCCTAAATACCACCTCATTTCGGTGTAGCCATATCGCCCAGAGCACTGTCAACGCTCGACCACCAACTTCCCTCCTCCTAGGGTTCCCTTGCCTTATGAACTCCCAAAAAACCTCTTCTGACGTCACATTTGGCTCCAAATGCACTTGGGTAGCCCAGATCGAACGGGCGACTGGGCACGCAAAGAATAGATGGTTGCAGTCTTCGTCCCCATTCATGCATAGTGTGCACGTCGCAGAGGTATTAGGATACATCCGCCGACGGAAGGTATGTTTCACTAGCCTCTTGCGTAGTAAGAGCCAACCAAAGATCTTAACCTTTAAAGGAATCTTGAGGCGCCAGATGGCCCGACATGCCTGGATTGTTGATTGATCCTCCGTTTCTTGGCATAGCTTCACGTAGGCCTTCCGAACAGAGAAGGGAGTGTCTGTCCAAGTCCATTCGTCTTGGTCTCCATGTCTTGGTTGGCGCTGAGACAAAGCTTGTTGCATGCCTAAAATGTCTGCCACCCTTTGATCACAGAGAGCACCGTCTACTGTTGGATTCCATATGTTGTCCCAACATTCTGCCACTGTGGCATCGGGACATCTGGCAAGCGCATAGAGCCGAGGAAAAGCCTCCTTCAAAGGGATGTCCGAAGACCAAGGGTCTCTCCACAAGCGAAACAGGAAGCCGTCGCCAAGTCGGGCATTGAAAAAGTCTTTAACTTGGGGGAAAATCTGCCTAAGGCCCTGCCAGAAAGGCGACATTCCCGGGCCTGGGGCTGCTTTCTCCTCCCAGTTTAAACACCGACCATAGCTGTCGCCCAAAATTTGGATGGCTAGTTCTTCTCGAAGGTGCATAAGCCGTATCACCCACTTTGTTAGTAGTGCTGTGTTCATGCGTTTTGGGTGGAGAACACCCAGGCCTCCGTGTTTGGTAGGTCTGCAGACGATATCCCATGCCACCAACGCCAGCCCTCGACCCTTGTTAGGCCCAGCTCCTTTCCACAGGAAATGAAGCATCAGGCCTTCAAGCCTCTGACCGATACCTACTGGCATCTTGAACACCGAGAGGTGGAAGATGGAAATTGATGACAGGACCGACCTCACTAGCACTAGTCAGCCTCCTCTAGACAGCACCCTGGCTTGCCAACCTTCTAGTCGTCTCTCGATCTTCTCTACCACCGGCTGCCAATCTACCTTAGTCATCCTTCCTGCGGTAAGTGGCAGGCCCAAGTATCTCATGGGTAGACTTCCAAGTGGTGTACCGAGTGCCTCTGCGCATCGTGATGCCTCCTCCTGAGAGAGGCCGCTACCCACAAAAGCTGATTTAGCCCGATTGATCTGTAGGCCAGAGAAGTCTGCAAAAAGATCTAGTAAGGTGGACAAGTTTTTCTCCTCCTCCACCGAGCCTTCTATAAAGAAAATGGTGTCATCTGCGTATTGCAGTATTGGAATACCCTCGGGGTCGCCTGCTGTCTGATATCCTTTTAAGAGACCGTGGGAGCTTGCTAGGTTGGTGCAAGTTGCGAGTGCGTCTGCCGCTAAGACGAAAAGTAAGGGGCAAGCGCAACCTTGCCTTACACCTCTTTGTGGTTGTATACGGCCTCTTTCTGGCCTCCTGTTCACCAACATTGAGAAAGAGTGTGAAGTTATGCATCTCTTTACCCATGTGATCCATTCCTTAGGGAAGCCCCTTCTCTGCATTGATGCCCAAAGAAAGCGCCAATCTAGTGTGTCGTATGCTTTGGCGAAGTCCACTTTCCACATGAACCCCTTGGTCCCGTGCAGTTTCCATAAAGCGACTACCTCCCCCGCTGCGACTGTGCTATCCACTAGTAAGCGGCCGGGTATGAATGCTGATTGGGAGGGCCCAACAAGCTCTCCGATCACTACTCTCAGCCTATTCGCCAGGACCTTTGCGATGATTAAGTAGACGGAGTTGGATAGTGAGATTGGTCTGAAATCCTCCATTTTATCTGCGCCTTGTATCTTTGGAAGGAGAAAGAGGTATGCTTGGTTGATTCTCTCCATACTACCCATTCCTTGCCGAAATTCTTCAAGCATGGCCATCACATTTGGTCTCACCAAATCCCAAAACTCTTGGTAAAAGAATACTGGCAAACCATCTGGGCCTGGCGCCCCTTCGCCATTAAGTCCTTTAATTGCCTCCGTGACCTCCTCCTCTGAGAAAGGCCGAATCAAATCAACCTTTTGAGCCGGGTTCAACATTCGTGCACCCTTACCACACCACACCCACCGATTATGTCATCCTTTTTTGTAGAATGAGCGGAAGTGGTCAGCAACGGCACAACCCACTAGTTCTGGACCGATGTGTTCCTGGACTCTCACTTTCAGGTTTTGAATGTGGTTTATCCTTCTTCTCCCATTAGCAGCTAGATGGAAGAATCTCGTGTTCGCATCCCCTGCCTTTAACCACAGTTGTCTAGTCCTTTGTCTCCAGTCCATCTCCAGCTTCTTGTCTTCTTCGGCGACTACGCCTCTCCATTTTCTTTGCTCAAGGGCTTCAGCTTCTTCCAGAAATCGAGTATCCTCCAGGTCATCCAAAACTTTGATCCTATGCAGGGCTTCTTTTCTAGATTACCTTCTGTTCTCGTGGATGCGCTTACGAACCTCCACCATGTGGTGTCTCAGCCCATGAATTCTTGCTGCAAGTGTTTCCATTTCGGATCTGAGTTGAGTCTGTGCTGACCACTTTCTCATTATCTCGTCTTTGAAGCCAGCCTCTTGTAGCCACGACTTGCCGAGCTTGAAATAGGTGGGTCTTCTGTTTGCTTCGTTTCCAGCCCATACAATGGGAGTGTGATCTGATAATGGCCTTGGGAGGGATCTTACGTCTGCTAGTGGGAAACGTTCTGCCAGCTCCACCGAGCATAACAATCGGTCTAATCTCGACATCCTGTTATGGCCCATTGTGCTTCACCATGTATACGTGCAGTCGATAGGACCCATTTCGTGGAGTAATGACTCCAAAATGAAAGCCCAAAAAGCCTCTGAATCGACATCTCTTCCTCCTGCTCCGTTCGGACGGTCCTGTGCTTCCAATGTCACATTGAAGTCACCTCCTAGTAGTAGAGGGCACCCTTGGAAGGTGCCCACTAGATCGACCAACTCTCTCCATAGATCGTTTCTCCGTCAGGCGCTGGTTGGACCGTAGACCGAAGCTACGACCATTTCAAAATTCTCATTCATGCGTTTTTATTTGACTGCCGCGGCAAATTGCCCAGTCCACGTGTCTATTTTTGAAAAGATTCGCTCGTTCCATGCCACCACTACTCCCCCTGACCTTCCAAGGGCGTTGACCACCAAAAAACCTTCAAGAAAGCCCCTCCCCAGTGTATTCCATTCCCTTGACTCACACTTTTCAAGCATGGTTTCCTGTAGGCATGCCACGGTAGCTCCCCATTCTCTCAGATACCGTTCCCACTACTCCGCGCCTATTTTCATCACGGAGTCCACGAACGTTCCATGAGATACACTTCATGGAGAACGATCTTCCCCCCTTCGCTGCCATGTGCCAGCTTTACTCCAACCTTCAGTGCTATCTCTTTAGCCCTGTGGTTTATCACAGGGTCCTCCATTGCTGTTTGTTCTCCAACAGGCTCAGTGGAGTCACAAATTGGAAGGTCCTCCATGATTGTTTGATTGCCCACCGGCTCTGCTGCAGCACAATTGGGAGAGGCCTCCGTGGTCCTTTGTTCCAGCGCCGGTTCTATTGTGACCTGGTTGGGAGGGTTCATCATGGTTGTTGCTTCGTCAGCTGACTCTATTATGGCACTGTAGGGATGGCAGAGAATCTCTTTGCAATTGCCATGGGGTTTGACTGCCCCTTTCAATCCTCGGTTCTCTCGATTGTTACCTCGGGCCTTGTATTCAGCCGCTAGTAGCAGGCGGCCACTTTTCCCGGCCTTTGCCCATGCAACTATTTTCCGCTCATGATGGATGCCCAACTCTTTACGTTTGTATACAAGCCTTTCACTTCGTTGGTGACCCTTTTTGCTTAGCCGTGGGCGCTGACTTACAGTTTCGTTATTTCCTTCAGTGATTGTTGCCCTTCTACTTGGTGTGCTTCCTAGTTCTTGCACAATCTCTTGGCTCTTTGGTTCTCCCCCCATCCCTAAGTCTGCCTTGCTTGTCTCCTTTGAGGCAGATGTCTGTTGCATCTGGTTTTCCTGTTGTACCTGCATTGTGTCTCCTGGATTGGGTGAGATCCCTTTAGGGTCATCCTCCTTCCCTTAGTTGACTTTTGATTGCTGTCTCCTTGACTCTAGGGTGACCGTCTTCATTCTGGAAACTGACGTCTCCCCGGAAGGAGTTCCTACTTCTTTGCCTTTTTCTCTCTCAGCCCACTGTCTATTAGCCGATTGCGGTGGCGGTGGCGGTGGCATTTTTGTTGTGATTCGAACCTCATAGCTTCCTTCAGGGCCCCAAAAGTTCAGGATGGGCGGAGGCGTGGTTGCTTGGATGCGCTCGACTCCAGCGCCGGTCTGGTCCGGTATCCCATTGGAACACCTCGAGCTTCTGTAATGTGTAAGACACTGGATCCCCTTGTTGAACCAATGGTAGAACCCGACGCCATCTCACTAGTGCACCCCCGCTGACTTCTTGCTCCCAGCCGATCAGTAATGTGTAAGCTGCCATTGATGCTCCCCGAAGAAAGAAGTTACCGCTTTCGAGGGTCCAGACCTCTGCCTTGGCGAGGGCTGTAACTTTTATATGTAGACCCTTCCGAACCTCGTCTGCTGTAGGGGAGCCGCGCAAGACCTCTCCTATTAGGCAGCCCCTCAGGGTTCCCTGGTGGTCTGCCGGTTCTCCATTTTGCCAGATGTTGTCGTCTTTTGGTTGAGGCTGAGGGCCCTTGGAACCGTGGGTTTTCCGGTTGAGGTATGTCTGTCTGACCACTTTATCGTCTCTTGGGCATTCCATTTGACGATGGCCTGTCTTCTGACATCTAAGGCAGACCAGCTGGCCCTGACATTCCCTTGCCCGATGGCCGCTCTTCAAGCATCAATAACAGTGCTCTTCTGTCCGTCCCGCTCTATATAACTCTGGCCGATGGGTAACTCATTGTCGTCGTGGACCGACTCTCACCCACACGTCCACTTCTTGTACCTCTGACACTTGGTCAACAGTGCATATTCTGCTAGACCCTGGGAGAGGATCTGACCACCCCGCTCTGTTACAACTCTCTTCCCCCCGTGATGCAAAGTGTTGTCTAAGCATCTTCCTGGCTTGGTGAGGGAGACTTCGACTCCACCGCATTGTATCTCCCACTTCCCCATGCGGATCGTCTCCTGTAGGTCTATTCGACCTTTTCTGCAGGTTGCCAAGGGTGTGGTGCAAAGAGCCTGCATAGCATGTTGCTCCGCTATCCTCCCTCCATGTCTTCGGGAGCATCCTCTCGGTCCTCTCGTCCCACTAACCCCTCTCTCTTCGTGTGGCTATACCCACCATTGTGGGGTTTGCCTCCTGATGATCTTCACATCCCACCAGGCCGCTGGGCATGAGCTGAGCAACCCGGGACTCCTGCCAGCCTGGGGTCTCCTTGCAACTACCAGGCCACCTGAACTTTACTGTTGTCTGGCCTGGGTGTCTTCCCACCTGATACCCTGGCCTCTGCAGCCCCTCGGTCCTTGTGTAGCCCTCCTGATCGTGTGGCCAATAATGTTGTCTCAAGTCACTCTCGCCCAGTGATTGTCGTCCTGGTTCCCCCCTCCTTGTCCCGGACCCTGATTTGAAGCGTCCTCTGTAGTCACCTCCTTGTGGGATCTTTGCATGCTTGCCGTCTTCACCTTGTTGGCGCTGTCGCATTCTCCTGAAGCTTGAACCACCACAACGGCGGAGTTGAAGGCTGCAGGATGGGTAGAGACCATCCTTAGATGAACAGATGATGGTCTCATCATAGATTTCTCTGGATTCAGAGACCAGGCGGAGGAGGTGCGGGGGAATTCGGGTTATGTTGTAGAGATGTTGCTTCAGGGTCTCGCCAGAAATAGGGGCTCGGGGGATTTGGATGCATCGTGTCTTTCCGTCTAGTAACTTGATAAGCATTTGGTTGTTCCCAAAGGCTGTTCCCCTTTCGACATGGGCATTGCTATTACTATTGCTCGGGGGATTTGTATCTGTCTGTGTTGATCTTCGCATCCTTCTGCTTCTTCCGTTTCTTGAGGAAATCAGCTATGAGTTGCAGCTCCTGGTTCTGGTACTTCGATTTCGCCTCACTTATAAATGAGGTGACGAGCTGCAGACCCACTAATGATGCCGCTTGACGATAAACCTGTGGTGTAGTGCATGATAGTGCAACAGTGTCGTCGATCCTTGGAGTTTCTATATTGGATTGAATTCGATCCGCTGTGGCTTTGGTACCCTTGACAGTCAGTGCCGACCCTTTCTTCTTCGTTCCTTTTGATCTCAACATGACATCCTCCACATCACCGAAATTCCCAAACACCTCTCTCAGCATAGCATCAGTATATTCTCCAGCATATCTTTCCCAAGTGACCTTCAAAGCCCTCTCCTTATCCAAACCAACACCACAGCCGGCTACAACAGGGATGGCGATGGATTGAAACAGCGGTGATTGCGGCGGGCTACGACGGTGACACAGAAGGCGGCGGCGAGATGCAACGCCAGAAGTTGAGAACTCTCCTACTTTTATTTTATTCAGCAAATCTTTGACCCCGATCTTCTATGTGTTCGAGCTTCATCGTTACTCCCAGTTTACCGATGTCAATCCAACCGTTCTTCCTGGCCTGAGCAGAACCTATCTTGAAAACCCCATCACCCAATTTCCTCTTCAGTTCTTCAGTAGAAATCCCCTCCGAAGGCACTTGTTCAAGTAACCGTGCTTCAGGAGACCCAGAAGAAGCGAAAGCCGCACCCTCTTCGGTCAACACCCAATTCTCTCTCTTCACATCCTGGGCGATGACTAGTTGCAAGCCGTGGAGGCTCTTGATGACGTTTTCGAGCTCGGAATGCAAGAATCCAGAATCTGTCACGAACTGGTGTGAATCTGGAATCTCTTCATTGGATTCCAGCAACGCTTCCTCCGCGCGCAACATCTCTCAATCTTCCTCTCTGGCGGCGCGAGGAAGAGCAGATTCTGCCCATATCAACCGATGGGTAGTGAGAAAAGTAATGAGGCATAATAATAGTCTACATTACCTCAGAATTGTAAAATGTTGGGATCAAATGTGTGTAGATTTTTGAATACAATTCAGCTGTCTCACTTGGATGATATTACATTTCCTAGAGTGACATATAAAAGTTAGACTGATTCTTGTTGTTAGAAAAGGGGAAAGATGGCAAAGGAAGACGCACTTGCAACAATATGTTTGGAAGAAATGAGCTAAGCATTAGTCCAGGGCCAGTAGCAGGTATATCTTGGAAATATGAGATTTTGACGCTGCCTTAGTGCAGAAAACGTAAGTGAATGGGGCCCACTCACTATTTGATTGGCTGGTATTTAACCAGTCCAGTAAATGAAAATGTGTCTTTTGTTCTGTTAAACCCTCGCTGCCAGCTCCTCCAGCAGAAGACTAGAGAGAGGGGACCATTCTTAGGAGATCAAAGGGAGATTCAAGGTATAATCAACAGTCCTGAATTGACATAAGTAGCCTCTTCAATCTTTGAGTCCACAAGGGGGTTATGCTTGAGTCCACAAGCACTGGAGCACCCCTTAACAAGGAGACCACTCAGAGGGAAGAAACAGGGTTTTCTGGGAAAAAGAATACTTCGAATTGTGTCCTTCAAGCTTGCAATGGGGCCTTATATAGGCCACTAAAGGAAGTGTGTCGTCCATAATGACAGTAACCTTGAAACGATGACTTAAAAAATTGTGAACAACAAGCGAGACAAAACAGAAGATTAGAAACCTGACAGGGCTGAGGAGAGATGCTCTGGCGATTTTGGGACCTGTAGAATGTGTCAAAAGATATTGTATTTGTTAAATCTAGTTCCCCCTTAAGCAACTTGGGTTGTTCCACTACAGAACCGTCTCCCAAACCTCTCATGGTGGATAGGGTTTAGAAAGCAAGATTAGAACTTACTTATTGGTTATGACATTGCACCTGGTTTAAATACTGGAACAATAAAAAGTAAGTGGGCTGGGCCCTGTCAAATTAAGTCGGTTATTTGCGTGTAGACTGCACTTTATGAGGGGAAGGCTGACGAACACAGATTGGCAGCTGGTGATTAAGAAGGTGGAGCGGAGGCTGGAGGGATGGCAGAGCCAAGTGCTGTGGAAGGAAGGCCGTCTGGTATCGCAATGATGGTGGCTCTCAGCGATTCTGATATTTTACCTCTCAGTCTTCAAGCAACCCAAGGGTATCCAAAAGTGGCGGGAAACCTCAATGTGGAGATTTTCTTTGGAATGGCCTAGGGTTGGGAAATGGCATTGGGAGGTGATTTTCACCTGCCGGCCCTGAATATGGCATTGCTGACAAGAGTGGGAAGCAGGATTATGGGGATTGAGGAGGATTTGTTCATGAAGGTCGTGAGAGATAGCTATGGTACGGTGCTGATCTGGAAGCAACACGAGGTCCCAGTCAGAGGGATGTCTACTTTCTGGCGGAGCATGAAACATATTTTTCCCCAGATCAGGGGGTTCTTTGAAGCCAGGCTGGGACGGCTCCCTAGTCCGTAATTGGACAGATGACTGGTCCGCTTGAGTATTTTGCAGGAGTTTCCATGTCAATTCCTGCTTGCATTGAATCTAATTTTGTGGTTTATTCTTTTGGATCAGAAGTTGGAAGATTGGTTGAGCATACAGCAGTTGCTCATACATCGACGACCTTCAAGTAGGATAAGAGACGGTTGGGTGTTGAGGGGTACGCCATCTTCAGTTCTGGAAGCTAATGAGAAGATCCGAGCAGCACGAATGGAGGACAATTTGGTTGATGTATTTCATATTTTTTTTATATATACACCTGTCAACGTCAGGTGATCTTCCCTCTTTTTCTAAATAAAGTTTTATTTGCACGTGGAGAATAAATGACTGAATAGTTAATTCACGTGATTCCACTTATAGACATGTGGTCCACATATATTAAGTGAAGTAAACAAAGCTGTCGAGCAGTGTGGCTGAATAAGATTCTGACTGGATAAAACAAAATGTTTCCATCTCTGAAAAGGTATAGCAGAGATATTATGCAGATTTGGCAGAGGATTTTGTATGTCTATTGGTGAATAACTGGAGTTCTTGTTAGCTGCTAGAAGATTCACAGCCCTGGCCAACCGCCTGTTAATGGGGTTTGCAAAATGGTGGTATCAGGGAGTTGTCTGCTATTCTGGAGGTGGCTTGTTGGAGAGGGAGGAGCTACTTTCGGTGAAGGAATATCGTGGAGGTGTTTCTTGATCAAGAGGTTTATTATCTGTCTGAGGATAAATGAACGATTCAGTAGATAGCACATCAATGTGATTTTGGAATATCGGCAAGGGATATCAATAGCTTTGCTGCTGGAGGAAATTCTCCGTTATAGTCCATCCAGGATTTGTTAAAAAAAAAAAATAGTCCATCCAGGATTACTATGTGCAAGCCTTGGCCATAGACTCATCAGATTTATCCCATGCCATAGAGTCATCAGATATATATGTCGTAGTGTATTACTCTTGCACCATGTTTCATTATTCCAAGGCAGGGGGACAACTTCCCATGTGAGATTCTTCGTCAGAGTCTCCCTCTCTATTACTTCCGTCCCCTCTTTATTATTCAGGGCTTCTCCTGCTGTGTGAGCTGTCTGCTGTGTAATGAATTCCTAATATTTTAAAGTAAGATGGGTGTATATGACTTAATTTGACATGGTATATGGTTGGCGTCAGGGCAACTTGCAGTACCTTTCGTCATCAAGGTTATTAGCCAACCCTGTTAACTGCCACCAGTTGATTCTTCTGGAATCTGAGTGAGTACATAACTATAACTAGATACATCACATTCGTGAGCTTCATAGTTCACTCCAGGTCGTAGATTCTCCTCAGCCTCATATGTCTGGGAAGTTAATGGATCTGATTCCTCTTTAACATCAGACCTTGTTTTCTCCAAAGGATTTGGAAGTTTCCCAGGGGAAGTGCTGCTTATCACGCCGTTTGTCGTTTGAAGCCAATTTTGCATCAGTTGAAATTTATAATGTCTTCAACTATGGCACTTCTAACCAACAAATAATCCTGGACTATGAAAACTGTTTTTTAAATAGTTTTCCAGTTATAATTTTGATTATTGGAGGTGAGAAGCAGGTGCGCTGTATATGCTTGTATCAATCATTTTCTTAACGTATTTAATATTTTGATTTCACTGTGTAAAATATAATTTGTTTCTTTCAATCTCACTTTTACCATGTGTTTCATATCTTGATACATTCGAGTTAACGAGCTATATTAGCTAGATTTTGGGTGATGACTTGTGAAACAAGTTTCTTGGTTCAACATGTTTCCTGGTGAAACAATCTTTTTTTTCCTGATCAACTGCCCCTTTTTTTTAACTGTTCGATAACTGTTTGAGAAGGATGTTCGTCTCCCTCTTCCATGTTGCTCCTCTGACAGCAAACCTTCTGTGATGGCTAGGATTTTGAATGAACCAAAAAGGATATTGCTCTTCTATCTTAGCTGGTTTAACGACCAGCCAATAATAAAGGAGCAGTGGAACCTACTGACTTACATGACTTTTTCCCACGTAGAATAAGTCACTTAAAACACAGGCAAGTGGGCCGCTTATAAACGTTACCCACTTACAATGACTGTTAGAATAACATGAAAGCAAATGTGCGCCACTTCTAACATGGGCCCATTTACAGAATTAAGGACAAAGATAATGGGAAAGAGGACTACTCTAATCAACGCTGTTTTCTCTGTATTTGCAGATGGCCAGAGAACTAGAAGAAATACTTAGACAGCAGACTGCACAGCCAGCCAAAAGCTGCAGTTCTGTGACTGGGGCGTCTTTCCTGGATCAAGTTATTTCTCCACTGTATGAAGTTGTTGCGGCAGTAGGTTTCTTGGAACTCGACGCACCTTTTCGTATTATTTGCCATAGTTTTAGTTTTTTTTATCTGGTATGGGAACGATGTTATAGCTTTGATTGTTCTCGAGATCAGTGGTTGGAGGGGAGAGATAGGATGTTTTAAATGTATAAAGCATGGCACAGAGTACTTTTTATCTTGATTTATTGTTATTTTTTTCTGTCTTGAATTTGTCGGGATTTCTCCTGTTCCCTTTGATGGAATTTGAGTAATGCATTCATTCGTTTTTGGATTTAGGTATGTGCATCTTTTCACAATTTGGTGGATGATAATTATGAGATGTAGCGTTAAGTCTGATCATATTTATGATCAGTCGTTGGATTGTTGGGGAAGAATGATAAAATCCACATAGAAATGGAAGTGGAAAGTTGACGGTAGTTTGGGAAATGGATTGGTTCCTCCTTGGTTTGGGTCGTGCGTCTCGATAACAATGACAAATTTGATTGCCCCCTCAGCTACCTTTATTTTGCATCTTATTTTGAATGAAAGTCTCGCATGACTTCTCATTGAATCACCATGGACATATTTGTGTTAATATCGATTCATGATATCAAGAGTTATATAAATATAAAAATAAAGAATGATTCACTTATCCCCAAGATGCGACGAAGACTGCAATTACTTTTTCTTTGAGTGTCCCTTCGCCTGCTCGATCTGGGCCACCCTAGCACAGCTGGCAGCGAATGTGACGTCGGAGGGGGTCCTTTGGGAGATCTTAAGGTAAGGGCCTAGGAGGAGGGAGGAGGGGGGCCAAGCGATGAAAGTGCTCTGGATATGGCTACACCACAGCAAGGCAATATTATGGGGGAGTAAGGTGTCCAAGGATGGGCTCGCCCACGAGGTCGACGGCCTCATGGCTTTATGGTTCCCTCGTGGGGTAATCAGATTAGGAAATGGTTGACCGTGTAAGAGTAGAGTTTTAGCATTTTCACTTGTAACTTTGGGTGGTTACCGCCTTTTCAGGTGACTGCCTTAAATCACTTTTCCCAAAAAAGAATAATTGTCAACTTTCAGCTGATCTTGGAGAGAAGCAATGGAGAAGCTTCTTCTCCACTTGTCCAAACCCTAGCCACCAGAGGAGAAACGAGATTCAGCCAACCATAATGAGTCATTAGGTTTTACATCATAACCCAGTACTTACACTGGGTTTTACACTTATCGGGTCTCGTGGACCCGATATGAGGGATCCAAATTATAAGGGTAGATATCTAGTAACAGAAATACATGGCTTTAAGGACATAAATAAAAGAGAAAGGTGGATGTCTGCTGACAATAATGCTTGGAGATGGAAAAAGAAAGAAATTAGAAGAAGCCATACCTGTGACAGCTCGTGGGAGACAAATGAATCAACGACTGGTATAGGAGTTCTAGTAGAGGGGATAGATTCTGGATTTTATAAAAGAAGCCCCCCAGCAGGAGAAAGGGGATAATCTGACATTTGGCTGGAGTTGCTGAACAGGAGGCGAATTGAAGAACTCTCCAGGACCAACTTAGCTCCGAAACTCCTTTCAAGAGCTCGTCATGATCCTTCTCAACGGTCAAAACTTTCTCAAACTCCTTTCAAGAGCTCACCAGTGATTGCTTAGCTCTGAAATCTTTCATAGTCATTGAAGCAGAAGCGAGGGTATTTGAACTGAATTGCTTGGAAGGAATTACTGTTCATGAATTAACCAATCATAGCAAAGAACTTGAAGCTATTCTAAAATTTAATTACCCACTGGTGGTTGAGCCTCCTTCTGCACTACCCTAACCTTGGTAGGTTGATCACACAATCCAGTTAATACCTAATACAGTACTGTTGAGATATTCGTTTGTTCAGAAAGACGAGATCAAAAAATTGGCCCAAGAACTATTGAAGGTTGAATGTATTTGACCCTTACACAGCCCATATGACATCCTGTGCTATTGAGTTTTAAATAAGATTACAATGACAAATTGATACATTATTCTGGCTGTAGAAGAATTGCTTGATGAGGTGCATGAGTCTTCTCCAAATTGGACCTAAAACATGCATTTTTACTAAAGAATTGGTTGGTGTGTTGAAGGAGTCTATGCGGATTAATCCTGTACTAGCTCTACCCTACCTGATTTGAATCCTGGATTGTAATATAGAAATAATGCATCTGGGTGGGAATCAGAGCAGTCGTCATGCAAAGCGGCAGACCCATTGCATATTTCAGCCAGCCGCTACCAAGGGCAAGTAAAAAAGTGATGGGGATATGAGGGCGAGCTGATTGGCATCGTGATGGCAGTGCATAAGTTGGGACATTATCTCATACATCTACCATCTAAGAGCCCTACAGTAATTGGGCATAGAAACTACTGGGCTTTGATTTTTACATTGAAGGAAGCAGGACAAACATAATAAAGTAAAAAATAATTTATGAAGATCCTGCCTACTTGAAGAACTGTACACCTTATCTACTTCACAAATCCAATTTTTTGGATCTGGAAATTATTCTGGAGGAATGATGTCTGGCCTTTATGTGTACAAAATCACAGGCACTTTGGCAGTTGAAGTTGATTTTGTTCTAACTTCTCCCTCAAACATAGCCGTTTGTTTTATAAAGATCTCCCGTTACTGACTTCTCATCTTGAAAAAGTACCATGACTCATTAGTGGGTGGGCATGCTGGGTTTTTTCATACATATAACAACCTTACTCAAGATCTCTTCTGGTCTGGTATATCTGTGAACCAATGCTTATTTATATATTGACCAATGCCATTCATATGTTTACCGATGCCATATCAGCCTAAATCTCGACCTGATCGTGGCTGGAGTACTACAACCATTACCTATTTCAGAAAAAAGTTAGGAAAAGGTCTATTTGGATGTTATTGAGGGCCTTCATGAATCATACCGCCTCATATGTTTTTCAAAAAAAAATTGTATTATCTTGATAGGAGATCAGATAAGCAAGTATAGTGATTTTATCCCTCTGAAACTATTTACAGCATCAGTCGTTGCAGATAAGTATGTAAAAGAAGTGGTGTCTACATGGCATTCTGACTGCCACTGTTTTGGACAGGGATAAAATATTTACGAGTACATTTTGGGAGGAGCTATTCCGACTACTGAGGATGAAAAAAATGAGTTCTTCTTAACAATCGCAAACATACGGCCAGACTGAAGTAGTGAACTGGTATCTGCAATGTTTTGGATCAGAAACACTTACTACATGGTCTAGATGGCTACATCAGGAGAAATTGGTTTTGAAAGGATACAGCGGGCATAATTTTCCTAATAAAAAAGCTAATCATTTCTCATTTAAGACCACTCCTTTTAATGGTGTGTTTGGAAAAAATATTATCTAAGATTTGTGCTATAGGTAGTCCTCTTCCTCCCACTGCAGCAGTGGATAGTCTACTGGTAGAGGGTAACCAGTTGTTGAAAACCTTGAGACAGAGACTAAATTGTGCAGAAACTCCGACTGTGATGAAAGAGAAATGAGACAAGTGCAGACTGTAGTTGATATGAGTGAAAGCTACATTATATTTCAAAAAGTAGTGAAAGCGATATGGTCTATCTTTGATTGGGACGATACTGAATGATATTATAGGCCAAACAAGTTCTTTCAAAAAATATTTGTTGGCCAAACAAGTTAATGGAAAACTATCTCCAAAATAGTTTGGACCATTCAAAATCCTGAGTGGGTTCAGTCGATTGCAAATTAAACCTCCCAGAGTCCTGTGGTTTACATCTAGTAATCTATGTCTCTCAGTTGCGAAGAACCCTGAGTTCTAATGATCAAGCTCATGTTTTGCCTCTATCTAGCCGCAATTAGAATGGCAGTTAAACCCAGCTAAGCGCTGAATGTGAGAGGTTTTAATGGTTTTATGGAATTGTGCATCCGGTAGGATGGGAACCCCTCTCTACTATTCAAGAACAGTTTCAGATTTCCACCATGAGAAAAAGGTGGTAGTGGATGGAGGGGGAATTGTGAAAAGTCCAATATTGATATATAAATGACAAAAAATGCGTCTGGATGGAAAAGAGAAAAATGGAAGAGGCCGCATGTGCAACGGTACATGGGAATCAAATGAGTAAAGGACCGGTTTAAGGCCTGGAGCAGTGTGAGGAGCTTCGTGATTCTAGAAAAGGAGCTCCGCTGCAGGAAAAATGGGGACATCTGATAATTGGCTGTAATTGCTTAGCCGGATCTCCACGTTTTACTTCCCGTGTAGTTTTGTGAGATGGGCCTGCAGTAATCTAATTGACGGAGTGCTGTCTTGTTTGGTGTGTTGTTCAATTTGACTTGGTGAAAGATAAATTGAATCCTAAATTGAACTAAAGAGGAATCCTTTTTCTGTTTCTCCTTTTCTTTCCCGGATTTTGTTTTGGGACCAAGATATCTGTCAATTGACCCAATTTACTTGAGGGAGAGAGAACTTGGGCGCAGTAAGAAATCAAAACAACAACAAAACAAATCGCATTTCATATGTGGTTCTTACACAGTATTTAAACAGCCGGGTATAATGGCTAGTTCGGCGGCTATTAACGGCTAGTTTGACTAGCCGTTACTTACTCTATAACGGGCCTATCCGATATGGGCTAATAACCCAATCTTGTAATGGGCCGATTGACTTATACAAAACATAATATATTTTTACATCTATTCAACACTCCCCCTCAAGTGCAGGAATGTATGTTAGACATTCCAAGCTTGGACACCAGATGCTGTAGATTCCTTGTAGGAAGTCCCTTGGTGAAGATATCTGCACACTGATCTTTGGAGTTGACATATTCAGTCTTCAAGATGCCTTGTTCCAAGTGATCTTGTATATAGAATCGGTCAATATTAACGTGCTTCATTCTGTCATGCGCCACTGGGTCATGAGCTATGCTGATGGCCGATTTGTTGTCGCAGCGGATAATGATTGGCCTTACATAGCTGATCTTTAGGTCGTCCTGTGGATGTTTTATCCACATGACTTCATCGATTCTCTTTGACATGGCTCTAAACTCGGCTTCAATGCTGGATTTTGAAACCACACTCTGCTTCTTGCTCCTCCAAGTTGTTAGGTTTCCTCCAAGAATGGTGCAGTATCCAGTTGTTGATCTGTAGTCAAAGTCGAGACCCGGCAAAGTCAGAATCCGTATAGAGAATAAGATCAAGCTTACCTGTTTTCTTGTACGTAATGCCCAGTCCTGGTGTGCCTTTCAGATACTTGAGAATCCTGCTTACAGCTTGAAAGTCAGAGTTTCTAGGTGAGTGCATAAACTGTTTTAATACATTTACTGCATAACATATATCTGGTCTTGTGTGTGACAAGTGCAACAATTTTCCTAAAATACTCTGATATGAACTAATTTCTACTCTAGGTTCCTTCTCATCAATAGTCAATTTATAATTAACTTCAATTGGTGTTTCATTAATATGACAATTTTTATGTTTAATTTCTTCAAGAAGATCTAGTATATATTTCTGCTGAGTCATTAGGATACCTTCATTCGATCGCACAAATTCTATTCCTAAGAAATATTTTAGGGGTCCTAATTGTTTAACTCTAAAATTCTTATCCAGATGTTATTCTAGTAGTTTTATTTCTCCAAGATCATTTCCTGTAACTATAATATTATCTACATATACTATCAAAACAGTAATTAAATTTGAAGATTGATTTTTGAAGAATAATGTGTGTTCCCCATTATACTGTTTGTACCCTGAGTTTTTCATAGCTTGAGTAAATCTCCCAAACCACGCTCTAGGAAATTGTTTTAAACCATATAGTGCTTTTCTAAGTCTACAGACTTTACCAATGTTTTTTTCATCTCTGTAACCTGAAGGAATATCCATGTAGATCTCTTCCTTGAGATCTCCATGGAGGAAGGCATTTTTAATATCATATTGGTTTAATGACCAGTCTAAATTTACAACCAAGGAAATTATAATTCTAATAGTGTTGATCTTTGCTACTGGAGAAAGGTTTCTTGATAGTCAATTCCATATGTCTGGGTATAGCCTCGAGCTACAAGTCGTGCTTTGTATCTATCTAAACTACCATCTGATTTGCATTTAATTGTATATACCCATCTACAACTTATGGATTGTTTGTCCTTCGGGCATTCAACCATCTCCCAAGTATTATTTTCTAACAAAGCTATCATCTCCTCATCCATTGCTTCTTTCCACCGAATATCCTTCATAGCTTCTTGGGGAGTCTTTGGAATAGGAATATCCTGAATGTTCATAAGAAATGCTTTGTGTCCAGATAAAATATTCTGATAATTTAGATGATTCACTATATCGTTAGGTATCGGTTTCACACATGCTCTAGTTCCTTTTCTTAAACCTTGAACTTTCATTGAATTGTCGTTTGATCAAGGTGCATAGTCCCTTAATATTTCTGGTCACTTCGTGTTTATTTTTCTGTAGAAATACCCAACTATATCTACTATAGTCGTCTGTGCATACTAGGAAATACCTATGTCCTAGTATGTCCACTTGTGGAGATGGCCCCCAGACATCACAATGTATATGTTGAAAAGGCTTAGTCATTCTAGTTTGACTAGGTCAATAGGTAGCGCACTTAAATTTGGCCAATTGGCAAGACTCACTAATCAAGTTTTCCACTGAAATGTCCTTAAACAAATGAGGGTACATATGTTTTAGGAGGTGATAAGATGGATGACCCATCCGTTGATGGGTTTTGTGGAGGGTTTCTCGGGTTGATGTCTTTACAGTAGCCACTTTGGATTCGTCCTCTGATTGGTGTCCTGTGTTCTGGCAGGGTAGATAGTAAAGGCCCTGCTGGACTTTAGCTACTCCAATCTTCCACCTGAGCTCCTTGTGACACAGAGAGGCATCCAGATTATCAAACAGAACATTGTATTTATCTAATTTCGCAAGTTGTTGTTCTGAAATTAAATTTACAAATAACTTTGGAACACAGCACATTTCTTAATTCCCCAATGGGTTGTATGTTCATACTGTCAATGCCAACTACTGGAAGTAGTGTACCATCAGCGGTTTGAACATACCCACCAGGAGTAATACTTTCATATGTCATGAAGAAATCTCTTCTTGATGACATATGATCTGTTGCTCCTGAATCAAGGATCCAGGCATTTTTTGGATCTTTAGTAAACAAAACAACATTAGAAATAATTTCGGTTTTAGCAGAATTAGCCATAGATGTTGATCCAATAATTGAACCTGAATTGATGATGGACTTCAAATTTTGAAGTTCTTGCATCATTTTTTGGAAGTCTTGGGCTGTGGGAATATCGTCTCCAGAATTAGGTACTCCTTGTTGGGTCATATGAGCTCGTGCAATGTGTGGAGGTTTCCCATGAAGTTTCCAGCATTTGTCTTTTACGTGCCCTTTCTTCTTACAGTAGTGGCAGATAATATCTTCTTTATTTACTTTTTCAGAATCAGTCTTCTGTTGACTTTGATTCTTCATAGCATAAGCCATATTTTCAACTTGCCCTCGAGCTGAATTCAAACGGCTCTCTTCTTGCATAACTTTGGAGACTGCTTCATCAAATGTTGGTTCTTCCTCTCGATTGTATAACTGGCTTCTAACTATTACAAACCCAGGTCGGAGATCTTGTAGAAACTGACATTGGCGATTTGTAGCTTCATGAGCTCAAGCTACTGGATCAGTAGAGGGAGGTCGGCAGTGATCTAATTCATTATGGATGTCCCTTAACTTGTTAGAGTAAGTTAGGACATCCATATCACCTGGCTTAAGGGTGTAACATTGCACAATTAAATCAATAATCTTTCCTCTTTGAATGGCTTCGATGAATGGCCTCCCATAATGTTTTTGCTGTTTCATATGTCGAAAAACGGGCTTGTTGTTCAGATGCAATGGAATCTAACATCCATGCTAACACAAATTCTTCCTCCATTATCCATTGTGGATAATGTGGATGATCTTCACTTGGACCCTCTTCTGTATGATGCTTCAATAGTTTACGGGCTTCAAAGCAGGTTGAATAGTTCACTCCCACAAAAGAAGATTCTTCCCGTTGAAGATGTTGCATTTGGCAATGATGGGAAGTTGAGTGCGCCAACGATCAGCAAACACAACCTGGTTTGACGTATCCATAGTGGTAAGATCGGTGAAGGCCTTTGTGACATCCTCGCCAATAGCCATGTTGATCGTCTACTCAGACAGCCCTACTTTCAGATGACCCAGAGCTACTTCAAACATGGAAACAGACAATCGGCACAGGTCCTCCCGTGGGATGACCGTGACGCAGAACAACTGCTTGCACTTGGACAATCATGCGGTAGGCTCTGATACCATGTCGATTGACCCAATTTACTTGAGGGAGAGAGAACTTGGGCGCAGTAAGAAATCAAAACAACAACAAAACAAATCGCATTTCATGTGGTTCTTACACAGTATTTAAACAGCCGGGTATAATGGCTAGTTCGACGGCTATTAACGGCTAGTTTGACTAGCCGTTACTTACTCTATAACGGGCCTATCCGATATGGGCTAATAACCCAATCGTGTAATGGGCCGATTGATTTATACAAAACATAATATATTTTTACATCTATTAAACAATATCCAAACATGTTTTTCTACTTCTTTTTAAAATGATGCTTGATGTTATTATGAACATGCAGGAAGCACGTAATAATAATAATGGGAACGCAGCACATTCGGAATGGAGAAATTATGATGATTTTAATGAGTTTTTTTGGTAAGTTACTGCTCTTTTTTGTATGTTTTGGGAAAATTATCGCATTGGTGTCATGACTTGTAATTTCAATACTGTTAGACTGCAGGGTGAAAATGTCACTCCCTTATTTATTAGGGGTTCACTGTAAAATTGTATTTGTATCTGTATATTTAAGGCAGATAGAGTGAAGTAAAAGACGAGCATTTGTCCTAAACTTTTTGGGTCTTACTCCACTAGTAATAGGGCAGTGGGCTCGTCCTGTTGCCCTGCCTCCTCTCTCCTTTCATCAAAAGACGGCATGGTATCATTTCAGGTTCAAACAATGGCAAGATTGTAGAGTCAAACTGCTGCGGGGCAAGACTGCAGAAGGGCCATGGCATGATCACGGCCGATAGGGTAATTTCTCTGTATGCTCACTTCGAGGAAATGCATGCATTTTAGCCTTTTTATGCCAATCAGTGGCAGTGGCTAAATGCCTGCCCCAAGTCATACCTTTTTATTCCACTGGTATTGTTGAAGGGCCACTGGCCAAGCCCACTTACCAATGCCTTTATACACAGTTTATTATAAATGGCCCAGTCCAGACTGGCAGCAGACCCTCATTCTGTTTGCAGAATTGTGGCAGGAAAGGTGGAGTCCGGGACATTTGGAAGGAGCCCCCAGATCCTTGGAGGAAATCCTGATGCCCCGAGCTAGTTCGCCGACACCTTGGAATAGCTAGTTCATGAGAGGTTTGAGGAGTCAAGAAGCTTATGTATTTCTGCTTTGGGAGGAAGACACCGTCAGTAGAATAGGCAACATCAATTCCCAAGAAATATCGCAGTAGTCCAAGGTCCTTGATATCAAACTATTGACATAGCTTCTGGCAGATAGTGGATTTCCACATCATTATCTCCGGTCATGACAATATAATTCACATATACAAGAAGAATCACAATCCTCCCGGTGGCACTCACCTTCACAAGCAGTGTGTGATCTCTCTCATTTTGATTGTATCCCAAGGTTATCACAACCGGGGAGAACTTACTGAACCATGCATGAGGCGACTGCTTCAGGCCATGCAAAGATTTCTTTAACCTGCACACGTACCCCTTGGGACACTCAGAGAAATATCCTGGCATAGGCTGCATGTAAATTTGTTTGCCAAGATCACCATGTAGGAATGCATTTTTAACATCAAAATGATGTAGTTTCCAATTAAACGTGACCGCTGCAACAATCAATATACGTACGGTATCTAATTTTGCAATCGGAGCATATGTTTCCTCATAATCAATCCTGTTGGTCTAAGTGTATCACTTTGGTACTTACCGGGCCTTGTATCATTCGACTGTTCCGTCCGCTTTGTATTTCATAGTGTACACCCATCGACATCCCACTGGGCATTTGCCACATGGTAATGGCACTGCCTCCCAAGTCTCATTCTTAGCTAAGGCCTACATTTCAGCATCCATGGCTTGACACCACTCTTCATTTCTTTCTGCTTTGATAAACGTCTCAGGAATTGTGACACTGTTGACTCCAGCAAGAAAAGCTTGGTATGCCGAATTCAGCTGTTGGTAGGTCACATAATTGGCTAGTGGATACCTTGGATTTTGAGTATACGCTTGCCGTTCTTTACAGAGAGGAATAGGCCACACACATCCACAGCAGAATCTCCCTGAGCTGCCCCGTCAGAGTCTGGATCTTCTGCATGTTCATCAGGTAACCTCCAGGGGGGTCTGATGAAGTAGGAAGAGAAGCTTCCTCGTCTGGTGGATCTCCATTCTTGATGCCTGAGCATCTGCAACAAAGATATCATAATCACTCACTAGAGGAACTATGCATAATGGTTCAGGAGCATGAGTATCTGGTGCACCATCATTGGAATTCTACTTTAACCAATCTGCAGAGGCTTGAGAGACAGTAAAATAGCTTTCTGCCTCACTAAATGAAACTTTGAGAGACACAAATAGTCACCGTGTGAATGATTGATGGCACCGTTAGACCTTCTATGTAGAAAAATAGCCCACAAACACACATCTCATTGCCTTAGGACTTAACTTGTCGGCTGGATTATGTGAATGTTTATACATAATGTACCCAAATACCTGAGGCTTAAGGCCAGTCCGGAGCTGTACTGATGGGAAGAGCCATGAGATCAAGAGAACTTTGATATTTTAGCCCTTCAGTTGGAAGACGATCAATAAGATGGACAGATGTTGCTAATGCCCCTCCCCAAAGATACTTTGGCACAGACTGATGCTGTAGAAGAGCTCTAGTGGTCTCTGCCAGATGGCCAATCTTTTGCTCTGCTACCCTATTCTGGGGTGTATACACGCATAATGACACATGTATTATCCCTTGGCTCAGGAAGAATGCTGACAGACTGTCAAAAGTAATCCCATGCTCCATCCTAACCTGAATACCTTCACCTGAGTGTTAAATTGAGTTTGAACCATTCTGCAAAAGCTTTTAACAGCCTCTGTTACCTCTGACTTCTGCTTCAGTAAGTAGGCCAAGTAAACTGAGTGCAATCATCGACAAACACTATAAACCACCATGCCAATTTAGGGATGCTGTAGGGCTTGGAACCCACACATCACTGTGCACTAATTGAAACGGCTCTGAACACTTTTCACTTTGATGCTTTAACAACATCTGACACTGTTCAGAGAGTTGGCATGCATCACACACAAAGTAATGTTACAACTCTTAGACAAATTGGGAAACATGCGTCCAAACATTTCAAACGATGGATGTCCCAAACGGAAATGAAAAAGTTTTAATTGTTCTAAAGAAGACATGACGATTTCACTTTATCTGGGCTGGTACAGAGCAGCCATTCCTACAGAGGATCAATTCTCCAAGTAAAGAAGACCATCTCGCTCCTCAAAGCATGAAATCCTTTGGTTCGACTCTGGATCCCATACAAAACAACTATCAGAACCCAATGTTAGGAGGGAAGGAGTATCTTTAACATAGTGCTGCAGAGAAAATAATTGAGCTTTGAGTTAGGGACATGCAGGACATTTTTCAATACACCTAGTCCTTTGACTGTAACAGTACCAGTCACTGGTATTGTTTCAACCCCATCATTGAGTACTTTCTGGAAGATAGGTAGAAAGTTTGGACTGATGGGGAGTCATATGACCTGACATCTTAGAGTCCACGGTCCACTCTGACAGTGTAAAAGAAGTAGAAGGCCCAACAAGTGCAGTAGTCTTACCAATACAGGCCATGGACGTACTTGGAGCTGCATTCTTCAGTTTCTCAAGTTCTTCTTTCAGGTGGAAAAAAGTTTGAAAGCGACACTTTGGTGGACGATCCAGATGCTTTCCCTGCTATCAGACTCTGATGCTGCATGCACCTGACTAAACTTCTTTGGCCTCCCATAGAGATTCCAACATGTCTCCTTCTTATGTTCCCATTTGCTACAATGCGAGCAGGTTCAGATTTCCCGGAGCTGCCCACTCTTCCCCCTCTGACCCCTCTGGTCATCTTTCGCTACAGGTGGGTGTTTCGGTGACGTCCTCAACAGCCATGCCAACGCTGGATTCGGTAGAGGAATCCATTTGATGCATGCGACATTCTTCCTCCAACACATGTTGAACTGCCTGCTCTAGACTAGGGACATTTTCCCTATTCGGCAGTGGGCTTTTGAGGACATCATATTCGGAATTCCCTGCGCCTCGAGTTCAGATACGCAAACCTTGACAGTGCACTCACCTTGTTTGACCAGGGCGATGTGAATAGAGAGGTCATAGATACACCATTCATTGATCTGCTCCAGGGAACCCGTATGGACCATCTCCCAGACCTTCATGGTGGTAAGGAGATATTTGTTGAGATACTGAGCCTACATAGAGCCCAGATGCCACATTCCGACAATAGAATCAACAGCCTTCCATTGTTGATAATTTAGTTCAGATGGGTTCATCTCCCTGTTGAGGTGATGTGTAATACACTTGCCATTGAGAAATGGGAGTACATATGTACTCCAATGGAGTAAATTTAACCCTGTATATTTCGCTCCTGCAGGGACCTGCAGGATCACTAATTGTCGAGGAGTCATTTAGTTTTTGTCTTTGAAGAATCTCGAGGCTCCTTCCCTTTATGAATTTGTGGAGTATCAGATGCTGGTCCCACCTTGGTTATAAACTGCTTCAACTATCTGCAGAACTCCTGCAAAACTGCTTCAACTATCTGCAGAGCTCCTGCCCTGAATCTGAGACACTACAACCTGAGGACTGCAGAACTCCTGCATAACTGTTTCAACTATCTGCAGAACTCCTTCCCTGAATCTGAGACACCACAACCTAAGGACTGTAGAACTCCTGCACGTCCACGCAAGTATACCTGTTCCTGGGAGCTGCAGAACTCTTGCACCTCCACGCACTCCACAGACACAGAGGAGGGAATTCTCCAGATTTCTGCAGTAGATCGGCAGTGTCTGCCTGCACATCGGCGCTCTGATAGCGTGTGAATCATATGTGAACCCTAATCATAGGGTTAGGTGGAAGAACCTCCAGAAGAAGAATCTCAAGAAGAGAAAGAAACAAAAGATCTCACTTTCTGATACAGCTGTGCTCGTTCGTTAAGTACCCTGGGTGACTACATATGGCTGCTGTCAGCGGTTAATATGTCAACAACACCGATTGCCTCCCCTTCGACAACACTCTGCCTTGCCATCCCTCTAACATTCCTCTGCCTTCCCTTTAATAACAACCTCAATCGTCCAACCAGGATCTCAATTGTCATAACGAGAGAGAGGAAAAAAAATGAGAGGAGAGAATATAAATAAATGGCTCTGCATTATGGGATCTCACTGGAGCTGAGGGGAGAGGAAGTAACGTCTATAGAATGATATGTCGCTGGGGCGCTTGCCTCCCGTTTTGTATAGGATCGTCTGATTGGGGGGGGGGAGAGAGTCAGAGGGAGAGTCAGATACATAGGAGTTCAATAGGGGAGAAAACTCACATGGTTGGAAAAGCTAGTTCTGTGGATTCAGGACTTAGCTGCTTCCAGTAGGACAAGGCTTGTGCATTCAAGTCCTGTTCCTGCACTGTTTGTGTACCAAGGATCTTCTAGATCCTAACAGAGGATGCTAAAACGGCGGATCGGCATCCTAACAGGTCTGAGCAGAGATATTCTGCAGATTCTGGGACATGTAGAATCTGACAGAAGATATTGTGTGTCTCAATAAGATCTGGACAATACAAAACATAAGATCTGCTGTTCTTACAAGCTGGAGCAGAGATATTCTGCAGATTGTGGCACAAAAAGAATCTGTCAGAGGATTCGGTCAGACAAGAATATGTCAAAGGATTCAATCAGAGAAAACTCTGTCAGAGGATTTTTATGGGCCTCTAGTTACTTTTCTGCAGATCCTGTCAGCTTCTAGAAGGCTGTGCATCTTGGGCCACCAGCTGCAAATGGGCTGCAGGAAATGGGCTTCTGGGATACATCAGTCTCTCACTAGTGCTTTCCTCTTTGGCATCTTGGTGCTTTATATGTTCTCCCAATTTTTATTTTCATTGAGCTACATATTTGATTTTATTTCACTGTTCACCCTATTCAATAATGTTCTCTGTCATTGAATTGTTTTGGCAATTTTTTCTTTCAGGTCACATGGCTGTTTCCGACTCAGTTGGCCATGGCGTCTTGATTCAGACTTTTTCTCTAAGCCCATTCCAAAATCCAAGGTCATATTTTGCATGTCTCTAGAATGTGATTACTCTTTTTTGCTTAGTTATAGGACTTTGTTTTCTTTACTCCTTCCTGATTTCAGGAATTCAGTTACGTATTTTAAAAAGGTTTTCATTCATTCTTTTTGAAGCAAATCACGCAATACACAAACTTTGAGTGAGAATTTTAGCATTTCCTCTTCTCC
The DNA here is from genome assembly GCF_029677425.1 of Wolffia australiana. Classification (NCBI taxonomy): domain Eukaryota; kingdom Viridiplantae; phylum Streptophyta; class Magnoliopsida; order Alismatales; family Araceae; genus Wolffia; species Wolffia australiana. Next base: position 7,326,172 of record NC_135852.1, on the reverse strand, counting down.
ACTTTGAGTGAGAATTTTGGCAATTTTAGCATTGAGTGACTATAGCAGGGAGGTTGACAAAAGGGAAGGTTGATGTCATGACGGGGATGACTGTGATGTACTGGCTGCTCTGCGCTGTGAGGCAAGATGAAAAACTCAGCAGGCCAAGGAGGTCATCATGGAGCACTGGGTTGTCTCCTCCAGAGGCAAGGGGTCAAAGGCAAATATGCCTGTTGTCTGGCCAAACAGAGACAGAAGAGGGCAGCCAAGGAGGTCATACTTTTAGCCGGCAGGTTACCACAAGTGTCACGATGAGGTCATTGAGTATGTCCTCCAAGAGGTATGGAAGAAACTTCTTGAATTGAGACTGGCAGAATTGGGGCTGCTGGAGATAGGCACCTTTTTATGGGAGTCTCCATGGCTGCGTATGCAGCAGTTTGTGGTTGGATACAGTGTGGAGGTCTGGTTCTAAGGATAAGCATTGTGAATGACAGATGAGTTTTGATTGGCTATCGAGAATGGAATCTAATGAAAGATATAGTCAGGCCTTTAGGGAGTATCTAGGATATTATCTTGACTGACCTTATATCTGGGGACATCGATGTGGTAGTCTTAGAGGTTAAGCTGATGGGGGGATGCCAGACCTGGTTGGCTTTGCAGTCTGGAGGATACATTCAAGGTTGGACTGACAGTGCGGCCTCCCTGATGGTGGAATGAACGTCAGGGAGGTCCAGTGCATGAGCAGGTTTCCATTAGGAGACACTCAACATGGGGAGTGTGGTGGCAAGAACTATAGGTTCCACCCCACGACTTTTGGGGCTAACTACGGCCCAAGAATTATCTACATGAGGAGGTTACATTAGCCATTGGTTTACGTGGGCAGGTGTTCGGCAGCAAAAGTGGCTATGGTGGAAGGTCATTGGAAGCAGGACCCTAGAAATGGACCGGATTCAGCCTGACTCAGTGTCCAAGGTAGAGGATGACAACTCAATCTTAGACCCCGGGAGACGAGCATGCAACCGATACTTACATATCGTTGATGCCACCGAAGGTATTAGAGCAGAGGAACCGGGGTGGAAACAGATAGCCAACCCCAGCTGGCATGGATGACTGTGGAGGTAAGTTCTAAGAGGTGATAGAAGGAAGTCAAGGATAAGAAATTGATTGCTACTGCTTTAAAACCGGAAACAAGCAGATCAGATGGAGGCAATGAACAGGGGGTAGTATGAGCGTCCAAGAGGTCTAGGTGGCTCACAACGTTGGATATAAAATGGTGCAATTGTTTTTTTTTCTTTTGAAACAAATAAAAGGCAGTCACCCGACGAGTCGGTAACCACCCGAGAAGTACATGGGCCCTAGAGCCCGTGGGATACATGCTTAACCACTCCTCTCTTTATTCCCCCCTGGGGGGGACCATGCCGCAATGAGGTTGTCGACCTCATGGGTGAGTTCGTCCAGTGTGGCCTGCCTCCTCCTGAAAACCACATTGTTTCGATGTAGCCATATTCCCCAAAGCACCATTAGTGCGCGGCCCCTTTCCTCTTTTCGTCTATTTCTATTTATTTGCATGGATTCCCAAAAGGCCTCAGCTGATTTCGTATCGATTCCCAGATGTGTTTGAGTAGCCCAAGTTTATCGTGCAAAAGGGCATGCAAAGAACAGATGGTCACAGTCCTCTTCTCCTTGCGTGCAAAAGATACAAATCGTCGGTATCTCTGGGTACAACCGCTTTAGTAAGGCGCGAGTCACCCGTCTCTTGCGGTACAGTAGCCACCCTAAGAACTTTACCTTTAAATTGGCTTTTAGGCGCAAATATGGCCGTTTGGTCCTCATTCCCTTAGCGGATCCTTCTATAGACTTCTTTGACTGAAAAGGGGGCATTATTCGAAACCCAACTGTCCTTTGCTCCTAAACATTTGTCTACCCAGAAGGGAAATATAGTGCCGTCTCCTAGCTTGGCTGAGTAAAACTCATGAACTTGGGAGAAAATTAGGTGAAGGCCTTGTCAGAAGGGTGGCGCCCCTCTGATTGGGGTTGTTTTATCCTCCCAATTCATACCCCGACCATAGCTATCCTGCAACATCTGGATGACGAGGTCCTCACTGGGTTGCATGATCCTTGTCACCCATTTAGTTAGTAATGCCGTGTTCATACTTGGTAAGGCAAGACTCCTAGCCCCCTTGACTGGTGGGTCTGCAGACAGTGTCCCATGCCACCAGTGCCAAACGTCGCTTGTGGTCTGATTCTGCGCCTTTCCAGAAGAATCGTCTCATCAGGCTTTCTAATCTTTGACTAATGCCAGCTGGCAATTTGAAAGTGGAGACATAGAAGATGGGGATTGTTGACAGTACTGACTTCAGTATAACCAACCGCCCCCCTTAGACAGAACCTTGGCTTTCTAACCTTCCAGACGTCTTTCAACTTTCTAAGGAAGATAATAGCATGCACATAACTGAGTACATAGGTGGATATGTATACCCTAAGAGAGAGAAGGATAGATGGGCTAATGGGCTTATAGAATAGGGCCCATTAGCCCATAGTAGCTAGTCTCTCACTAACACCCCCCGCAAGCGAAGTATGGATATCTTCCATGCCGAGCTTGGAGACGGCACGTTGAAGAAGTGGGCGGGAGAGGCCCTTAGTGAGGACGTCCGCTGCCTGGTCGGCGGAGGCAACAAAATCAAGGTCAAAGATCCCTTCGTCGACTCGCTTCTTGAAGAAGTAGCGGTTGCGCTCCATGTGCTTGATACGTCCCTGTTGTCCAGGGTTCTTGGCCAACGCGATCGTCGATTTGTTGTCGCAGTAGAAGTGAATCTGGCCGGCGTACTCCACGCGGAGATCGTGAAGGATGCCATAGATCCACTGGCCCTCGGAGGCCCCATCGGCGAGTGCGCGGTACTCGGCTTCGGCACTAGAACGGGACACTTTGTCCTGCTTGCTGCTTTTCCAGCTGACAAGACTGCCAAAAACAAACGTGCAGTAGCCCGCGGTAGACCGATGATCCACAACGGAACCGGCGAAGTCAGCATCAGTGTATACTTTGACGGTCCGGTCAGTACTGCGAGGGAAGAGCAGGCCCTTGCCGGGGCAGCCCTTCAGGTACGCAAGAACCCGGTGGGCGGCCTGACGGTGAACCTCCCGGGGAGAATGCATAAACTGACTGAGCAAGTTGACGGCGGCGATGTCAGGCAGTGTGCGTCAAGTAGAGGAGTTTCCCCACTAGTTGCTGATACCGGTGGGAATTCATCAGTGGTGAATCCTCCCCTTTGCCCAACTTGACGTTGGGATCAATGGGAGTGCTCACCGGCGCACAATCGGTCATCCCAGTCAGTGCTAGTAAGTCGACGGTGTATTTCTGCTGTGAGACGAAGATCCCACGAGGAGAGTAGGCCACCTCGAGACCAAGGAAGTAGCGAAGAAGGCCGAGGGCCTTGATCTCAAACTCCTTAGCCAAGGCGGCGCTCAGGCGGACAGCTTCAGCAGCATCAGACCCGTGATGAGGATGTCGTCGACGTACACGGCAAGAATGGAGATCCCGGTCGGGCTGTGACGGAAGAAGAGGGAGGCATCTCCATTACTCTGAGTGTACCCTTCGGTCTTCAGAACGGAGGAGAACCGCCCAAACCACATGCGCGGAGACTGCTTGAGTCCATAGAGAGACTTCCGCAGGCGGCACACGTGACCGGGGGGGCCGAGAGAATAGCCCGGCGGCTGCTGCATGTACACCTCTTCCGTCAGATCGCCATGCAAGAAGGCATTCTTGACGTCGAACTGGCGGATGGTCCAGTGGAAATGGGCCGCAAGAGCCAAAAGAAGACGGACAGTCTCCATCTTCGCCACTGGTGAGAACGTCTCGAAGTAGTCTACGCCATAGGACTGAGTGAACCCCCGAGCCACAAGCCGAGACTTGAGGCGTTCGAGAGTCCCGTCCGCATGATGCTTCTTGGCGTGGATCCACTTGCAGTCCACAGCCCTCTTGTCAGGGGGAAGTGGAACGACGTCCCACGTGTGGTTCTTGAGGAGAGACTGCATCTCCTCATCCATCGCCGCTTTCCAAGAAGGAGAGGCGAGAGCATCGGCTAAGCGACGAGGAACGGGATCGGACTCGATGCGGGAAAGAAATAACCGGTAGGGAGGACTCAACCGGTCAAAGGAGATAAAATGAGAGAGAGGGTATAGGGAGGCCTTAGTGCACTGACGGACCCCTTTCCGTAGAGCAATAGGCCATCCCAACTGATCGTCACCATCGACAGAAGGAGGAGCGGAAGCAAGGGGAACTCCCGGGAGGAGCAGGAGACGACACACCGGATGAGGAGTGTATGTCATGTAGGAGGGGAAGAGGAGTTGGATGGAGACGAGGGCTGGTCACGAACAGGTGACAAGGGCGACTCACCGGGAGGGGACGAGGATGGTGAACTGGAGACCAATGGGAGAGGAGGAGTTGCCAAGGGGGGAGGGGCAGGAAACGAAGACGAAGTGGAGGACACGTCCAAGGACCCCGCAGGGGGAACTGAGGAAGAGGAGGCAAGGGGAGAGAGATCATGGAGGGAGGAGGGTGGTGTGGTGGTGGTAGACTCCACGATCAGACGGGGCCCCAAGGGGGGGGCCGAAGGAGCCTCATCCAGCGGAAGGCATGATGAGGTAGAACAGTCCCCAAAGTAGGGTTCATGCTCGGCAAAGGTGACGTTTGCCGAGATGAAGAAACGCCGAGAGGGCGGATGGTAACACCGATACCCTTTTTGGAGGGAAGAGTAACCCACGAACACGCACCTGAGGGCGCGAGCATCAAGCTTTGTGCGCGGCCGGAGAAGAGTCATGGACGAGGCCGTGCAGCCGAAGATGCGAGGCAAGAGCCCCGCCTCAGGGAAGCGTCCGGGAAGGCTGCAGTCATCCGGTCCAAGGCTGGAGAACTCCAGAGCGTGGTGGGGATACGGTTGACGAGATGAGTACTGCCAAAACCGCACGCCCCAAAAACGCCTAGGCGCCGAGTCCAACAGCAACGCGGCGCGCTGTCGAGGTAACATAGCCGATCCGCCTCAGCCATGCCATTCTGCTCGGGGTGGCCACAGGAGGACTCGTGGAGAATGCCCAGTCGGCAAAGAAAGAGTCGAGGTCAGCGTTGAAGAAGTCCCGAGCATTGTCGGACCTAAAACTCTGGATGCTGCGACCGAACTGCGTCTGGAGCATGGTGCAAAAATGTCGAACATTCTGCGCAACCTCCGACTTCGCAGTCAGAAGGTAAACCCACGTATAGCGGGTAGCTTCGTCCACAAAGAGTAGGAAGTAGCGGTGCCCCTTCAGACTGGGCTGTGGGGCCGGCCCCCATACATCACTGTGGACGCGGAACAGCGGGGTCGTAGTGTGAGACGGAGAGGAAGCAAAAGAGGATCTACGATGCTTGGCCAACTGACAAGCTTCACAAATCACAGTCTTGAGGTCCACGCCCAAACATAACAACGGAAACAAACGCTGTAAAGTAGAGAAAGGGGGGTGTCCAAGGCGCTGATGCTCCATCAAAAGACGACCCCGACACTGCTCAGCCGCAGAGAGTAGAGTCCGGTGCACCATGAAGCACTGGGAGCGGCCTCCGTCATCCAGCAGCAGCAGTCCATTCTCCCGCCTAATCGGTGTAGTCCGGCCCACCTTGTCAGACAGAAACATACCGTCAGGCCTGAGGTGGAATGAACAGGAGACGGCATCAACTAAACGCTGTGGAGACATAAGAACTGCCCGCAGGTCGGGAACATGCAGGACGTTGTGGACCACACCAAGACCGTCCACATAGACTGCCCCGATGCCAGCCACACGAAGACGTCCACCCCCTGCCGTGAGAACAGTACGGCCACCCTGATGCCGCTCGTAGGACACAAACCGGGCATTACTCGGGGTCATATGTTCGGTGGCCCCCGAGTCAAGGACCCAAGTAGTATCGGAGACGACAGGAGAGTGAAAAGCCGTATGACCACAGTACCATTCATCGGAAGGGGAAGGAGTGGAAGACGCACCAAAACCACCGAAGTAAGCCGTGGATGGATTCTGCAGGGCTGCCATCTGGTCACGAAGTCGGGCCAAATCTGCCTGGAGCTGATCCATGGTCACTGAGGAGGCGCTGGCGGAGGATGAGTCAGACTGGGCCACCATGGCCTTGCCGTCGGCGGCCTCTTTCTTCTCTCTCCAATCATTCAGGCGCTTCTTGCACTTGTTCTTCCCGTGGCCCGATTTGCCGCAGTATGAGCAAACCGCCGTCCCAGCTGGTGGAGCAGCGGATGTGGGCGTAGGGAGGATCGCCGGGGGCTTGCCGCCGGAAGAAAGTGCAGACGCGGTGGGGGCAGAAAGCAGGGCGGTCGACTCGCCCGAACGGCATGTTGGTTTCGGTGGCGGCGTGCGGCGACGGCTGGCTGCGGCTGGCGGCTGCGGCGCGGGCGCGCTGCGGCTAGGGCTGTGGCGCAGGCGCGCTGCGGCTAGGGCTGCGGCGCGCGCGGCGCAGCGGCGGCGGCTGCGGCGTGGCGCGCTGCGGCTTAGGGCTGCGGCGCGTGCACGCAGCGGCTGGCGGCTGCTGCGTGGCGCGCTGCGGCTAGAGCTGCGGCGCGTGCGTGCAGCGGCTGGCGACTGCGGCGCGCGGCGCGCTGCAGCTAGGGCTGGCGCGGCGCGCTGCGGTTAGGGCTGCGGCGCGTGCGCGCGGCGGCTGGGGCTGCGCGGCGCGCTGCGGCTGGAGCCGGCAGCGCGCGGCGCGCGGCTGGCGGCTTGCGGCGTGGCGCGCTGCGGCTGGAGCTGCGTACGCGCGCGCGGCGGCGGGCGGCTGCGGCGAGCGCGCTGCGGCTTAGGGCTGCGCGCGCGCGCGCGGCGGGCTGCTGCGGCGCGCGGGCGTGCGGCGTCTGGCGGCTGCGGCTGCAGCGCGTGCGCGAGGCGGCTGCGGGCTGCTGCGCGTGCGCGCGGAGGCGATGTGCTGCTGCGCGTGCGCGCGGCGGCGGCGGCTGCTGCTGCAAGAGCGGCAGCGGCGATGTGCGGGCGATGTCAAACCCTAGGTGAGGAGCTCTGGAGCTCTGATACCATGTTGTGGAAGGAAAAAGGAAGATAATAACATGCACATAACTGAGTACATAGGTGGGTATGTATACCCTAAGAGAGAGAAGGATAGATGGGCTAATGGGCTTATAGAATAGGGCCCATTAGCCCATAGTAGCTAGTCTCTCACTAACACTATCACCGGTTGTCAGTCCGCTTTCGACAACCTCCCATTGGTCAATGGCAAGCCCAAATATCGCATCGGAAGACTGCGGATTGGTGTACCTAGCGCCTCAGCGCACTGTGTCTCCTCCTCCTGAGATAGCCCACTGCTCACGAAAGCTGGCTTGGCTCGATTGATTTGCAGACCCGAGAAATCTGCAAACAAGTCGAGTACTGCTCACAAAAGATTTTTTGCTTCTTCCTGTCCTCCTATAAAAAAGGTGGTGTTGTCCGCGTACTGCAATAGCGTATCCCCTCTGGAAAGCTAGGCGTCTGGTATCCCCTTAGGAGGCCATGTGCGCAAGCTAGATTCGTACATGTGGCGAGTGTGTCCACAGCTAACACGAATAGTAGAGGTGCAAGAGGACATCCTTGTCTGACCCCCCTTTATGGTTGTATCCACCCGCCTTCTGGTCTTCTGTTTACCAACACTGAAAAGGAATGTGATGTAATGCATCTTTTCACCCACCTGATCCATTCACTAGGGAAGCCCCTCAATTTCATTGATGCCCAAAGAAAGCCCCAGTCTAGTGTGTCATATGCCTTAGCAAAATCAACCTTCCACATGAACCCTTCGGTCCCATGCCTTTTCCATGTTGTTAAATCTCTCCTGCTGCGACTGCGCTATCAACCAGTAAGCGACCTGGTATGAATGCTGATTGGGAGGTTCCAACGAGATCCCTAATCACCTATCTCAGCCTGTTTGCCAGAACCTTTGCAACGATCAAGTATATGGAGTTGGACAGGGTGGTTGGCCTGAACAAATATGCCTTGTTTAAGTTTTCCATACTAAGACCCTTGTTGAAACTCGTCTAGCGTGGCCATCACATCAGATTTCACCAGCTCCCAGAACTCTTTGTAGAAGAAAACTGGCAGGCCGTCTGGGCCTGGCGCCCCTTCACTGTTGAGGCCTAAAATAACCTCCTTGACTTCTTCCGCAAAAGGCAGAGTCAACTCAGCTTGGTGTGCGTGTGCTAAAGTCTGAGCTCCCTTTCCACACCACATCCATCGGTTGCGTCTACCTTTCTTATAGAGTTCGCGAAAATGATGTGCAACTACACGACCCACTGCATGTGGCTTGTCGTGGACCTGGCCTCCCACTGTTAGTTTCCCAATATAGTTGGACCTGCGCCTCCTGTTTGTAACTAGATGAAAGAATCTTGTGTTAGCATCTCCGGCATGTAGCCACAGCTGTCTGGACCTTTGACTCCAGTCTGTCTCTAGTTTCTTATCTTCCACGGCTATCACCCCTCTCCATTTCCTTCTATCGAGAGCTTCCTCTGCTTCCAGGCACCGCATATCCTCTAAGTCATCTAGTTGCTTGATTCTGCTCAAAGCCTCGTTTCTGGTCTTCTTTCTTTGCATATGTATTCGGAACTCCACAAGATGACGCCGCAGCCCGTTGATATTCGCGGTTAACGTTTCCATAACTGATCTGAGTTTTGGCTGTGACCTCCACTTTTCCGTCACCTCGTGTTTGAAACCAGCCTCCTGGAGCCACGATTTGTCTACCTTGAAGTATGTCGGCCTCTTGATCAACTCATTTGCAGTCCACACAATGGGTATGTGGTCCAAAATTGGGCGCGGAAGTGACCGCACGTCTGCTACTGGGAAGCTTTCCATGAGCTCAACTGAGCATAAAAATCTGTCCAAGCGCGACATCCTGTTTTGGCCCGATGTGCTGCGCCTTGTATAAATGCAGTCTGTGGGCTCTATTTCTTGAAGTGATGACTCCGAAATGAAGGCCCAGAAGGCTTCCGATTCAGTTTCTCTCCCTCCAGCTTCATTTGGCTGATCTCTTGCTTTTAGTGTCACATTAAAGACCCACCAAACAACATGGCACACTCCTAGAATGTGCTTGCAAGGTCGGCGAGCTCCCTCCATAGTTCAATTTGCCATTGGACATTTACAGGACCATATACCAAGGCTATAACCAGCTCGAAATTGTCTTGCAAGCGCTTTAGCTTCGCTGCTACAGTATGGTATATAAAATGGTGCAATTGTATGGTATATAAAAGGAGAAAACTGATGTTGAGGGATGAGGCAGGATGAAATGAGTGAATGAAGGCTGGGAGGGGCGCCTGAGTAAGTATAGTGGAACTAGGACTGGTTGGGAAGGCAGTGGAGCAGAAACAAAGCCCAAAGGGGAAGCTGCCATGAAAGTTTGATTACACTTCCCCTATATACTGCACTATTCCTATCAATGCTTTTGGCTTGAAATAACAGCCGTTCTTATCAGCTGACTTTTAACCGTTGTTTTCCAAAAAAAAAATCAGCTGACTTTTAACCGTTGTTTTCCAAAAAAAAAATCAGCTGACTTTAAAAAAGTAGCAGTCTAGATTTGGATTCTAGAAGGCGTGTCAGTTGCTGGCATAATTAGGCTGTTTGTTCAGCTGATGCTGTGTGCGTCATGTTTCAAATATTCTTTGGTATTTTTTTTTGCGATAAATGTTTGCATGATTCACTGAATGTTAATGATACAGGCTTTAGTAGTGCCTTGTTTTCAAACCTGAACTCTTCTGAAGTTCATGCTGTATTCCATTTGTCTTTGTTTGCAACTTTAAATCATCACACTGATACGGGACTACCTTAGACATATTTGGAGAAGTGGAAAAAACAGAAAAGATTCCCCACACCGAGCTCCTCGGGCCACATGCGAGGAGATTCCTTGTCAACTCTCTATCTAAAAATAAAAGGGATCCCATAACATAAAGATGTATAGTCTTTTCTTGGAGCTTAAGTCAGAGTTTGGGCTGGTTTGTTCCCTACTTCTCTCGAAAGAGTAGATCCCATCCACTTTTAAATGTGATACGACCCCGACGTATCTAAGTCTCTTTCATCATTTAGCCCAATAGGGGCATTTAGGTCATTTGGACCTTTTGTAATCCCTTTAAATAGAGCAGCCCTCCCTTTAGGAGGGCAGCCAAGAAGTATCACAAAGAATGTTTCTGGCTCCCTCCGGCGACGTCCATTCCGCCGGACCCCTCACGTAGGCAACGCCCACTCCGCCTGCCCCCACTTGCCATAGTCCACCCCGGCACGCCGTAGTCCATCCCGGCGCCCTCTCTCTCCCTTCTCGTCTTCTCCCGATATGAGCCAACTAGGTTTGTAACAAAATGAACCCAACTCACCTCCATAAACATTTCCAGAAAGTGGATGGCAGCTTCGCTCCAGAAAGTACCGCTAGACAGCAACATAAATGGATAACCTTTGACCACATTATCAGTGTCATCAGGATAAGCTCCTGCTTTGATGCTGGCTAGGAGTAGGTTCTTTCTTGCAGTTTCTTTATCTGCTCGTAAACTCGCACCTAAAGTCGCTTCTGCTCATAAATCGCTCCCTTATGCTCCCGCTACTGCAAGGCGCGAGTTTACGAGCGATAAAGAAAAGAAAGAAAAGAACTGAAAGAAAGTAATGTTATGAAGTAAGAAAGTAATCTTTATCTGCTCGTGGCATTACTTCTGAGACAGCTCAGATCCTCTCGCCACCAGAAAGGGGCAAAGCTTATCCAGCTTGTCCGAGCTACTTCTTCAGTTTCTTCTCTGTCCCTGTTATTCTCTCTCTCACCACATTCTAGTTGATCTATCTACCTGATGCTTGAATCTTCTGGCGCTATCTTGGAATATTACTATTCTTGGTTTTTCTTAATTTCAAGAGATCAATCAATGTCGTTTCGGATTTTGCAACTCTGATATGGTATTTCTTCCATGGGAATCATATCACATGCATTTCGTTTCTCTTAGCCTTATCTTTATTTTCTATCATTAAGTTCTTCTAGACCTTTGGGCCCAGTAATCTTTATATAGTTTACCTTTGTTCACTAGTTATTTTGATTCGCTTGTTATCCACTGGCCATTTTATTAGTCATCATTAGTTGCTTAGTTATCTTTAAATTCATTTTTTCTTGTCTAATATGGTTTTCGTTTTTTTTTCGCCAGGGAAAATTGTATTTTAGTAGGAACAAGCACCAGGGAAAGACTTCCTTTGTTGAGCACCGGACATTTCTCCATCTATTCCATAGTTTTCACCGTCTTTGGATATTTCTCTTTATGATGTTCCAGGTACTGATTTCATATTTCTTTTCACTAAGACATTCAAACTTGGTGTCATTTTATGCTAGTTATGTTCCTGCCGTTCTTGACCTAATTGTAAGTTATTCCATTTTACTTACAAAATTTTACAGGGGTTGACAATCATTGCATTTAATGATGGTAAGCCTTCTGAAAAAATGTGGCTGGAGATTCTCAGCCTTGGTCCGACATATGCTGTGATGATGTTTGTCCAGAGTACGCATTTCAGTACTTAACGGCTTTTTGTTATTACCTTTTCTGGCAAAGAGTTGTACTTGTTGATTTAAAACAAAATCACGCCACCTTTTTCAGGCCTGCTGGATTTGATGATGATGTATGGTGCATACAAGACAACACGCCGTGTTGCTGTTCTTCGGATTTTCAGCCGTTTTATATGGTTTTCCCTGCTGTCAGCTGTTGTCTCTTACCTTTATATGTGAGTTCTATGCACTTGATTTTGGATTTTAGAGTTTTATGAATACAGATCTTCAGTACCCATTGCCATTTGTGCCTTAGACCTGTTTATTGGTTGCACTGAGAAATACAAATCTTTTTCTGTTGTTTTTTCCGATCACTTCTATACCAAAAATGAATCTGGAGGTTAAGCTTTGCAGCATAAGCTAATATCTGTTTTAGTTTATGTTTAGTTTGTTAGTAATGCGCAATAGGTTTACACGTTAATATTTGTTTTCAGAAAGTCTTTGCAGAGGGGTATGGGCTCTTTCACCTTCAAGCTATATGCAATTATAATAGTCATATATGCTTCAGTCCGGCTATTCTTTAGTTTGCTCTTGCGAATTCCCTTATGTCACCGTCTCACTGGGCAGTGCGACCAGTGGGCTCTGGTGCGCTTTGTCAAATGGATATATGAGGTAAACATTTGATTTGTTGGAATTGTTATTCATAAGATCAACTTGCTATCTTTTAGATGGAAACTAATGAATGTCCCCATCATTGTTTCCGTTTGTTTGAAGGAACACCATTTTCTAGGACGGGGGATGTATGAGAGAACAAGTGACTACATCAAGTATGCTTAGGAGCATTTTCGTTGTCTAGTTAAATGCCTTTTTTTTATCTAGTTGTATTATCGTGTTTTCCTGTCTTTAAACTTCCAATTCTAAATTTATGCATTTCTAAAATATCAAAAAATTCTCATGAAATATTATGAGTTTTGCTTTAACAATCTTTAAAAAGGAAAAGTCGTGCTTTAACTTTTCAGGGTAGTCATTCTAATTTCATTTCTGTGGAAATAAAAACAATTAGAAAAAAAAACTTCATTCAATATGCCGGAGAAAAATTACATGATATTGAATTAATGGCCGTGGCTTTTTGATGTATTGTGCATATTTTTTATTCCGTCCAGTTTTGGCACTATTGATATTGTCTTTTACACTTTTAGGAGGGTATTTTACTTGCATTATACCTTCAAATGCGGTTAAACCTTCCTTTAGGAGTGCAAACTAGAGGAATATTGATGTGCAAAACATGATTCCCCCTCGCCCCCTTCCAACCAGCTTCTGTCTACCCCATGCTCATCTCTGGCCCCAACGATCCTCTCTACCCCATGGTTATCTCTCATTTACCAGATCTGCTGCTGGTTGTTTCCTTGTCAATTTTCTCCTTATAGATATTGACGTGCCTATCTCTTCCTCTCTCATCCAGTGGAATTGAAGCATCAATGGGGTTTCAATTTGGTCATTTGGGATGTACGTTGGGTTGTATATTTAGACAAATTCGAGAAGGTTCTATCACATATTGATTTCCTTAAGTAACATCTTGTTTTAGCATCACAAACTCTGTTGACAGGCTTCTCTTCTTGTGGTCTAGGATTTTGTCTGCAGTTATTCTGCTACTTAGAAGGGTTTTGAGGGTTTTTTATACCTATCATGTGTGTTAATTTTTCATTTATTTGCTTAATTTCCCTTTTGTTAGTTATTTGAATTTCAATTGTTGATTTGTTTCAATTTTATAATAATTGAAAGGTATGCATTATTTTGGCTAGTTGTCCTGGGCGGAAAGTTTGCATTTGCTTATTTCCTTCAGGTAAGTCCTTATTTGAAACTTGTTGCTTCATATTTGAAAGTACATATATTTCTTTTCAAAATTATGCAGATAAAACCATTAGTTTTACCGACGAGAACTATTGTGAAGCTTACTTCTGGGATTGAGTATTCATGGCATGATTTTGTATCCAAAGGTGAGTTGGATGAATACACTTTTTTGGTTTAGATAAGTTAAATGTGCATCTCATGGAACAGTCAGTTTACCCCGTTATTCAATTGTTTGGCAATTAATTTAATGTTTCTATATTGATTCTTTCTGTGGTGAAGTTCAAAAACTCTTCTAGCGTAATATAATGACATGACTAGATTGAAGATTCCATTTGGATAATGATCATAGAAAATAATCATTGAAATGTCAATGAACTGTTCGAGAAAGAGCTGAAGAGGAGAACACAGAGTTGGACGACTGTCAATAAAAAGAGCATTAAGTACAGGACCAGAGATTCCCTTGCCTTCAGCTTAAATGGTTCCTTCTAATCCGTGTTTCACCCCTGCTTCCCCAACACTAGAATTGGTGTTCTACGCCCTTACTTTATTGATTATTGGGGAAGCATGTGGTTAAACTTGATTTTTTGGGCGATCTGAGACACTCTTCCGCTGTTCTTTTTCAATATCTAATGATCTTGGAGGTTTTATATCTGCTGAAGTTAAAGTTTAAATACTTATTCTCAGTGCTTTCGTTGTTAGCTTTCCAGAACTCTCGTTGAGCTGCTAGTATTAAGAAGTTTTAGGTTTTTTATTCGATACCTTTTTCTTCAAAAAAATATATTATACCTTTAAATCCGATAATTAGTTTGAAATATGGTATCCTGAAATGCCTGATTTCAAATTGCTTAATTTTGAGCGGGAGGCTGCATTCTTATTTTAAGTCAATGTGGCTGCAGATAATCATAATGCTCTGACAGTTGTTAGCATTTGGGCGCCTGTTGTTCTGGTGGGTGATCTTTTCAATTGATAAAGTTTACCTTCGTCATTATTCTCTAGGTTTATTAACTTTGGTTATAAATTATGTATATTCTGCACTTGAGATGATATACCTTTCTACAGATTTATCTGTTAGATCTTCATGTGTTTTATACGATTTTCTCTGCCGTATGGGGTTTTCTGCTGGGAGCTCGAGATCGCCTGGGAGAGGTTTGGTCCTATATATTTTTTTGGCTTATTTCATATTTTTTACATCACGTATGATTCCCTGCCCCTTTCAGATCAGATCGATGGAAGCCGTCTTTCATTTATTCCAAACTTTCCCTGAAGCGTTTATTAACAACCTTGTTTCCCACTCAAAAAGGTTCTTTCCATCCTTTTTCATATTTTATTTCAGAGTTATTTGTATAATTGTCCTCATCATTGTCACTTCTGTAGGCATCCTTCCATACGCACTGCTGGACAGGTTTGCAATGATTTCCCTCCCTTCCATACTTTCCTTTCTTTCTGCCACCTTTTTCAGGAGTAAAAAATAATAAATATTGAGAATTAATTTTTTTTGGTTTGACACTGCTTCACACCCAAAAAGAAGCGAGCTACGTCTGAGCTAAGCTTGGATATGGAAGTCTGCTTTTGTTTCTTGACGATGAAATAAGACCAAGCTCATGAGCTTTTAAGTATTTGAATTGAAATGTTGATGTTTACAGCTTGGGTGTAATCTCAAGACATATCTAGTTACCCTAAGTGTTCATCAAAATGATCCCCCATGGTGCAGGAGTCGCCCTTCAGTGCCCTGCACTTAGGGTTTCATAAAATAACAGAGTCTCTTTAACAGAAATTGGAAGTGCGGCTGCCTTAAATACCATCTTCCTAAAATGTCATTAACAAATAATGGGCCCTGATCCATTCACTTTAGTTGCTCATTACCACGTAGGCATTAGTTGATGGTGGGTGGAAACATGGGGGAGAGGATTCAAGAAGAGAGAGAGAGGTTGGGGAGATCGGCAATCAGCAATTCTGGGGCTTCTCGGTCTGCAATTCTTGGGAGCGGGAGATCGGTGAACGGTGATTCTTGGGGCTTCTCGGCAATTCTTGGTAGCGGGAGATTTTGGCGATAAACGTTTCTTGGGGCTTCTCGATTGGTGATTGTGACGATCCTGAGCGGGAGATTGGCAGATGATCCTGAACGGAGATCAGCAATTCTTGGGGATCTTGGGGCTTCTTGATCGGCATTTATTGGGAGCGGGAGATCGGCGATGGGCGATTCTTGGGGCTTCTCAGTCTGCAATTCTCGGGAGCGGGAGATCGGCAATCGGTGATTCTTGGGGCTTCTCGGTCGGCAATTCTTGGGAGGGGGAGATTGGCGATCGGGGCTTATTGGGGCTTCTTGACTGGCGATCGTGACGATCCTGAGCGGGAGATTGGTGGACGATCCTGAAAGGGAGATCGGCAATTCTTGAGGCTTCTCGATCGGCAAGTTCTTGGGAGCGGGATATCGGTGGTCGGCAATTCTTGGGGTATCTTGAGCGGCAATTGTAACAATCCTGAGTTGGAGATCGGCAGACGATCCTGAACGGGAGATCGTCAATTCTTCATGGATCTGGGGGCTTCTTAATTGGCATTTATTGGGAGTACGAGATCAGTGATCAGCAATTCTCGGGGCTTCTCGATTGGCGATAGTGGCGATCCTGAGCGGGAGACCG
Source organism: Wolffia australiana (assembly GCF_029677425.1). Taxonomy (NCBI): domain Eukaryota; kingdom Viridiplantae; phylum Streptophyta; class Magnoliopsida; order Alismatales; family Araceae; genus Wolffia; species Wolffia australiana. The sequence continues at coordinate 7,310,206 of NC_135852.1, read as the reverse complement.
GTGGATGGTGGGGAGGCCGACCAGATATAAATCGTAAGAGGCAGTGGGCGACCTCGGCAACCTTGGCTACCATCGGCAACCATCCGTGACCCTGCGCCCGGCAACCTCGTGACTGGCGACCTCGTGACCTCGGCGTTCTTGCAACCTTGGCGGCCGGCGACCCCAGTGACCTCGCGACTCCGGCGACCTCGGCGACCGCATGACCTCGGCGACAAGCGACCCGTGACAGATGACTATCCGACAGATGTCACGGAGCAAACGCCTCCGACGCGACGACCGACGCAGTTTCGGCAGATGCGCAGTACAGGGCGGCGGGAAGGAAAGCCATTGCAAGTTCCAACCTATAGGAGTCGCCCAACGCGAGGCTAGCTGCTGCTGTGAACAAGGTGTGAAGAAGATCCGGAGGTTTGGGGAGCTTAGCTGGAGAGAAGTTCGTCGCAGCAAAAATTGCAACATTGCGAGGGGTTTTCGCCACGACAGATGGGACACTGGGGGCCTCCTTCGAGGGGTCTCCCGCCATGAAATACTCCGGCGAGAGGACCCATCTCTACCGCACGTGGGACATGCACGCAGGGCACACACACAAAGAAGATATGAGGAGAGATAGAGGAGACTCAAGCATATGCAGCCAAATGGTGGGCCTCACGCACGCAGAGGGGGAGACAACTGCAACATTGACACGGTGGAGCAGCCCAACGATTTCTGGGCACTAGGTAGGCCCCTCGCTAGCACAAAGCCATTGGCACGTGCAGGCTGCGGCCAAGTTGAACCTCGAGCGGGGGGGAGACGTATAAGACGACCGGGAGGCCCGCAGCCTATTCAGAGGGCTAGAGGAGCGGAGCGAGGGGGGTTGCAAGAGTTACACTGACAGATACCATACTCGAGAGACAAGACTGTGGACAGGGGGATGATTACAATCAAGTCATGATGTGCAAATCATCCACACCGGCAGTTTGCGGAACCCGCCCACCAAGACATGACGACGTCGAAGGCGCAGACGGGAGACTACCGGAATGGTGGAAGACCAACCGGCCATTCACCTGTAGGTGCTCACAGAGCCGGGACAGCAAATACATCGGAAGCGGAGGAGGATGTGTGGGTGAGAGTCGGACCACGAAGACAAAGAAACTCTCTCCGAGCCGTGCGGATTAACAAGGAAGAAAAGGATGAATGCTGCTACAGATGCTTGAAGAATGGACATAGAGCGCGGGAGTGCCGGGGCAGTGTGGCATGCCGAAAGTGTAGGGGGACTGGACATCGACCAGCAGTATGTCCTAAGAGAGCTAGAGAAGGGCCCAGGACTCTCACCTCCACATCGATGGTTGAGGGGGGGGCAGCGGCTCACCAACCAGCTGTTGATGCTCGTACACCGGTTGGAGCAATTAGAAGTCTGCAGGGGGCCCACATGGGTTGCCTTGTTGGGGAGGTCACACAAGGAGTCCCAACATTACATGCTGACAATTTCACTTTGCAAAGACAATGACGATGTGAAGTGCAGTTTACTCCCTCATGTTCCTCACAGCTCACGCTCTAATACCATGTCAGATTGGTAGATGGAGTAGTTGAGAATCTTCCCTCTACTAGACCCTAGCCGAAAAGTGGAGAGACTGAGAGGTCCTAAAAAGATACGGCCAATGATGAGATTGCAATGGACACAGGAGGGGGCAGGGGGAACAGATGCTCAATCATGAAATATATTTCATGGAATGTTTGCAGGCTCCAAGATGAGTGGAGAAGAGGGGTGATAAGAAATCATCTGAAAGAATGGGGAGCCACGGTTGTATGCGTGCAAGAAACTTTGTTGGAATCTTGTGAGGCTAGAGTGTGGAACACAGTGGGCAGAGGATTTCTTGAGGGATTCTTGGTGGTTAATGCAGCTGGATGCTCTGGTGGTGTGGTGGTAGGTTGGAATGATACGGTGTTTTATGAAGTGGAAACCTAGTCGGCCCAAGCGATGCTGCAGTCAAGTTTAGAAGGATAAGTGATGATTTTGACATGGTAATAGTAGCAGTATATGGTTCAGCGAATGCCACAAGGAGGAGCGCATTATGTGGTTAGCTGGCAGAAGTGGTATCCAACTTCCAAGGTTTTCCAATGCTGTTCCGGGCCGATTTCAATGTGACGCTAGAGGCGAGTGATAGGCCAAATGACAGTGGGGGGCTAGACCCTAACTTGGCGAACTTTTGGTCATTCATAGTCATTGCAGACTTAAAAGAAATGGGGCCAGTGGACTTGTGTGTATATGTGGAGGAGCATGGCCGGAGGCGAAATGAAATCAAGCCTAGACAGCTTTCTATGTTCAGTTGAGGTGCCGGAAAAGTTCCCAAATGTTGATGTGAGATCACTGCCAAGACCATTGTCAGATCATACTTCCCTCTTGTGGGCGACAAACGAGACATTCAGGCGATCTACATATTTTAAGATGGATAAATCATGGTTCAATGAAGTCAATTTTTGGGGTGAGATAGAGCAAGCATGGACTGCACAACACAAAGCAGGGTCGGACAGAGACAATAGCGGAGAGACTGAAAGGGCTGCGGCAACATTTGATGGGGTATCAAGAACAAGTTTGGGAAATCATGAAGAAGAGGAATGAAGCTCTTGCTAGAATAAAGCAACTCGATGTGTTGGAAGACATCAGAGCTCTAGGGGGAGAAGATGCTCAAGAACACAGATGGCTGGGGGTGGTGGCAGAGGACTACAAAACAACCGAAGCAAATCAGATTTTTTATGCAACGGCCTATCTCCAGATGAGAAGGCACGGTGCGCAGAGATATTGAGAACACGATTGGGAGATTCCCAATGGGGTATTTGGGCCCACCACTGACAAAAGGGAAGATGGCAAGAGCAGATTGGCAACCAGTCAATGAGAAGGTGGAAAGATGACTGGAGGGGTGGCAAGCAAAGGTGTTATCAAGAGGGGGTCAATTGGTGTCGCTGCAATTGTTACACTCATCTATTCCGATATTCTACCTCTCAGTATTCAAGATGCCAACAGGATTCGGGAAGTGATTAGAAGGCATGATGAGGTGCTTTCTATAGAGAAGATCTGGGCCGGAACAAAGCAAGGGACTTGCGATGGTGGCTTGGGACAAGGTATGTCGTCCCACCAAATCGGGGTTCCTACACATGTAGAGTATGAACATGGCATTACTATCCAAATGGGTGGAGAAAATTATGAATCCACGTGATGATCTTGTCGTGGGCCATCTGGTTGCATCGAAACAAGGTTCTGTTCAGGGGAAGAATGTCTTCTACAGATGGAGTCCGGATGGTTTAAAAATGACATGCCTCCAGCGGGTGACCGATGAAGAGGGGAGGATTTGAATATGATCGGATAGATGGTGAAGGGACTGTAAGGTCTTGATGGGGGGTTCACCGATTCATCAGGTGTTCATCCCTTTAGTATATATTTTTTAAAAAATACAACTAACTATTCTTCTTGATTCTACTTGATTGGTTGATTGGGAATTTGTTGCCAAGTTCCTGATTGGAAATCCTAGGTCTTGTGAAAAGAAGCTCTGATAGAGTCCTGTAAAGGACTCATCGTAGAAGGCCCAAATAGGCCATCGGGGGCCCAGTAAATAATTAGGCAGGAAAGACCCGTAACTGTCAGGCTTCACCTAACAGTTTTAAATACTTATAAGGTACCACAAAGACAGAGAGGACAGAGGATCATGTGAGATTTCTTCTGGGCGTGAGGTAGCTGTATTTAGCAATGGTAACGACAAGTGATTAGGCGATTCTTGCTTCTCATTTTGTTCTTGTTCTTCTCTCCCTCTTTCTTGATTCTTGTTAGATCTCCATGGGGATTGTCATAAGCTCCCCAAACAAGAGTCAAGATTGAATACTCAATGAGCTGGCTCCACATCCTAAATCCTTTTTTGAATGGCTCTGGATTTGAGATTGTTCTAAATTATTATGAATTGGAGTGGCCCTGCTAATCTTTTCTGGAATCTTTTTGGACTAAATTTGGATTGTTGGTTAACCTAAGTGATTGGAGCACTTCATTTTAGTACATTTTGCCTTAATTTTTGGCGCAAAAAATAAGTTATGGAGGAAACCACTTATCCATCATAACATACATCTTTGCCACTTGGTATATAATTATTTGACGAGCTGAAATTGTCGTTCTTGTTTTTTTTTTTTGGTTTCAAAGAACTTGGAGAAAAATAGGTCAGATGCTGCAAAATTTGCTCCCTTCTGGAATGAGATAATTAAAAAATTAAGAGAGGAGGATTACCTCACAAACTTGTAAGTTATATTATGGTTTTATCTCATATCTGATTGTTATATATTCCATTTTGTACTGAATGAGAAATATTTCTTCTATTAGTGAAATGAGTTTGCTAATGATGCCAAAAAATTCTGGACTCGTACCCCTGGTTCAGTGGCCACTAGTTCTTCTCGCTAGTAAGGTATGCGAATTTTCTCTATTTTCAATATTCAAAATGGAAATTGTGTTTTGGAGGCGTTTACTGCTGTTATTTATGCCAGATATTTGTTGCAAAAGATGTTGCTGTCGACAACAAACTATCCCAAGATGAGCTCTGGGAGAAAATCTCGAGGGATGAGTACATGCAGTATGCTGTTCAGGAGTGTTACCATAGTGTTTATCTTATCTTGATGTCTATTCTAAACAGCGAGGGGAAAATGTGGTGTGTTCTTTGATTTAAATAGCTACACTAAATATTTTTGCTTGTTATTTTATGCTTTCTCTTTCCCTTTTACTATGGGTTCTTTCTATCGATTCTAGGGTGGAAAGGATATATGCTGATATTAGCGAAAGCATATCAAAGAAAAATATCGAGAAGGACTTTCAACTGAGCAAGCTTTCGGTCGTTATTTCAAGAACTATTGCTCTCACCGGAATTCTGGTGGGTGAAATCTTGTCGTTTAAAGAAACGTATTATTTTTATTTTTTGGAATATGAGGTGTCTTTTCTGCAGCAAATTTATGGTAGCCTACTTACAAGATACTTTTTTTCATAAATCCTTGAAAAGTTCATTATGAAACATAGCATGATTTGGAAACAGTGCATAGAATGAGGGATTCTTGGAGGAGAGGGGGCTACAGCTTCTTGATTCTTGGAGATCTCTTGTTGAGGAGTTTCTTGATTCTTGGAGGAGAGGGAGCTATGGCTTCTTGAGCAAAGGAGTGGAGATTCCTTGCCAAATCCAATTAAAGATTGTCATGGTGGTGGATTGAACAGTTTTAAGGGAGAAATCAATGGCGAGTTAATCGGAGAACTGAAATTTACTAGAGATTTTTGCCAGCGTATCTGAAGATCTGGGAGCTGTATACCAGTCTCAAAAGAGAGCGGATCTTGGAGATGGGGACCAGTGTTTCTTGATTCTTGGAGATCTCTTTACGAAGTGTTTCTTGATTCTTGGAGAGGGAGCTACAGCTTCTTGAGCAAAGGAGGGAAACTCGTCGTCTTCATCCGGCAGGTCCAGGAGCATAAAATACACCGTCGAAGATCCTTGATAGAGGGTTCCTCAATCTCACCTGTTCTTCGCCACCTGCTCCATTTTATAATGTCCTGCAGGGAGGAATGGTAACTTCACCGTCAATATAGTCGACTTCTTGAGCTCAGCTGCATTTGCCAGTTCCCTTGTTGTGCGGGCCTACAAAAGCCTTTCATGGTCGTCTGCTGATAGGAGATGGTTCTTCGAGTTCCAGATCAGGAAATTTGCTTGACATATAGGCCTTGGAGGCGTATTTTTGCCTCGCAGACTTGGATTTAGAAACAATGATGGGTGAGGGTTGGACCACGTTGGAAGAGAGCAATACAAAGTCTATCACAACATCAATTGGAGGGGCAGGGCTTGCGACCGATGCCTCCAGCATGGACATCATGCTCGGAAATGTAGAGGCTTTGTAGTGTGCCATAAATGCAGAGAGACTGGTCGCCACCAAGAGAATTGTCATTGGAGTAAGGAAAGAGCAGTCCGAGGGCTCCTACGTCTGGCAAGACAAAACATGGGTCATCTCGAAGGGAGGTGAACAGCCTAGCGAAGATGAGCTACACTGAGGTTCACAATGACGTTCTCAGGGGGTGCCCTATAGGAGAGGTGACTTGTGGAACCCCTGAAATGGAGGAGGTGCGACAAGGACTCTTGGAAAAATTTCCAATTCGGGATGGCAGAAATAGGGCCTCTGGAAAATGGTCGTTTTTTCATCCGTTGGGTCTCTGTGGTTGCCTACATTCTGGCCAACGGCTGGACGCAAGCGGTCAATGGTCAGGCAGAGTTGAAATGGCCGTGCTACGTAAGGATGGAGCATTAGTCGGACACGTTCTTTTCTCATAGCGGAAGCACATGGCGTCCCGATGGGCTACATGATCAGGCCAGCACTGGAGGCTTTGATCAAGCCATTTGGAATGCTCCAACAAGTCTTTTCCTCCAGACTTGTATCTGGCTGCCCTAATGTTGTGATTACCAATGAGATATTTGGGCCTACCATTGACGAAGGGTAGGCTGACGAAAGCAGATTGGCAACCGGTTATTGAGAAAGTAGAAATATGGCTACAGGGGTGGGAGACAAAGGTGTTATCGAGAGGGGGCAGATTGGTGCTGGTGAGGTCCGTATTATCATCCATTCCGCTTTTCTATCTCTCAGTTTTCAAGATGCCAACGAGAGTCGGGAAGAGAATAGAAGGCATGTTGCAATGTTCCTATGGAAAGGTTCTGTAGCAGAACAAAGCAGGGGACTCGCGATGGTGGCATGGGATAAAGTATGCTAGCCCACCAAAGTGGGAGGTCTATATGCAAAGTATGAACATGGCATTACTAACCAAATGAATGAAGAGAATTATGAATCCCCGAGAGGATCTTGTCATCAAAGTACTCTAAGACATCTGTGGAAAGGGACTGAATTGGGATGAAACAGCAGAACCGTACCATGGAGCATCGCCTTTTTGGCAAGGTCTTAGACAGATCTTCCCGAGAGTACAAGGTTTTTTTTCGGCCAAGTTAGGCGATGGGGCGATTTTTCAATTCTGGAGAGATGCATGGTCGCCACGCGGCAGCCTACGCGTGATGTTCCCCAGATTAAATGCACTTGCATGTGATCAAAATGCCCAGGTTCAAGAAGGCTGGGATGGAATGTGGAACCCGATCACCAGGGGGCCTTATCCGACCAGCGCATGGTTGAGTTCATGAGCATGCAGCAGTCCCTAATCCAACTATGAACTAAAGAGGGCGAACGGGACAGCTGGGCATGGACAAAAGGGCCCTTCTCGGTCTAGAAGGCTTATTCGAGGATTCGAGCGGGACGAGGGGAAGACACGTCACTAATCAGGGCATGCAGGTTATGGCGACAAAAAGTCCCCTTGAAGGTGAGGATTTTTGGATGGCTGCTGGCACGAAGAAGACTCATGGCAAGAGTCTTTCGCAGAAGGTTATATCCAGATGCATCGTCGCAATGCAAGCTATGCTTGACTGGTGAAGGCGACTGTAATCATCTCTTCTTTGAGTGCTCCTTTGCGTGCACGATTTGGGTCAGCCAGATTCTTACAAGAATAAAGGTGACATCAGAAAGGGCTTTCTGGGACTCGGTACAGAAATGTAGAGGCAGAGGAAACGGGGAAGGTGGACGAGCACTAACGGTTCTGTGGGCCATCTGGCTGCACAGAAATGAGGTGTTGTTCAGGTGAAGAACACTTCTACGGATTGAGCTATACACGAAGTGGAAAGATTTCAGGCAGCATGCCTCCTGCGAACAGCAGGAGGGTGATTTTGAATGGTCGAAATGAAAGGGAGGGGTCCGTAAGGTTCCGATGGGAGGTTCACCGAGTCGTCGGGTGTTCATCCCCTGTTTTACTTCACAAAAAAAACACCTGATGGGGTATTGGAAGCTTGTTAAAGAAGACAGGAAGAGGAAAAACAAAGCCTTATCTGATTTGGAAAAACAAAGATACAAGAATCTCAAAGTTATCAAGGGGTTGTGGCGGAAGAGGATTGGAAACTGGAAATGGATTGGAGACAACGCTCTATACAATTGTGGCTGTGTGCAGGTGTGCTAATGCAATCTTTTTTTATTTTGTGGCTAATAACAAGAGACACACAAACCATATCCTGAGAATAATGATACCAAACCAGGAACATGTTGGCGCACAGGCGGTGGGATAGGTTATTGCAGACTGCCTCCACTCTCTCTCCAAAAACGAGAAGAGAAATCAGTGGAAATGGAGTGGTAAGGGGGGCAACAATGCTGACTCCAGAGCACCAATCCGAATTGGTCAGAGATTTTGGTACTCTTTTATCGCGAGTGTTGGAACCTGGTTGGGTCTGATGGGTGGCCCCGTTCGAAGAATTTCGTCAAGGACAGGGTTGGACGGAGAGGATCAATAGATCACATCTCTTCCTTGTGCTGAAATTCTGAGGAGCCGCTAGAATTGAGGACTGCAGACGCATTTCATTGTCCGATTCAATCTACCTTACGTTCAGCATGGTGTCGGTGAACAGGCTGAGGGATGTGTGATCAGAGAGCTAGTTGGACCCTCCCAATCAGCATTCATACTGGGACGACTATTGTTGGACAACACGATAGAGGTGAGAGAGATACTAGCATCATGGTGAAGGAAAGGTACCCAACAGTTTGTGGAAGGTCGATTTCACCAAGGCATATGACTTATGGAGTGGTAGCAGACCGGAACAAAGATGTGGGCTTGCGATGGTTGCATGGGACATTGTGTGTCGAACTATCAACTTGGGAGGATTGGGGATCTTGTACATATAGATTATGAACTCAGCATTGCTAACGAAATGGGTAGATAGGATAATGAATCCTCGAGATAACATCATGGTTTTAAAAGGGTTTTAATACTGCAGGACAACTAATGGGGGGGTTTAATTGGGGGAGAAAAGCAGCTCAGTTCCAGGAGGCGTTGCCTTTTTGGCAAGGTCTTAGACAGATCTTCTCCTGGGTCTGGTCTGCCAAGTTAGGTGATGGCTGCGTATTTTAATATTGGTTAGATACATGTTAGCCATAAGGCATGTATCGTTAAGCATTCCTTCACTTTTATGCGCTCACACAGAGCCCTAATGCCAATGTTCGTGACTGTTGGGATGGAGCATGGAACCCAGTCTTCATTAGTGCCCTGTTGAACCAGAGGGTTGCAGAATTCCTGGACATGTAGCAGTCCCTATAATTTGAGGTCCATGGTGCAGCAAACAACATGGCTGGACATGTGTCAACGACCCTTTTTCAGTCCAGAAGGCATACATGAGGATTGGAGAGGGCCAAGAGGACCGAACAATCATCTGGGCATGTAGGTTCATATGGTGGCAAAAAGGCCTGCAGAACGTACTGATTTTTGACTGGCTTCTATAATGGAGAAGATTATTGACCCGGGCCTTTCGCAAAAGGCTATACCCAGATACTTCCTTGGCAAGTGTGTTATGCTCAAGAGGAGGAAAAGATGTTATCATGTGTGTTATGCACAATGGTGGACATGAATTCTGAAGAGGCTTTTCTGGGGCTCAATCCAGCGCTGCTGGTGTAGAAGGAAGATGGAGTGCGAGTACCTGCGGCACTTCGGGCCATGTCGCTGCATAGGAATGATGTGCTGTTCAAGGGGAGGGCGGCTTCTACTGATGGAGCTATCCATGTGTTGGAAGGACTTAAGGCTGCCTGGTTTTCTCAGGTTGTGGATAAAGAGAGGGTTTGAACGTGTTTGGATTGACCGAGATGGGTCTATAAGGTTCTACTGGAGGGTGACAGACTCGTCTGGTGACCATAAAAAAAAATAATTTGGACACTGCATTTTTCTTTCTGGCCGTAGCTCGCAATTTATTAAATATTTATGGAGAGCTAAAATCGGTAAAATATTTATAAAATATTTTATCGATTTTTACTCTAATTTTGCTGAACTACTAGGCTTCCTCCTGGTGGTAGTTGTCATCGCTTCTAGTTTCTTTGTTTCTGGATATTTATAACAACTTACAAAATGTTCATCCATGTTTTTGTTATCTTTATTTCATTCTTTGGCATTCCACTTATTCCAAATCTTTTCATAAACTTCATAAGTTTCTTTGGAACTGTTTGATTTTTTAAGATACAGGATTCATGATTCTGATGGGGTTTACACTTCGTATCTTATGCTTTCAGAAAGAAGCCGAATCAGCTGATCAAAGTAATGGTGCTACTAAAGCAATACTAGATTTGTATGATGTTGTCCACCATGATGTGTACAATCTTGATATGAGGTATCACCCATCCAATCACTGCTCCTTTGCGGATGCTCCTCTGTACTCCTGGTTTCTTTGTTGATCATATTTATTTTTCTAGGCCTAACATGGAAGTATGGAACAAGATATCCCGTGCCAAAGTTGAAGGCCGACTATTTTCGGAGCTCAAGTGGCCGAAGGATCCTGAATTGGTATCTCTCTTTCTATTGTTTCCTTGTCATATCCTACTTAAACCCACAGCTTTTAATAAACGTTGATGAAAATTTTAATGGCAAGTTTTTAGTTATATCTATGTATCCTCGTACATGTCAAGGCACTAAATTTAAAAATTGAGCCTTTTGTAGGTATATCTACTAATCATTAATATGTTTAAATTTAAATGGATGCTTTTCGTGTTGAAGTTCAATTGATGTTGAGTTTGACAGTGCGCGTATTCTTTTTGTGACACTTCATAAGAGGTCTTTGATTTGCTTTGTTTATCATGAGAGCGAGATGTTTTTTGAGAATTTCACACCACTTAGCTGAAAGTAGCTTTTGAAGCTGAAAAGTTTTGATTTTAATATCCCATAAGAGTAGTTGGTTTGTGCTTTCAAACTAGTAACTTCTATTTAGATTTTCTGATGGACATCACATTTAATATATAGGCCTGCTGAACATATTAAGTCGTTCTTCTCCTGACGGTTTTTGACATTTAGGTATCAACTTTGGATTGTTTCTGTTGAATATGTCTTTTTGATTTCCATTTGTACCCCTGAACTCCTCTCTCTCTTGCTCTCCACTCTCAATATGTACTCCCGTGCTCAACCAAAAAGACCTAATGTGAAATTTGTGTTTTACTCTCAACCCATTCTCTTCCTCTGGGTTTCTACATGGTATCAGAGCCAGAAGTAGGCAATCTCATCAAGCTTTCATTGTTCTTCAAGGTTCTACAACATCGCTCGTCAGCACAGCTTCTCAGGGATCTGACGGAAATTTCACATTCAAGTTTCTTACGGTCGAGATTTTTTAGCTGCGGTGAGAAGTTTCTTCCACGGCGAAAAATCTCTTTCGACAGCTTCGAGCAAGCCTTCGAGCGAGAAGCTGAATTTCTTGCTTCGACTGGGAGTTTCTTGCTTCGTGCTCCTTCCACGGCGAGAAGTTTCTTCCACGGCGAGAAATCTCTTTCGACAGCTTCGAGCTTTGAGTCTCTTGCTTCGATTTGGAGTTTCTTGCTTCGTGTCCCTTCCATGGCGAGAAGTTTCCCCCCTTGGCGAGAAATCTTTTTCGACAGCTTCGAGCGAGTCTTCGAGCGAGAAGCTGAGTTTCTTGCTCCTTCAACAGTCATGGTCTTTGGATTCGGCCATTGGATTTGCCAGAACTTGTCCAACGACTGGACTTGTCCAACGTCGTCAGCAGTTGTTCTTGACTATTCTTGTCTTATCTTTGGGAATCTCCTTTGCACGCTTCTTCCAGCTGTCAAAGGAAGCCTCGTCCCTTTTACTCGGCAGTTGCTTGTGGTGTTCCGGTATCCTGTATAACTTGGACATTCTATAATATGACCTCCACCGATTCGACTACGTCTACTATCCCCCTGTCTCTCGGGGTATCGTCTCACTCATCAGAATTGAGCTCACTACACTACTCGTTGCCACGGATGCCTGCTGAATTTCGATTCACGGGGTTGAACCTTCTTCACTGGCGCCAGTATGTTCAAATTACGTTAAAAGTGAAGCTCATGAAGCATCTAGTGGAAGCTCCGCCGTCTTCCTCTGCTCCGCACTATGAGCACTGGCTCGATGTTGAAGGCGTAGTCCACAGGTGGCTGCTCGACAGTATCAGCCCCTCATATGCTGCTGAATTTCTGTCCTTCAACTCAGCGAAAGAAATCTGGGACGCTGCTCAAGAATCCCATTCTAAGCGGAATAACTTGGCCATTATTTATGACCTCGTCACTCGCTCCATGAACTTGACCCAGGGTCCCCGCTCTGTTCGGGCCTATCATTTAGAACTGGCGTCTCTTTGCGCTGAGTTGGACCACTATATGCCTCCCAACCCTCACTCGGTTGACCGCGGATATGTTCTACAGCTTCGTGTGTTCAAATTTCTTATGGGGCTGAATCCTGAATACGAGTCTTTACGCGGCCAACTACTTCATAGGGGGAGATTTCCTACCTTGAAGGAGGCTCTGGTGGAAGTTCAGATGGAGGAAACTCGCCTCAGTCTCTTCCATTCTGAACCCACCTCTGCGATGGCTGCTAAGCAGCTCGGGAGCTCACGACCTACATCTGTTCCAGCGATGTCGCCGTATATGACTTCTCCTAAGGTGTCGTCACCAAACATGAACTCCCCGGTCCAACAATCCGCGTCTGCAAGCCAAGGTCCTTCGGGTAATTCCCTTATTTTCTGCAACTATTGCAATAAGCGCGGTCATACCAAGGAGACATGTTACAAACTCCAACAGAAGAACGCCCATCAAAGCCACTTGGTCACTGATACGTTCCTGATGACGTATCGTGTAGTTTCTTGTACTCAAACAGTTCAACGATTCAACGATGAAATTCAACGTCAACAGCAGAGTTCCACGGGGAAGGAGAGGAGAGGGGGAGGGAGTTCCCGGGGTGGAGACAAGGGAGAGAGAGACGGGAACGGCTGGAGGGGAATTGTCGGCTCCGCGGTAAGGAGGACGCGTCGACCTACAATCACGAGAGTGAAGGAGTGAGGAACCCGGTGAGGGAGGTAAGGAGAGGAGGGAGGGATGCTTACTTCTGAATGCCTGCCTTCCCCATCCTTGGGGACATGCTTAAGTAGGTGTAGGGCCAGCAGGGCTCTGTTCGGGTGTGACGGGCCCGGGCCGGCCCTTCCGCCTCGCGTAGACCCGTCGCCGGATCATATCAGTCACCCAGTCCGGGCAGTCCGTGACTTCTCCTACGTCTCTAATTGAGATACCATATGCACCTGCTCCGCCATCTGCTGAAGCCACATCTTCAACAGTCGCCCAACTTCGACATGACGAAATTGATCAACTTCGCCAACTTCTTCAATCCAAATTCATGGATTCTACTTCCTTCGCTCATCAAGTTACTTCTCCTTCTTCTTCCAATGTACAGTGGATTGTTGATTCCGGTGCCACCGCCCATATGTCCCCGTTCTCCCAATGTTTCCTTACCTACACTCCTCTTTGTCCTCATCATGTCCATACTGCATCCGGTGCTCTCCTTCTTGTGGCTGGTGTGGGAACTGTCCAATTGACTTCCAACCTTACCCTTAGTCATGTTCTTCATGTTCCTCGTCTTACCCTGAGTTTATTGTCCCTTCATCGTCTTATCCGAGATCTTGGTCACGATGTCTATTTCACTCCTAATTCCTGCTTCTATCGTGATAAGGTGTCGGGACAGACGAATACACTTGCTAAGGGGCATGGCGGCCTCTACATTCTTCAACGCCCTCCATCCGCCTCTCCTTCGGTTCCTCCTCTCGGCGTAGCTCTCTCGACGGCAGCGTCGGATCCCCTCTGGCTTCTTCACCATCGCTTGGGCCATCCTTCCTTTTCTACCTTGAAACTTATGTTTCCTCGTTTATTCCGTGGACGTCATGTGGACGAATTTGTTTGTGAACCATGTCGGCTAGCTAAACACACTCGGACCACATATTCTCCCTCAGATTCTTCTTCACGTTCGACGTCTCCTTTCTCTCTCATTCACAGTGATCTATGGGGGCGTGCTCCCATTCCGAGTGTTTCGGGTGCTCGTTATTTGGTGATTTTTGTGGATGATTTTACTTGCGTTACATGGGCATATCTTCTCAAAAATAAATCCGACCTCTCCCAAACTCTCATTTCTTTCCATGCTCTAATCCACACTCAATTTGCTACCTCCTTCCAACGCTTCCGCTCCGATAATGCCCGTGATTACGTTAATTCCACCCTCTCCAACTTCTTCATCTCCAATGGCATCGTTCATGAAACTTCCTGCCCATATACTCCTCAACAAAATGGGCTTGCAGAACGTAAGTTTCGGCATATATTTGACACCACTCGTTCCCTTCTTCACATGAACATGCCTAAATTTTTCTGGGGGGAGGCCTCTCTCACTGCCGTCCATCTCATCAACCGTCTCCCCTCTTGTGTCCTCTCTCATGTTTCCCCTATTGATGCTCTCCACCTCGCCTACCCCATGGTTTCCTTGAAAACTCACCTCGTTCCCCGGATCTTTGGGTGCACCTGCTACGTCCCTAATCGTCGTCCTACTCGCGACAAGCTTGATGCTAAGGCACTCAAATGTGTCTTTGTGGGTTACTCATCTCATCAAAAGGGGTATAAGTGCTTTCATCCTTCTACTAATCACTTCATTGTCAGCAAAGATGTAACCTTCGACGAGTCCTCTCCTTTTTATGTTTCTTCTTCGTCTTCCTCCCCTTCTCCTTCCCCTTCCTGCGATACCTCCCTGGATTTCCTTGTCCCTCTTTCATCTTCCTCCTTGACTCCACTTCCTGTACCATCTTCAACTTCTTCTCCTTCCTTGGTTCCTCCCTCTAAATTTGATGGCACCACGTACCATCGCCGTCCACGTTTCCTCTTGCCTGTTCCTGCCTCGACACCTTCATCACCACCCACTCCTGCTCCGCTCCCTCCTCCCTCGGATGATGATCTCCCTATTGCCCTCCGCAAAGCCACTCGCCAATGCACCTCCACTCGTTTATATCCATTAGCCAATTATCTTTCTTCCTCTCGCCTCTCTCCGTCCTACCGTGCTCTTCTTACCCGTCTCGATTCCATTGCCATTCCGAAGACTCTGGCTGAAGCATTGGCTTCCCCTGACTGGCGACGTGCTATGGACGAGGAGTTAGCTGCTTTGGATAAGAACCGGACATGGGATCTGGTGCCTTTACCGTCTGGCAAGCACCTTGTTGGATGTCGATGGGTCTACACTGTCAAATATCAGTCCGATGGCACTCTTGAGAGGTACAAGGCACGCCTTGTGGCTAAGGGCTATACTCAACAATTCGGTGTTGACTATTTAGAGACCTTTGCTCCCGTGGCTAAGATGAACACTGTTCGTCTTCTTCTCGCCCTTGCGGCTCATCACAATTGGCCCCTTCAGTAGTTCGACGTCAAGAACGCCTTCCTTCATGGTGATCTCCATGAGGAAGTTTATATGGCTTTCCCTCCTGGTTATGTGGCCCCCTCTTCGGCAACTCCCTTGGTGTGTCGTCTCAAGATGGCTCTCTATGGCTTGAAGCAATCTCCTCGGGCTTGGTTCGGTCGTTTCACACACTCTATGACCTTATTTGGCTATTCTCAGTGCAATGGTGACCATACCCTTTTCTACCGTCATTCCCCATCCGGGGGAGTTACCATTCTTCTTGTGTACGTGGATAACATTATTGTTACGGGGAATGATTCGCTGGCCGCGGCTCAATTGGCGCTTATCTTGCTGGTGAGTTTGACATTAAACATCTTGGTGTACTTCGCTACTTTCTTGGCATTGAAGTCGCCTACTCTTCGACTGGGATTTTCCTTTGTCAACAAAAATATATTATTGACCATCTTCAAGAACTTGGCAAGGCGGACTCACAACCTCTTCCTACTCCCATTGAGGCAAACCATCGACTCTCTTGAGGGGATCACGAGGAGGCTGTCGGTCAAGGACGATATCAACGCTTGGTGGGGAAGTTGCTCTATCTCACGCACACCCGTCCTGACATTACTTATGCTGTTGGCGTCTTAAGTCAATTTATGCATTCACCAAAGGCCTGTCATATGCATGCTGCCAACCGTGTACTTCGATATCTCAAAGGTACTGTTGGCCTTGGTCTTCAATTCAGGTGCAACGGTGACCTTCAGTTAGATGTCTATACTGATGCGGATTATGCTGGCTCTCATGTTGACCGTCGCTCTACCACGGGCTACTGCACGTTCCTTGGGGGGAATATTATCACATGGCGAAGCAAGAAACAATCTGTTGTCTCTCGCTCTAGTGCTGAAGCCGAGTTTCGTGCTCTAGCACAAGGTATATGCAAGGCATTATGGATCACCAACCTTCTCACAGACTTGAAGCTGTCATGTGATCAACCCACTCAACTGTTCTGTGATAACAAATCGGCTATCAGCATCGCTCATGATCCGGTACAACATGATCGTACTAAACATGTTGAAGTGGATCGTCACTTCATCAAAGAGAAACTTGAGTCTGGACATTTTTCCATATCACATGTTCCCTCCGCCCAGCAGTTGGCTGATATCTTTACCAAAGGCCTGTCCGCTCCGCGTTTCCAAGAATTGTGCGGCAAACTGGGCATGGATGATATCCACGCTCCAGTTTGAGGGGGGCTGTTGGATATGTCTTTTTGATTTCCATTTGTACCCCTGAACTCCTCTCTCTCTTGCTCTTCACTCTCAATATGTACTCCCGTGCTCAACCAAAAAAACCTAATGTGAAATTTGTGTTTTACTCTCAACCCATTTTCTTCCTCTGGGTTTCTACAGTTTCAGACATCTATGTTTTCGGAGCACTTGTCCTGCAGGCTTAATAGATCCAGGATTACGAAATTTAATTATCTAAAGAGACATAAGAAAAAAACTGGTATTATCTAATTAAATGCTTGGATGTAATTATTCCAGATACCCATGAAGCAGTAATATTAGATTAATGTTGAACCATTTAGCATGTGGTGGTATTTTTTGAAAGAAGCATATGGAGGTATTGTTGAAGTAAACCAAAGAATTGAGATGTTGAATGCAAGGGTGATGTTGGCGTGTGCTGGTAGGGCACCCTGTTTGTATGGAATTATGTTATTTTCTTAGGAACGATAAATTTGAAAATTGACTTACGTTGTTTTCTTAGGAATGATAAGTTTGAAAAAACAGGCAACCATGACAAATGATCAATTTTGTAGAATTAAAATCTCCACTTCTCATTCCTGACCTTTTTTCATTTCAGAAACTCCAAATAAGACGGTTACATTCACTGTTGACCATTAAAGAGTCACCTGCAAATGTACCTAAGAATCTGGAAGCTAGGAGGAGGTTGGAATTTTTTACCAACTCTCTCTTTATGCATATGCCTGAGGCAAAACCAGTTCGGGAAATGCTCTCCTTCAGGTAAAAAAAATTACTTTCTTTGGGTTATATATTTATATATTATTTCTAGTTTCTTTCACATTTATGGCTTTTTTGGTGTCTCTCTTTTCCCTCAAACTTACAGCGTCTTCACACCATATTTCGCGGAAACAGTATTATATAGTTTGGACGATCTCAAAAAGAAGAATGAAGATGGGATATCCACAATATTTTATTTACAAAAAATTTATCCAGGTACTCTTTTCCTAGTTCTCATAGCTTTTAGATTTGGTAAGTCTTTTTATGAAATACTGTTCAGTATTTTTGTCAATCTGCATTTTATTGCCCCTGATTAGGAAAGGGAGCTTTACTTTTCCCAATTAGCTTGTCTTCTTTTTTCTGCACGTAAACAAGCATGTTGGACGGCAGTTTTTTGGATGTGTGACTAGATTTGATGTTCCTCCATATTTTTCTATGTTTAGATATGAGTTTATATGTACTCTTAGTCTTTAGTTTTATTTTGCGTGTAACTAGAAACTGTTTTAGTAAAGATCAGTAGGCTGAGGATCTCGAAATATGGGTGGTCATATTTCTAGATTCTTGGACATCCTCATGTTTTGTGTTTCAACGTTCCATTTGAGTGGTTTGAAAACATCTACAGTATATCATTGTTTCTGAAATATTTAATTCTATAGACGAATGGAACAATTTCCTAGCACGAATAGGGAAGGACGAAAATTTTCCAGAGGCTGATCTTTTCAAGAACGAGAATGATGCGTTGGAGCTTAGATTTTGGGCTTCTTACCGTGGACAGACATTAGCACGAACAGGTAAACCATTCATTTTGTGTCGTGCATTAATTGGATTTTTACCTGCTGACCTGTAAAATAGTTAGAAAATCTATTCAATTCTAATGTTCCTTTTTGAGTAATCATTTTTAAGCCGTTATGCTGTTGTTGTCGGTCTGTTATGCCTCCCGGTTCTTGATAGGAAGATTCCAAGGTGGAGTTGCTGAGAAGTAACAATGCTTCCAAGGATTCAATATCCAATGTGCTATAGAGTAGAGAAAGTACAGGAAAGAGCCTCAGAAGTAGAACAAGAAGATGGAAGGGAAACTCGAACTAGGGTATCAGTTCAATAACCCTCCCTCAGTATCAGGAACTTCCAGCTCTCCAGCCTGTTGCTGGTTGCTGCTGCAACTAACTTCAAGAAGATCCCCCTTCTAATTCCCCTCCTGCGTTTTATTTATAAGTTCTTGTTACGTTGACTGTTCCACCTATGTTGACGGGTGACATTTAGTTCTCTGATAGGTATGTGGTAGACGTGTATCGCTGTCCAACTGTTTGGTGAACTTTTCCATAGTATGCAGACTGAAGGCTAGTCAAAACAACAATGTCTGTGTCTACGCAAGGTTGTCCATGGGAACCGATGGTTTTCTATGTCAATTATTTTTGACAAAATATTTGATCTAGGATTTTTTATCAGCTCTGCAAATCATTCATTTTTTAATGAACATAATTGTATTCCATTCTTTTATAGTCATACATTCCTCTCGAAATGTATCATCTTCAATGTAATTTTGAAGATTAAATAGAGTTTCCCGGATAAAGAGGAGAACGGGAATGGTCATGGGAGAGGCCAAACAGAGGGGTGGGGGTGGGGGTAGAGATCAGCCGAGGAGATGATCACAAGGGGGGTAGGGATCAACCGAAGACAAGCTGCCTGAAGACATGGTGAAGAGGAGATGATCACAAGGGACGGGGATCACAGAGGTAGAAATGGGATCACGTAGAGGGGAGAATGGACCAGCACTTCCAATGACAAAACACTTTCTAGGCTGTCCCCCTAAGGGGTCGACGGCTTATTTAAAGGAAACATGCAGAAGGGAAAAGGTGGAACTGCTCCGAAGAGGGATTAGGGATCCTATCATATAGCTGGTTGATTGCTGTGTAGTGTTCTACGACAATAGCTTGCAAACAGGGGTTGGATGGTCTGGAGTCCTTATGTTTCGCAGTGATGATATTATTTAATCTTCCATTTAGATCAACCTTTTTTTTCCAGCCGTGGTTATGAATTTCTGGTAGACCATGATTTTTTTCCCACTGGTCTTACATGATGTTTCACAATTTCTTAAGCTGCTTCTCGATAATAAATATATCTCCACCTTCTGATCTTTGTTACATTTTCCAAAATTTCTTATGTTTTTGCAGTTCGTGGTATGATGTATTACAGAAAAGCACTAATGCTGCAGAGTTTTCTGGAAAGGGATAATTATGAAGGTTCAGATTTTTGTAAATAATCTTTTTCTGTATCGCATATGCTGGGTTTCTCATTTTTTTTATTCATTCAGATGCTGAAACTTCAGTTACTGCTGACAATATAGCTGATGTCCAAGGATATGAGTTGTCACCTGAGGCCCGAGCCTTGGCAGACTTGAAATTCACTTATGTGGTCACATGTCAAATTTATGGAAAACAGAAAGAGGAAAAGAAAGCAGAAGCAGCAGATGTTTTGTTATTAATGCAACGGTCAGTCTCTGATATTAGGTTGTGTCATCCTTGAATGCTAAAGTGTAATAAACAACATTCTTATGTGTTGCTTTTTAGGAATGAAGCTCTAAGGGTTGCTTTTATTCACGGCATTGAAACGTTAAGGGATGGAAAACCTTATGTTGAGCACTACTCAAAGCTTGTAAAAGCGGATATCCATGGAAAAGATCAGGTTGTTTATCTTCTTATATACATCATAACTATTCATGGTATTTTTTGTTTAGCTTTTTCCTGCTTATTTTCTTGCAGGTTTAATTGTTCAATCGTTAAAGAACATGTTTAAAGTTGATACGTTCTCTTTCAATCTTATGGCCTTTGTATCAATAAAGAGCAAAAGAATAAAAAGAGCAATTTGGTACCATGTCTTGATACAAATTGGATTCCTAAACCATCTTCTATTATCTTCTTTTTTTCCCTGGCCGCTGTTTCCAAACATTTGGTTTCATCCTTTGCTACGTTTATATTGTGGTTGTGGTGGTATTCATCGATATTTATTGACCTATTGTTTTTCAACCTCCTAGTAATTCCTTCTTTCAAAAAAAATTCACCAAGTATACAATATGCGATGAGTAGTGACCCCCCACACTCCCTGCCTCGGGGTGCCAGAGTGCCAAGGTCTTGGCCAATCTGCTCAGGGACGTGATTAGCAACTTGGTAGGTCCTTTTCAATCTGCCTTCATTCCTGGGAGACAACTGATTGATGGTGCAGTCGTTGTATCAGAAATCTTGACTGCATGGAAAAGATTGAAAGTTAGAGGGTTCATGTGGAAAGTGGATTTTGCAAAGGCATATGACTGCCTTGACTGGGAATTCTTATGGGCCTCTCTAAGGAACCATGGTTTTCCAGCCGAATGGGTAGGGTGGATGAAAAGATGTATTATATCCCACTCTTTTGCGGTGCTGGTGAATGGACGCCCCGAAGGAGGTTGGATTCAACCGCAACGAGGGGTTAGACAAGGATGCCCTCAAGCCCCGCTACTCTTTGTCTTGGCCGTGGATGCCCTTTCCATAAGCACAATGGAGGCTTTCTTCAATGGGATAAATGATTTTTGGACCCCATGTTTCCCGGCAGGTATTCCTCTTCTACAATATGGGGACGCTACCACTTTTTTCATAGAGGGTGCTGAAGAGGAGGCCAAAAACCTATCCATCGTACTTGACCTTTTTGACTGTTCGGGACTACACATTAACCGCACCAAATCAGCCTTTGTCGGGTTCGGATTATCGCAAGGGGAGGAAGCTCTCTGTTCTAGAGCCTTGGGGACACCTAATGGTACACTTCCCATGAAATATCTTGGTCTCCCATTGACAGGGGTTCGTATCAAATCTATAGACTGGCATCCAGTAGTGGAGAAGATAGAGCAGAAGTTGGAGGGATGGCAAAGCAGAGTGTTATCGAGGGGGGGACGATTGGTGCTTCTACTCATGTGCTGTCAGCGATACCTACTTTATACCTCTCAGTGTTGAAACTACCAGCGGGGACCAAGAAGCATCTAGAAAGTATGATGAGAAGATTTCTATGGAAAAGTTCAGGATCGGAGGAGGGGAGGGGGATATCCCTCGTATCGTGGGATATAGTGTGCAGACCAGTTCGCTTGGGGGGACTAGGAGTTCTTAAATTGCAAGATCTCAAACTAGCATTACTGGCCAAGTGGGTGTACAGACTTATGGGACAGGATACATCGACGACTACATTCGTTTCCAAGAGTTTGAACTTGGAAGTTCGTGGATATCCAGTCCGAGCAGCCTCTGCATTCTGGCAAGGGTTGAGGTATGTGTTTCCTCAAGTTTGTGATTTCTTCGAAGCCAAGCTAGGAGATGGCACGTCATTCCAGTTTTGGCTAGACGCATGGTTCCCCCCTGGGCACATCGAAGACAAAATTCCCACACTTGTATGCCCTTGCAAGGACCCCCATGCCACAGTGAGCGGGTGTTGGGATGGCGCATGAACCCCATGCCTAGACGACACCTTATCCGACTAAAGACTGGAAGATTATACAAGGTTGCACCAAACACTAATCCACCTACACCTGTGAGGGACACAGGATGGGTGGAAGTGGATAGGCACATCCTTTTCTGTTCGAGATGCTTATGCGAAGTTTAGCTGCGGACAGACAGGGGAGGAACCGAGGATCCTCTACGCATGTCGCACGATATGGAGACAAAAGTTCCCCCTTAAGGTGAAAATATTCTGTTGGCTGCTCCTCCAACGAAGAATAGTGACAAAGGTTTTTCGGAGGAAATGGCTCCCAGAAGCTTCGGTATTGTGTGCTATGTGTACAATACCGAATGGTATGGACCTGTGAGCCACTCAAGGGGGTGGATATCTCATCAGAGGTAGCGTTTTGGGAGTCAATACAAAATGGAGCACCTAGGGGGCGAGAGGGACAGGTTTGGCCCTTTGCAGTGCTATGAGCACTATGGTTGCACAGGAACGAAGTCATCTTCAACGAACGGGAAGCATCGACGGATGCGGTGATACAAGCAGCTGCGGGTTTTACTGTTGCATGGTGTAAAATCCCAAGGCCCTGGCCGGCCATTTAGGCGCGACATGTACTTATTGATTATATTTTTATCTCACTGGGAAGGTCACCGACTTAGTGTGATCTCCCCTATCCTTATTTCAAAAATATGCGATCAGTAGTCCATGTTCCATGTTTAGTGCTTTCATTGGTGTTTGGAGGCTCACTTTGTAATTTCGGGTTTCAGGAGATTTACAAGATTAAGTTGCCAGGAAACCCAAAACTCGGCGAAGGAAAACCAGAGAATCAAAACCATGCCATTGTGTTTACTCGTGGGAATGCAGTTCAAACTATTGACATGAATCAGGTGATGTTTGTTTCATTTTGTTATTATTTGTTTCTAAAATCTCGCGTTACTTTCAACTTTGTCCTCATCTTACCAGTTCATTTTCATAATTTTATTTTATTTGTCATATGACCATGACGTGAATTGAATGAGAGTTTTCTGTAATTTTGCGCAAAGTCGATTGTGTAGTTTACTAAATTTCAATATCAGGTCTCTAATGTGGTTGTGCATGTTAATTGAACGAGACTTGTTTGGTAAGTCTGGTGTATTTTGGACTTTGTCCATTTCTCAGCTCCCTTTTTTGACATCGGTAATAAATCATAGGTTTTTTGTGTTTTTTTTCTAGGTTTTCCTTTTGTCAGTAAGCAACACCATTACACTTTTTCTATTTGTTGGCAGCTATATATAAAGGGAAACAAGCGGGTTTGTTTGTTTCATTTATGATAGAGGAAAATATATAATGAACAGGTCATGGAAGTATTTTTTCTAAATAGAAAAGTGTCTGAGAACGGGCGGTGGAAAGATATTTAAGACGAACTCCTCATTCTATCATCATTGACTTCACATAATTGATTTTACCTAACTGATTGGTTTAAATGTTTCACGTTGCCTCAGGATAGCTATTTCGAAGAGGCTTTGAAAGTGAGAAATCTTCTTGAAGAGTTTCGCAGTGATCATGGGCTCCGGCCGCCAACCATCCTGGGTGTGAGAGAGCACGTATTTACTGGAAGGTTTGTTTGCTGTCATTTTCGTGATGTGTTATTTCCTGTGCGCCATGCTTACATTTGCCACATGTCTATGAACAGTGTGTCATCTTTGGCATCATTCATGTCAAACCAAGAAACTAGCTTTGTGACTTTAGGGCAACGTGTTTTGGCGAATCCACTCAAGTGAGTTGATTCTTTTCTTCATATTTTGGATGCCCTATTATTTCTTTTTCTTATGCTGATGTTGTGTATAATTTTCAACCGTTTATAGGGTGCGGATGCACTATGGACATCCCGATGTATTTGACAGAATTTTCCACATAACTAGAGGTGGGATCAGCAAGTCATCTCGAGTGATTAACATCAGCGAAGACATTTATGCCGGTAATTTCTGATTACTGAAGTTAAATCGGTGCTATGTAATTCTATTTATGGCTCTTGATTCTTTCAATCTCCTGCTTTCTTATTTATTATCTTGCTCCGGAGTTTGATATGGTTATTTGCTAACACCAAAGGGTTTCTCAGGGTTCAATTCAACCTTGCGTCAAGGGAATGTCACCCACCATGAGTATATTCAGGTATGTAAAGCAATATCAATGCTGTTCGGTTCAAATTGCTTAACTTTATTTCCTTTCTCTTTTAAAGGTGGGCAAGGGAAGGGACGTTGGGTTAAATCAGATTGCTCTCTTTGAGGGAAAAGTTGCTGGCGGCAATGGCGAACAAGTCCTGAGCCGAGATGTTTACAGACTTGGCCAGCTTTTTGACTTTTTCAGGATGATGTCATTCTACTTTTCGACTGTTGGTTTTTATTTCTGTACAATGGTATGTCCTCTATTACTGTCGGATATTATTTTTTTGGCTATTTACTTTAGTGGGTAAAATTATCTTTCAATTAAACATTTAAGGAGATGTTTGAAGTCATGCCTAATTTGGATCTAGTTGATGCTAAGTTTCTGAATCAAACACTTCCAAGTTTTTGACTGGCGGTAAACCATATATTATTAAGAGTTTCAACCATTAGTTGGAAACAAACATGCTATACATTCAAAAAATGTCTAAGTAACAGCGAGCATGCCATGGTCGTTCATCATTTGTTAAATTACTAAATCATATATTTGCGCTACATGAAATACATGATAACCATTGAAGTCCAGTCCTTCTGGGCGTTTAGAGTTTTAATTTGTTGAACATTTCCAAGATACAATAAGCAATATGGCGTTTGTAGTACTCCATTTTCTTTATTATCATTCTTCGATAAATATCTGTCACAGTAGTGGACCATTTCTTTCAAATTATTTATTTTACTAGTGACCCTTTGGCCTTTGAGCTGACCAAACTGATTGGATAATTTGTTTCTTGATGCAGCTCATTGTGTTGACGGTTTATGTTTTCCTTTATGGCAAAGCTTATCTGGTGGGTGTAGTGCATACTCTCTTGAATATTATTTCTTGCTCTGTCTCTTTTCATTTGCTCATTATACGTATATTCTAGAAATGAATAGATCACACTGTTGCGTCAGATCTTTTATGTCCGGGTAACAACCCTCATGGAAGAGCTTATAGGTGTCAAACGAAATTTCATAACTTAGAATTGTTTCGTCCTGCGTACAAATGAATGTGTTGTGAACTTATGAGGATAAGCGTGTGTTGTTTTGCCGTCAGATTGATGCAATTTTTCAATAACTTGTTTCTGCTCTGGGCCTATGCATGTGTCATAATTTCTTGACGTTGAAAGTTGATCAATTAAGAAAAACCATCTGCATGGAGGAATTGAATGGATGATATTAAAGTAGACGATCATGCCAATGGCCGGAGTTCAATATGTTTGTGATATAATTATCGATATTGCTACTGAGCGACTGGGTTATTTACATAGACTAAAAAGACTGATAAAGACCTTGAGTAAGCCTCCAGCGAGGAATGAATCACTGAAGGGAAGATGGGACAAAAGAAAGAACAGAAGGATAACCATGGTTGCATTAAATGGATCACTAATGTCAAAGGAAAATAAGGAATTTATACGTCAGGGGTTAGGAATAATATTACATTTATGGGAACTTATTTATTATTATTGTATTTGGGCAATTGAGCATGAATGTTGAGGAAAGCTACGTCTAAACCCTGAGAAACGAGCAACCCGGCTGACTGCTGAACCTCCAAACTAGGATCAAAACTTTTCCTGGCTTCTTGTGGTACTAAGTTTTACATTAGTTTTTACTAATAGTAGCTGTGTTACTGGAATACTTCTTTTCCCTGCAGGCGTTATCTGGTGTTGGTGAATCGATTCAGGACAAAGCAGATGTATTAGGGAACACTGCATTGAGTGCGGCCCTGAACACCCAGTTTCTGTTCCAAATTGGTGTTTTTTCTGCAGTTCCTATGATCCTAGGCTTTATATTAGAGGAAGGTTTTCTGCGGGTAAATGTTCCACTTTATTATTTCAAGACATTTTACTCGTGTAGCTGTAATATATCAAATCCTTCATGAATTATATTGACGATCTGATGTTTAATGTTTCAGGCTGTGGTCAGTTTTATCACCATGCAGCTTCAACTTTGTGCCGTCTTCTTCACATTTTCTCTTGGAACGAGGACTCATTACTTTGGTCGAACTATTCTCCATGGAGGGGCTGGGGTACATCTATTCTTCCCTTTATCTTTGGCTTTTTGATATTTTCATTTGCGAACAATTTTTTCTCTGTTGTGAATTCAGTATAAGTCCACGGGACGCGGATTTGTGGTGTGCCACATAAAGTTTTCTGAGAATTACCGGCTCTACTCTCGCAGCCATTTTGTCAAAGGGTCAGAACTCACTAACTTATATTGAGGATTCATTCTAATCTGGGTTCACGTATTCTGATTTTCCAGTAGGCTTTGGACTCTAATATGTTTTCCCCGTGCAGATTAGAAGTTGTCCTTTTGCTAATTATATACTTGGCATATGGATATAATGAAGGTGGTGCGATATCGTACATCCTTCTATCTATGAGCAGTTGGTTCATGGCTATTTCGTGGCTTTTCGCTCCATACTTGTTCAATCCATCCGGGTTTGAGTGGCAAAAGTAGGCTCAACCAACTTCTCGTTTCTCTTTCGTTTCAAATTGGTGTGTATGTATCAGTACTGACGGTCTGCTTATTTGCTAATATTTTTTCAGAGCGGTTGAGGATTTCGAGGACTGGACAAATTGGCTTCTCTACAGGGGTGGGATTGGAGTCAAAGGAAAGGAAAGCTGGGAAGCATGGTGGGATGAGGAAATTGTACGGTCATTTGTCTTGCATAAATTCTTCCCTGTACTTTTTTTATTGGTTCTGATTACAGCGACTAGAAACATCTAAACTTTTCTATTATTTACCATTGTTCCTGCACTTCGTTGTAATTTTTCACTGATTTTGAATCTGTCCCGGTAATTTTTTTTATAATAAATCAGGAAGAATACCCAAAGTGGTGGTTAACCTGATGCTATTAAAATATAAATCTGTGTACAATCCATATACAGAACGACCCAAATGGTCTGCCATTCACCTCCCTCCAAACCAATGAAATAGTAGCGCATTAATGTATTAGAGTTTTGAGATAGTGATCGTAATGGTCGGTGGTTGATCTTTTATAATACTAGTGTTTTTGGATAAGCTGCATGTATAGAAATAGTTGGTCTGAAGGTCTTCACTTCTGATGCAGGCACATATTCGTACGCTGAGAGGGAGAATTCTGGAAACAATACTGAGCTTGAGATTCTTCATATTTCAGTACGGGGTGGTCTACAAATTGAATGCAACTGGATCTGACACATCACTGATGGTGAAATTTTTTACAAGCCCAATTTCATTTGAATTTCACTTATTTCCCTATGTCTTGGCTGGCGGTCGGGCTCTCTTATACGTAAACTGATGTTTTCTGGCCATAACTTTGTAAAGATATTGAGTACCTATGCCTTTATTTCTAATGTAACATTTTCTTAACCTTTTTCTTTTCATATTTGTAAACGTACTCTTAAGGGTATCCGTTGATACCCCCTAATTTGACATGAGTTCGAACTGCAAAGTCAGGTTTTGTAAACCCGAGTTCTTTCCTTGATTACTTGAAATGGATGTTTTCGATTGGAACCTTTTCATTGTATTCTCTTTTGTTTTAAGTTCACTCCATATGAAGTTTGCTTAATTATCGTTTCTCATATTTAATTAATAATTTGTATTGATTTTTTACTACACAGGTATATGGCCTATCATGGGTAGTACTGGCTGTGATTTTCCTCCTATTTCAGGTTCCGACCCTAAATAGTATTTCACAACCAATCAGTAAATTAATTTCTTAGTATCATCCGTCTAATTTTTAGCGGGTTTTGTATGCGGGCAGGTGTTCAGCTTCAGTCAGAAGGCTTCCGTGAACTTTCAGCTTCTGTTGCGCCTTATTCAGGGCGTCTCCTTCGTCTTGGCATTTGCCGGTATCGCCGTGGCTATAGTTCTTACTGACCTTTCCATCATCGATGTATTTGCAAGCATCTTGGCGTTTGTTCCCACTGGCTGGGGAATTCTCTGCGTGAGTTTCTTACCAAGTCCTTACCACGGTTTCTTTCTCTCAATGTATGCTTGGAAAAAAAATATTTGCTTCTTCCACTTCTCTTTCTTCCGTGAAAAACTCATGCTTTTGTACTTTTCTCTTATTTCTTACTGCGCACATTAAAACCCTCTATTTTCATTCTCCATGTCTCTCTATCTCTTATGGTCGATTAGGAAAACCATCCATTTTTATCGTTATCCATCCCTTCTCTACATGAGTATTTAGATAGCCTTTATTTTCTTGTTTCCCTGCCTTCTCTCTCTTAATACATGAACAGTGTTTTAATTCTCTTCTGCCCGAGACTCCGTAACTTTTTACTTTTCTCATCTCTTATTGGCCACATTAAAGACCGTTTGTTTCTATATCCTATCTTGCTCTCTCCTTCTCTTTCTCCGATCTTTGAAATTCATCTTTTTCTTTTTTCTCTTCTCTCACACCGAATAAGTAAAACCCTCGATTTCTATCTTTACCATTCTCTCTCGCTTTATGCATACTAGTAAGCCCCTCCATTTCTACTTTGTTTCTCTCTCTATCTGTAATGCTTAAGTAACTCTTTT
This sequence comes from Wolffia australiana, assembly GCF_029677425.1. Lineage (NCBI taxonomy): Eukaryota > Viridiplantae > Streptophyta > Magnoliopsida > Alismatales > Araceae > Wolffia > Wolffia australiana. The sequence continues at coordinate 7,281,800 of NC_135852.1, read as the reverse complement.
TTCTTATTCCCTCCTACAACTCTCTTTCTTCGTCTTTCTTCCCAGTGCGCATGTACCATGGCTCTTCCCTTCTCTCTCTACTGAACCTCGTAATAAAATTTCTCCCTTTCTCTCTCATCATGGTAGTATCTTTCATCCTGATCCAATGGCGCCTCTCTCTCATCATGATAGTATGTTTCCTCCTAATCCTAATGGTCTTCTCTCTCATCATGGCAGTATGTTTCCTCCTAACCATAAGTCTCTCTTCTCTCTCTCTATTATCATCCTATTATCATCCCTCCTAATCCAATGACTCTTTTTTCTCTCTCTCTATCACATCATGATAGTATCATTCCTCCATATCCAGTGGCTCCTTTCTCTCTCTATCTATCTCTCATCATGGCAGTATCATTTCTCTTAATCCAATGGCTCTCCTCTCTCTTTCTCATTATGGTAGTATCTTTCATCCTAATTCTATAGCTCTTCTCTCTGTCTCCCTCTGAGCTTAGCCATGTGTGGGATTTCAGATTGCGGTGGCATGGAAGCCGGTGATGAAGAAGGTGGGTCTGTGGAAGACAGTGAGGACACTGGCTCTCCTCTTCGACGCAGTAATGGGGATGTTCATCTTCGTCCCTGTCGCCATCTGCTCATGGTTCCCTTTCGTCTCGACCTTCCAGACTCGCATGCTCTTCAACCAAGCCTTCAGCCGTGGCCTCGAGATCTCCCTCATCCTTGCCGGTAATAACCCCAACACTGGCTTATGATGTCTCAATCCAAGTATGATCTTAAAGCTGGATAACTGAAACTTATTCATCCCAGCTCACTTCTTTTCTCTTGTTTCTCTTTCTGCACTTGAATGTGTTCTTCACTGCCAAGTTTATTTAAATTATTTGTGTTTACTGCTTCCAAACGCCATTCTGTGATGGGATCCTTCACTTTTTGAATGAAGTTTTTTTATATGAATAGTATGATGCCATCTCAATCATCATGATAATTTGATGTATAGCCAAAGTCAAAAATTCAAAATGAATGGAGAAATCTAATTCACTATCCTACACCAAAGTTAATCCAACATTTTGAGAATTTATGTTTTGTTAGTTGTATTATCGGATTGCTCGGCAGAATATGAAAGCTAAACTCGGAAGGCCCAGGGTACCAGCCGATAAAACACAATTGGTTAGAAAAAAATAACATATTCCTCCAGATTACCAATAAGATATTGTTGGTAAAAATGTTTTTAAGCTGGAGAATGAGAGGAAATAAAAATTGGATATCGAAAAAAGTGAAAAAAGATGTGATTATATGTTGTGCAATGGTCTGGGGGAATATGGGTCATCCAGTGTTGCTGGCAAGGGTTTCGACAACTAGCAAGAGAAAATTGTGTCCCTTTGAAATGGAGATAGTGAAGGGAATGGGAGAACGATTGCAAGAGAATGAGAGACAAAGGTAGATATTGAGATAATTTGAAACTGAAAAGGAGAGGAAGGCCCAAGATTTTCTTGACAAAAAATATGGTGCTCCCCCTGACAAAAATTCTGTCATGAAACGTCATACGGGCCCTGATCTAACAGAATGGTGTCCCCATTTGTTATTCCCTGGCCTTATTCCTAGTTGTCTCCTAAGCCAGCTTCAAAGCCCCAATGTGTAAGGCTAGGATGGGCGAAGGAGTCAGGACTTGGGACTATAATACGTTCTAAATTAGCTCATATACCTTAGGTCTGTTTCGGTGGTCCTAGGCTTCTCACCTTGCCTATTGACATGTTGATTGGGCTGGGATGGCCCAAGTTGAATGCATGATTCTGTGCAATCTCCAAAATTCATTATAGAAATTACCTGACCCTTTTCAATAACTGGAATACATTTACTCTATTTTTTCTGTTTGGGTGATTTGGTCCAGAGAAGGGAAATTACTTGTTCTTAAACTGGAATGCTTAAACCAAAGGGTTGGCACAAAAGGGGTTGTTGGATTCTCCAAATGCACAAGAATCCTTAGAAAAAGAGGTTATTTTTGGAGAGAACAGTATGAGTGATATATCTATTAAATTTAGTACTTTAATCTGTAAGTCATTGTAGAGGTGAAATAAATTGATTGTTCAATTTGAATTTATGAGATGGGATTGTAGAAATGATCAGCCCAAACCCAAAAAATAAATTGATGAGTTCAGTGTGAAAAACAAAACATACCTGAAATATTTTTTGAGGTTAAAAACATGTCCGAATTTGAGTATGGATCCTACAGACGTAATATCAGCCTTATCCATTTTATGGAGGTAGATCATCATCAAATGATTCCTTCTTGTTTACGAATCTCACGAAATGATTTTCATTATATTTAGACTTTTCACAAGTCTTTGGCCCGTGCCATTCATGTCTCTTCATAGTGTAATTAATTTTTCACTTAAAGCTATAACAAGGATATAACTAACTTTTAATCTCCAATTAAATCTACTAAAGAACCATTACAGATATTGTTTTTAATAAATTCATGTTTACTATATATATATATATATTGTGTTGGAGTGCATGTTAGGATTTTCATCCTGTTGGATGAAACTAGTAACTTCAAAACAGTTCTGATTTCATATATTGTGATTCTATAATTTTCTGTATTTTCTAACCCCTATGTGTTGGCACACCTTAATATATTCTCCGTATAATTAGCATGAATAATTATGAACGCAATAAACATGTAATTATTAGATGCGATCATATGATGAGGAGGTGAAACAACATTAATTTATCTCATGAAGCAACATTAATGCATATTTGTGTTCAGCGTGAAAATTTTACATCACAATATTTTCTTATATTCAAATCATGATCCTTAGGGTATCATATGTTAATATCTATGATCCTTGTTAAGTAGTGAACAGTAATTAGTGCCTTTATGTTTAATTACATAGTATAAATTTGGAATCGAGCATACAAATATACAATTCATACTAAATTAATACCATGAATTTACAAGTTTATTTGCATTAAAAAAATGGTACATTTTTTAAGCTTAAAAAGATTAAATATACTTTTATAATGATATTCTTATTCTTCTGAATGCATTGTACTACATGGAATTTTCAAAGACCATATTCAGAAAGAAAAAATCTGTGTCAAAAACATGTTATAGTTACTTCTCTAAATGTGTTATGAATGTAAAATGTGATTTATTGTGAGTTAATGTTTTTTACCGTCGGTCACCATCTGTTTATTTAGATTGAGGCCAATCACTAGCCTTGCATGGGTGCTGCTGGGACCGATGATTGGCTTCCCCAATCATTGCCAAAATATGCCATTATGTCATCAGGATTTTTGATGTCATATTAGAATGATCATTTTATTCATCATTCCTTTTTAATGGAAACGTGACGACACAAAATAATTTGGGGCTTTAATTCACCAAAAATGGATTTCAATGCATCAGACAAGTGCCAGCTGGAGAAAAAGACACAGTTAAATTTGAAATAAAAAGATAAGTTTTTGAAATATAATTTGAGAGTTTCAAACGATTACTACGAGGCAGAAGTTTGAGAGGACATGAGTGAGCGGTTTTGAAACATATTTTATCTATGATGTAAGTGTGATAATAAGGATTCTGCTGACATTCTAGTAATGTAAGGTGTAGAATAAGAGAGGAGAGAGAAAAATCAGCCACTCATCCACACTCTTGGTGATATAACATGATAGCTAACAATTTAAAAGGATTTCAAGGCAGAAGATTTGAGGTCGGCTTTGTGTTTCTCCTCTACCCATCCACTCTATTTTAAATATAAATAGATGATCATATATATTTAAAAACCATCTTGGAGTTGCTCTTATATTGGGAAGTTGAGAGAACAAGGAGATTTTGCGATCCATCAACATCTCTTATGTTCTCCTTGTTGAATGAATTTTGAAAAAAAATAAAATTAGGGGAGCTCTCCTGAGGCAGAAAAAAACCTTTATCCATGTATAATACAAGGACTATTGTTTTGTTGCACGTCCAATTTTTTATTTATGTATTAAATGGAAAGTAATTTTCTCAGGTTATAATCAATAATGGATGGGAGTACATATACTCAACAATAAAAATTTTGTCCTAATGATCTATCACGAATAACCTTATCTTCAAAAAATTGATATATTATTTTCACTTCTATTTATACAATACATGATATTCTGATGCAATTTATTCTATTTTTTTATAAGTATCGAACAAAAAATGAGCTGATCACAATATTTTACATTATATTAATCTAAATTTAAGATATTGATCACTAACATCTCCAAATTAACTATACTATATTTATCATCAAAATTAATTAAAAAACTTAACAACCATTATGTAACCTAAATATATTAGGTGAACATCAAGAAATGAGATTATTATTTCATCCTCAACATAATAGTTTCATTTAGTACATAAAGTGTTGCATCCTCGCAACATAAAACTTTTGTCCGTATAAATAAAATCATAAATATGAGGTTTGACTGTACATTTTAACGCTGAGATGAAGTTTGCTTAACCTATGTAATGACAAAAAAATTACGTAAGAATATTCATTCCTTAAAATACATGTGCCAAATTTAGATTTTAACACATTGGATGTTTTTTTACAGCTTAATTTTCTTCCTAATACTGATGTATCTAAATTCTGACTGCGTGCAGTTCACTAAATACTGGTGGTACTAAAATTTTATTTTTTTATAGTATCTATATTATTTTACCCAAATTAGAATGAATTTACATATCAAGCAAAGAGTCCATTATGGTCTGCATTTTAGGGTCTAAGTTTCTACCTATTTGACTTATACTGAAAAATATCTTTATGATATAGCCTAGAATTCCATCACATGAGGTCCATTATCAGGTGGTGGGATAAGATGAAGAGTCTTCTGGAAGCAGGAAAGATCTGCATAAAAGCACCTAGGGACCTACTGAATCGTTTAATAGTTCTCTTATATCAGAATGTGAAGAATATTGTTGCTTTACCTTTTTAGAGGTGGAAATATTCTGTTTTATCTTTTCAAAACCTTCTCAAACCCTAAAATACCCTTTGAAAGAGTCTACAAGCCTCAGAATCTACATAATATAGGTGCTCAGGTTTATCAGGTTACTAATCTTCTGTTTAATATTGTGAATGTTTTATTACTTTTTTAAAGTTGTCTTTAAGGGTTGAATCCATTATGCAAGCCCTGAACCTTGAGTGGCCTATTTAAGGCCTCATGGTAACCTTGAAGCATCATTATTGAAGTATACCTTATTAGAGAGTACTCGAGCATTTTTGGACTCAAACACAACCCCCTTGTCGACTATGAGGGTTCAAGATGCTACTCTTCCAGATTCATGTCTTGGATGCTCTAAGTAGAGAAAGGGTTAGTGGATTCAAGTCATGTTTCTATGTTAATCCTATGCCAAAGCTATATTAGTTTATTAAGACCAATATGCTAAAAAATAACTCAAACATATTAAAAGCAGTTTCATTTCAGTTCTTAGTTATTAACTTCTTCTAATGAATGTAACTTATCATGGTTGTTCATGAATTTTTCAATTGAAAATTACTCGTTAACTGGTTGATAATTTCATTCAGGAATATATGAATTTTGAACATTAATCAAAATTTGGTTATCTTTATTATATTTCCTTAATTATTATTACCAACATATTCATTTTTATGAATTTAAAAACATGTTACATCCTCATATTTATCACCCTTTTAACCATATTAAAAAATCAACTATGACCCAGTTTTTGGGTTCTAGGTCAAGAAGGGAGTCTTAGAAAACACTTTGCCAAGAGGCGAAAGCTCAAGATTAATAAGATATTTATGTCTACAATAAAACTGAAATCTGTGTACCTTGCGGGAAATTATTCCACCCCAGAATTTCTCCCTAGAGAGTATCTTGAAGGGATTCACATGCACGGCTTCTATTAGTATCCACATGATTAGAAGACTACTGGATCTCTTCGCCTTCTCCAACTCTTCTTGAACATCTTCTTGATCTCTTCACTATCAAGGCTCTCTAACGGAATGAAAGGAGAGTAAAAGGAAGAAGAAGCAGGGGAGCCAAGTTCTGACTGGAAAAGGTACCTAAAATGGGTGCCCCCTTTGATGGGAAATGGGAAACATTTCCCTCTGTCACTTTCTCTTTTTCTCTCTCCTAACTCAGCCCCTTTCTTTGACCTTTTGCCTCCACTTATTATTTCTCTTTGTATCCACTCTTTCATTCTCTCAACCACCCACCATTATGAACTATTCTAACACTCTCTCCCTCATTATTCTACCATGCACATCATCAGTTACATGCTTATTCTCTGCCACTTTCTCATAAACCTTCCATGTTTCATTTGTTTTTGTAACCGCATGTTTTATTTCCCTCTAAAAGGGCTACAAGCTTGTCTTTAAGAACACCTTTTTGTTTGAGTTTATTGTTAAGTCTTGTTTATTGGATAATATTGATACCCTGATTATGATAACAATGGAAGCGACTATAGGGACATCTCATCTTCTACAGAGATCAGCCTCTCATGGGTTCCTCTCTTCTATTTCTTCCTTATTCCATCATCTTCTTAGCATTTGACCCATGAAATCATTGACTACACATCCATGTCTCAGACCATAATCCCCATCGTTCCTCTCATTTTTCTCCCTTCCTCATTTCTTCATCCTTTCTCACACCATATCCCATGTATTTTGTGAGTTCACTATCAACACTTCACGTCTACCCTTCTCGTGATACACGTGAACATCTTCCATTATATCTGTTTCCCATACCTTCCTCTTTTCTATTTCATATCCTTTCACGGAGCTTCAGATCAATGTCAATCAAGGCCATTCAACATCAAAACAATAAAGCTATTGGATCCTTTCTCCGAGGTACCTTGTGACACCTTAATTTTGAGGTAATTTTTGGATAATAGTAATTATAGTAATCGTTGATTTGCTTTGAGTGATTGTGTGAACTTGTTAGTCCATTTTAGTTAACCTTTTATTGTAAATTTTTAACCTTATACTTCCTTTAAATTAGGGATATCATAGTCATTCTTTAGTTTGTTCTTATTAAGTTCCTGTCTTGTGGACTGAGTCACATTCTATAGGATTGAACCCATTTGAACCAGCCTTATGAAATATTGTATTGCTATTAGTTGGCATTAATTAATACTTGGATGAAGTACATTTGCTTTCCCACATCATCTTTTTTTATTCTTATTTGGAAATTTTCACAAAAGTCCTGATTAATAGAATATATCTTCTGTCATCCTTAAATCTTATGTGTTGACCCTCTTGACCCATATATCAATCTAGTTGATAACTTTTAAGTCCCAATTAAACTGATTAACCAAAATTACTAATTATCTGTATCAATATATAGATTAATTAACCAAGGATTTATTTAACCCAATCAATAGGTTAAATTTCTAGCCCTTGGGGTGCCAAGCTACACTTTGTGATTTAGAAGATTTGAAATAATATTTGAAATCTCTCATGAAACATTTATCCTTCATCCACATGAGACTTCCAAATGATGTATAGTATGGTTAGTCATCAAACCCTAATCCATCATTCAACCCTAATTATCTGTATCAATATATAGATTAATTAACCAAGGATTTCTTAAACCCAACCGATAGGTTAAATTTGTATCCCTTGCGTGCCAATTTACACTTTGTGATTTAGAAGATATGAAATTATGTTTGAAATCTCTCATGAAACATTTATCCATCATCCACATGAGACTCCAAAATGACTTATAGTATGGTTAGTCATCAAACCCTTATCCATCATTCAATCAATGCTGATACTAAATGGGAATTATTGGAAAATACTTTCTCTAATATCCCTAATACCATGGCCAGGGATTTGATGCATCCTTAAAAGATTACGTGAGTCAGTATCATTTTATACTGAGGCTGATGATCCCATATTGACCACTCAATCAAATTCATATATTTTTTCTATGTCTGAGCTAAGACAATCTTAAAAAGATGGTTAGAGACTCATATATCTAAGTCAAAACATAGCCATTCATACGCCAGATGTCACTAGTGTCAGACATCAACAAGCCAAATATACAGCCATGACATGGATCAACCTCATTAATCTTAGGTATAGATTGAACCCACAATGCATCACAAAAATATACACATCTGAAATACATTTCTTGGACCATTTTATTGATCTTACTTTGATTTTGGTAAAAATTATCATTTCATGCATTTATCCTGGGATTTGCTTAAAATGAGAATTTTAATCAAATATGTACAAAATTTGAATGGCCATAAATTTTCATTCATTACATGCTTCAAGATTATTACCTTAAATGAACTAAATTTTTGCGCAAGTTAGTTGTTGTGAATTTTCTAGGACTGAAATTAAGTAAATAAAACAAAAATGTAGGAACAAGGAGTCCTACATAACCCACAAGGAGCCCACATAGGCCATGATAGAACTCTTGTCTATGTAGGGGGAAATGGTTTATTTTATTCAGTAGTTGATTCGGCCAGAATTATATGTAGTGACACATTTTTTAAAAAATTCTACATATGGGATTAACCTTTCTATATTTTGTCAACTGCAGGCAGCCCGGGCCGACGAGGAAGATAGATGAATTGCAGCCCAATTGGCTGTGGAGTTTTAAAATATTTGTGGAAAGGATAATTGGGCTTCATGCAATGTCAACTCAAAGGAGTTAATCTCCATTATTTGACCTCCTGAAAGAAGATCAGACAATGAGATTCAATACTTACCCTTTTTCTTGTTTTGCAGGTTTCTAATTTTTTAGGGGCTGCCAATGAAGACTGTGGGGCCGCCTGACGAACTAATAAGATGATTAGGCCCAAGCTAGGTAGTTGACAGGAAGCTGACTAGGCAAAAGACCGCTCCAAGGTAGATCAGGAAGCCAGCAGTAGACCTATCTTTTGTCATCCCCGACCGTTGTTCTCGTCGACCAGCTTGTGGAGGCCTGCGATGTGAGGTTCATCTCTCTTGACCCTTTAAATATGAATTTTGAAGCCTAATTTTCCATCTTCATTGATTGAAAAAGGGGACAGCGAGGACACTCGGAGTGAGTCGAAGGACTAGAGGAAGGGCCGTGACACTTTTTTCCAGCTCAACAGGTTTTCAGGAAAATCAAGGAGGACTCAGGACATAAATAGATCATGCCAGCACTAAGGAGAAGAGCAGGAAACACACATTGATGTTAAGGGGTGGCAATTGACGCGTCCATTGTTGCTCTTCAAAGCAAGGCGTTCTATAAGTTCAGAATCCCTTAACAAATCCCTAGTTAGGACAATCATCTTTCTTTCAACTTAGATTACCGATTGTTCACACTAAAAACTGACATCGCGGCATTGAGGCATTAAGGCATTTTCACTGACATATTCTGGGCGCTTTTCATTTTCTAAGATTTTCATCATTTCTTCTCAATTTTATCTCTTAAAAAATATTAAAAATAAATATACAATATTTGAACTTATAAACATGTTTATATGATTATAAACAACTCCTAACCATATAAAAATATCAATACTCTTATTAATTGTCCTATCATCTGCTATTACTCACTCTCTCTGTAATTAATTAAACACTTGTAAATTAAGAAAATATATCGTTATATATATCTCAACCTCATTAATCTACATATAATTAAATAATATTTCTCCCTTATCTATCCTTATTATTGTCCCTCCCTCTATCTTCTTTATTTTTTATCAGTTTATAGAAAATCTAACTATCAAATAAATAAATCATAACTCTAAATATCTTATAATAAGACTAGCATCAGTAATCTCTCAATCTTATTAGTCTTAAATTAGAGTTAATAATTCAAAAAAAGATATTTTTCCAACCTAGTTTATTATTCTCCTTTATTATAATTATATAAATCGATTTTCTCATCCTATTTATTATATCGAATACCCATTTAATATTAATCCTAGGAAATTATGTGGTTAACATCTTATCTTAGGACTATCTTACCTTTTCCTCTCACTAATTCTCTATATCACTCATTATACTTATTTATTTCTTATTGCATTCTTAATTCATCTAACAACTCACTTTATAATATCATTTTCTCCACCCCTAAGTCAAGTTTAGATGATAACTGATGAGGGAAAACAAAACAGCTGCTCCACGCATCGCCAACTCTGGGGGACACAAATGAGCTCTTGGCGCCTGAGAACTTCACTGCAACATGCAACGGTATCACTAGTGTATCCTTTTCCTTTGTGTCATGGGTGTGGGTGAGTAGGGTTCGTGTCTAATTGGGATATTTATGCTTGCTCCACGCATTTAAACTATTCTAAACACTCATTTTTACATATATAAAACCCCTTATGTTGCGTTCAGGGCACGGCTTGATTGGTCTACGAGCACAACCCTTGGGTTGGTCGTAACCGGCAGCAGGTTTTTGCCAAGTCAAGTGTTAGCGTTAGATATTTGAGACGACCTAAAGGTCAGTCCCTATGCAGACGACCACACTCCTACTATACATATAGGAGTGAGTTTCTGTAATTATAAATTTATTTGATTTAGGCAGATTAAATTTGCAAGGACAAAACAATTAACACCATGATTTTCCGTCATCAGTAAAATACCAGAAAGGGATTCACACAGATCACTTCAGTGAACACTTTCTCAAAAGAGTACCCATCATCTTCTCAATAATGGCAGCATGATCAGATGGTGATATTCCATCTAGATAACGCAATGTCCCTTTCAAGTATCCAACAACGAGGAATATTTAGAGTACATGCTTGAAGGCTAGATATTGTTATATTCTGATCCATCATACTTCAATAAGTCATTTCATGTATTCAGGGACTTCATTATAAACATCACACACGAAATTGATGAATAAATATCTATTTCAATGAACTTAAATTAATCAAGGAAATATGATTGGCTTGTGATGAATCAACAGTTAAGGTTAGAAATGTTGTTTAAGGCTTCTAGTTCATGTGACAATATTTCTAATTTTTACTTGCAAACATTGGAAAAGTAAGGATAAAATCCATGGGGAAAAAGTATTAAATAAGTGAATTTTAACACTAATTTTTATTTTAATATTACTTTTAAGGAATACATGTAATTTAGTACAAGGAAAATAGTGAAACTTCGTTCAAAATATTTCTAGAAATATCAACAAATATTAATCCTGTTTAACCTAATTTATTCAAAATTTTGTAAATTTTAATAATTTTTTAAAGTTTAATAGAAAATTTTAATTGAAAATACTAATCAATTCCAATTAAAATACCTTACCCAGTGCTTTGGGAGCAATGGATGATGGTTGATGTCAATGGATGTGAGGATTGGAGAGGATGAAAGAGATACCATGTTGATTCCAATAGAGATGATGGAAGATGAGGGGCAGAGGTGGCTGAGTGAGGACAATTTTACCATTACCAGTGTGGTAGACAAGGAAGCAGATTCATGGCAATGAGTGGTGGACTTAGAGGTGATTTGTGTGACTGTGGAGGACTAGGCTATCGCTGTTTATAACCTAGGAAAAATTACATGAAAACATTGGTCAGAAAACAAAGAAGAATGGACTGAATGTCACCCCTTGAAATGCAATAACAAACCAAGTGAGATTTTCAATGAGCGAATCACTCCTATAGTAAGAATTAGGAACAAAATCCAAGGGTGCTTTTTTGCCTCTACTGATCGATCCAAGATGGTGGATGGATAGAAGATGTAAATATGGAACTACCCTCATAACCTTAGCCCTGACCTCCTTTTGGATGCTTAGATATCATTATTTGAATTTGGAGCAATCTGAACTATTCGATTTTCCCTTTCCTCAGATCTGTGTGGAGAACTGCCGGTGTGGCACTCATTTCTAGCAGTGAGAAAATTAAACAATTTTATTAAAAATATTTTTATCAATTCAATATTATATTTTATAACTTGTAAAATTATTTTCTTAATAAACTGAACATCCAACAATTCCATGAAAATATCGTAAACCAAAAAAATAAGAAAATCATTTTAAAAATATAACCTCTAGAAGATTTAGAATAAGTCTTTTTTATTTTCTTACTTATAAAATATTTTCTTAATGAAATATTTATTATAAAATTATGTTAAATTACCATAAAAATACAGGAAATTTTCAAATTTATTAAAAAATATAATAAATCATGTTATGCCTTAATAACATACATTTATGATAATTTAAATAATAATAATAAATACAAAAAACTCACAAAATTACTATTAAGATTAGCAAGTTACTGTGATTCTCAGCTTGATGGCCCCATAATATCTATCAAGAATTCTAGAGAATTCTCATTTAATGTGATCTTATCTTGAATGTGAACTCTGCAATTAATTTACAAGAATAAAAGTCTAATTAGTAAATTTAAAATTAAATTTTTTAGATTCCTATTCCGACATATATTTTCTGTGAATGAGATTTTTTGGAGTGATTATGTTAGTATGATCTCGTTAAAACCAATAAACATTGTTATATGTGTAAAAAGTCAAAATTGACTTTTTAAAAAATATTTTATATATCTAAATGAAATATCTAATTTTTAAAAAAGTGAGTGTACCATAAAAACCCACCAAGTATTTATATTTATTTAATGGAAAGAGTTACATCTGTCTGCATTGTTTGTGTCATTTATCTAATTATCTTATTGTTATATTTTTGTAAAATTACTCTTAGATAAGTTTTATTTTTACTTAAGTTATTCTTCAATACCCAAATAATGGTTATTAGATTCATAGTTTGTGAAGTAAGTTTACAAAAATCCATCAAATTTACTTTAATCATCATCCACGTATTCATCTACTATATTTTATCAAAGTTTATCCTAGTTTATGTGTCTCTCAACGAGATAACAATATTACATCTACTAACTCTATATATCTGAAACCTAATTTATTCCTAAATTTTGGATGTCTTCGTGTATTATCCATTGGATTTTAATATTATAATCCTTTTATTTTTATATCTAAATTAAAAATACAAGGAGTTCACCACCATCAAGTCTCAACTCCAGGATATTTATTTAGTGTACTTTTCCAGATTATTTGTTCATCTAGACCATTCATCTATCACCAATTATATTTTATTTTCAAGTTAAATTATTATTGTCCATTTCAGCAGTGTATCAAGATACATTCGTTATATTATTATATTCCCTTAGTTGGTTATCCATTTAGTGTTGGTTTCTATTGTCTTTTATTGAGTGCTGAAACTTTTTTTATCTTGTGAATGTTTTGAGTCAATGTATAACTATTATATAAACTTAGAGATAATCAAATTACTTTTTGGGAACTAATTCCACCTTTGATTTTCTCCTTAGGAAAGTCTCTCGAGCTGTTCATATGTCCATGTGATTGATGCGAGGACAGATCATCGTCTTATTATATAACTCTTCTTGAAGCTCTTGTTGACCTTCCCACCATCGAGTCTTGCTTATGGAGTAACTGGAATAAAACATAAGGACAAAAAAGAGGTAGGATACTTAGGTTTGCATCGACCTATTTATATTTGTATATAAAGTTTTACATGAAAGTCCATAAGTTTTATGCGTATAACCCTCTAGGCCCGTGTTTCAGTCTAGTTAATAAATTTAATGATCCAATGAAATACATATATCAATGTTAAATTTTTCTCTATGGTTACATCATTTCATACCTGTAAAAATTCAATTGCATCATAATAGTTTCATCATATGTTCTTATATCACCTTCCAAATTTTGACTTTCAATTATTTTAGATGGTTACCCTATTATTAAATCAATGATATAAATTGTTTGATTTTATAAAGTATTTTTTTCCATATCTTAGTGAGCATTGAGTTGGAGAGTATTAAATCCTCTATTATGTCGATGGACAGTTCCATGTCCTGGAAGGACACATTCTACACATTCTCATTTATCATATTTATTCTTATAGTATTTTCTCATTTTTCTTATGTTTCTCTCGATAATTAATTGTAGATAATACTACCTATGATGTTACCTCATACGTTGTTCAAAGATTATATAAAATTTTAATTTTTTTTTAAATATTTGGGATTATTTTATAGTTGCAAAGATACATCCAATTTAGTATAATTTTCATGCTTTTTTAATTTGAAGGTCTCATGTTCATCCATTTCATTAATAGCTCTACTCCTTCCATCAATGATGAACTTCCACATATAAATACTGGAAACACATTCATACTCCTATTCCAAATAATAATAAGTGCCAGAAACAGACGTTAAATTATTTTACATCATCATGGTATTCACACATAAGCTATCAGCTATGGTTCTATGTATAAGTGATCTCTCCTCCCAGGTGTTAGTTTATAATTCATAGAATGACATAAAGGATAGACTTAATCAGGTGTGTAAACATTTTTGTGTAAATATAACTTTCCAAATTGTTGATATTATGTGATTGTGAAGCCAATCACACTTCAATGTAATATTTATGTTCATTTAAATAAATCTTTATTCATCATTATTATCATGTGATGTTTATAATTAAATCCTTGAATATATGAAATGACTAAGTAAATTATAATTATATCATTATGTCGCAGTCAATATTATTTAAACATTTATTATAAATATGATTTCCAAAGTATACTCTGAGATAAACATAAGAATATTTAAAAATAATAATGTTGTCTGATACTACTTATTTGACAAGTATGGCTGATCATGTGGCCATTAGTAAAGATATACTAGTGACAAATGATGGAAAGAGTTTGTTGAGTAGATACATATGAATCACTAAATTTTATTAGACTTAACTGTCATTCAGGTTTGTTCATATAATTAATTTATTTGTTGATATAGTTAATTAATAAGGTCAGTCAATAAATTATTTTGGGCCTTAAAGTTATTAACTTGAATGATATATGGGCCTAGAGGGTCACACACATAACTCTAAAAGGATGTAAGAATATATACTTTATTCTCAAGGTTTTTATGAAAAATCTTAAATAATTATACAGAAGGGGGAGAATCCATTCTAAATGCCCAGGAAACCAGATCTGGAATTTCTCCCCTTTCTCATCTATCTAGTTTCTCCATTCATTCCACAAGCCTCTTTGATTGTGAGAACAATCACAAGGTCTTAAAGAATGAGTGGTTAACAAGGAGAGGAGATCCACCACCTTCTAGTCATGTGGATACCGCTAGAGGCTGAGCAATTCAAGGGGGTAAAGGTTCCTAAAAAGGTACTCATTCTGTTACATGTTTTATATGTCATTTTTTAAATGATCTAATGCTTTATCTAATGAAAATAAGTTTTCATGCATAAAAAAACATAGCCCCAGAACCCAACACTCCATTATGCATCATTAGTAACTAGAATTTCTTAATGAGTAAAGAATAGAAAATGAAAAAATTTTATTTTACCATAAAATTTGGGATTTCATGGTAAAAAATAAATTTATGTATAATTTTACTTGTATACTTAAACTATATATTGAAAGCATTGGGTAGTATAAGTATGTTTTCTCGCATAATAACTTAATAACATAAATAGTGGAAAAACACTGTGAGGTTTATATCGGGTCTGATAAACATATATTCTTTACACTAAATATAAATAGGAAATGTATAATCAATTATTGGGAGTCATAAAAAATCTATCCTGATGTACAATGAGAGATAACCATAGGCCATTAGGTAATTATAAACTATGTCAAATGGAATGATAACTCTACATCTATCGTACTTTATTTGAAAAATTTTGTATATGTTTTCTCGACTTGAAAGAACAATTTTAGGAATTTTCTTGTGAATATTGATCCTTTAATAATACACCACAGGTCAAAGGCCTATAAACTCAATATCATTCAATTTATCATGATATTGGGTTTGGTTTTTCACAATGGTACAATGGGTACATCGTAAAAAAGCAAATGATCCTTTTATGAACTTAATAAATTAATATTAAGGTTAATTTATGATACTCTTATATGGTTTAAAATTTTTATTTATTATATTTTATTTCAATTATATCTGTTGAATACAAATTAATTAAAGCTCATTGATAACACCCCAAATTTGGTATTTAAATCAAGTAATTAGCCCAATTTTATGCATTTAAATAGTTTAAAATAGGGATGTTATCATATATTTACATGTAATTAATGTTTCCATGTAATTTCTGATTTTTCAATAATTTTATGTTAACTTTACAAATTTTCAGCAATTTATGTGAACTTGGATTAATTATATTTCAATGAAAATGGTAGGGTTCAAAATTAAGTTCAATGTTAATTACTGTGGGGATCAATTACTGATTTTTTTTAGATTTTTTGGAATTTATTAATTTTTTGGGAATTTAGTCGAGGAAGAAATGAATTTTTAAATAGAAAAATCATATATTAATAAGGAAGATAAGTGTTTTAAAGCAATTTCTAATGTCGTACGGGTTTTTCATACTTTTTTATTGCAGTTATGCCCTTTAAACAGCTGTCGGTCATGTGCCCAGGCATAAGGATACTATTAAAATAGTTGCACGGTTATATTGCAATTAATCAGGATTTCTTAATGATTTTCAGGAAAAAAATGGAGAGAGAAAATGGAGGGCCATAAACAAAAATATTTTTTGGGTGGCGTATGTTTGCATGCGCATATTTTATTAGGGACTTTTTCTGTAAAATTTTGGGAAACTCTCTCTCCAGGCAGTAAGTTCACCTCCCGTGGAGCGCATACAGAGTGCAAGCATGCAAGGTGACGTGGCATTCTCTGATTGAGTGTCGACAGCAAAAGCACACAGGTATGTACAAAGCTCTATGTACAGATGTTATTTTACTATTTTTTATTATTTCCAGTCGGGCGTACGTGGCGCACCGAGAGAGGAGGCGCTAAATGAACTTGAAAATTTTCAGTCAATCAGCATTTGACACATCATTGAGAGTAATAAAAAAATTAAATAAATAAATGTATATTGATCTAATGGCTATGATTGGTCAAAATTCATTTATTAATAACTTTTGATCCTAAAGTCTGATTGAGTTACTTTTTTTTATTGATCTCCACTTTCTGTATGCGCAGTTGGATCATTCAGATCTATCCGATATCGATGGATAAAAATTAATTACTTATTGGGGGTAAAATGGTAATTTCTGACATTTAACCTAAGTATAAAAGCTAAAATTCAAGATAAAAGGTCATTTTGGAGGTGGTTCTTTCACAGCTGCAAGACAGAGAGAAGCTTCACCCTTGGTCAACAGTATTTGGTATTTTGATTTCATTGTAATTGAATTTTAGTGTAATTTGGATTATGTATTACTGAAGTTTGTGAGTTTTCCTCTTGGTCTTGGTCTGCATTTCTAAATCACTTGGCTTGAGTGGTGTGAACAAACCCTTTAGGATTGAGATGAGAGATCACGAAATTGACCTAGCTACTACATTTGCACACTAAGAAAAATTATAAATAGGTTTAGTTTCTAGGATAAATTTGATTTTCTTTATGGTATAATATTTAGTGAATTTGGTTTCCAAATCACCCAAAAGAAACTAAGACAGAATTTCCTCATTAACCCCTCTAATTGACCACTTTGATACTTTGTATTGGATCAAAGAAGTCAATCTGAAGTTCCCCATTTCTTCTATTCTTCCCATCTCTTCTACCCCTTTTCTAAATTCTTCATCTAATTAGGGTGATTTGATCTTCATTGAAGATTAAATTAACTCTAACTAGTGTCAAATTATTCAAGTAGATCACTAATTAATTCCTTACTAGCTTCCCTTGGACGACACCTATACTTATCATCATACATCTTAAGTTAAGGTTTTATAAATTTTATTGTATAAGCTAAAATAAATAACGACAAGGGAATACAAAATTCCAAAATTACAAAATTGCAAAATTGCAAAATTAAGTTAAGGTTTTGGCTTATTACTCGTAACTAATAAAAATAGACAAAGATGAAAAAGGAAAAAAATTATTTGAGAATTTTGAATAAATTTCAAAAAACCTGATTTTCAAAAAACTAATAATCTTTTTGATGTAGGATGACTAGGGCTGACGCAGGTAGGATAGGCTAACTCAACTTAGGATGGTTAAAACAGACTACAAATCAACACAGTCGATTTCAAAATTTAAAGTGGGAGAAAATGTTGATGGTGCAGCCCCTTTCCTCGGTCTAGGGCAGGAGGATTGTCTTACAACCCCCACGATGAAAACAAAGCTCCAAATCCAATATCTTGAACGGTCGATTACGAGAAGATACACACCTATTCTAATAAGTCCAACGGCAGTGGGAAAACACACGAGAAAATAATGCAAAACACCTGATAGGCCTAAAATTGGTGTGATAAAATTCAAGTTTAAATGTGTCCTTTGGATTTTAGCTCCTGCAATAAAATCATAAAATTCCCTTTTTCAAAATATAGAAAGTATAGGATAAGAAAGGGGTCGAACCACATGGAGGCACTTCTCAAGAATTTTATCCTAATTTTTATGAATTAATTCAAGAGTGAATTACTTTTTTTATTTAATGGACCTTAATTGTGTTTAATTTTGTTTTATAATTACTCAAAAGTAAGTATTATCTTTATAGTGATCTTAATATTTTCAGTCAGAACACTCTGAAGTGGATAATTTGTATTCTTGTGTCAAAGTAATTTGGATTACCAAGATTCAAATCAAGATGATTTATTAAAACATTTTTTATGTATTAAAATTGAGAATTAATAAGCATGAAAGGGATTTTGCAACTGGGCTTGAAGATGAACGAATATTTTAATGAAAATTTGGATTTAGGTATTTTAGATGTGGAATTGAACTTTCCAGCAATCAATTTTTAGATCTAGGGAGAGACAATAGGCTACCTAACCTAGAGAGAGAAAGTGGAAGGAATTGGGGGAAAATGAATTATAGATGAAATTCGACTCTAATATGGGGATCTAAGATGCAATATGAGATGAGAATCAATGTATAACTAAGAATTTAATGCCATATCTTGAATAAAATTCAAATTGCCATGTTAATCACTATTAAAATCATTTCCAAGGATATGTACATTTCGCCCATGCCTTGGTGTTTTGAAATTGTTCCACAAGAAACTTACAACTTTGATTCTTGAAGCAAGATCTGTCAACTTCAGAAGCAAATCCTGTGTCCTTCCTAGCCAAACGACTTGGGGGAGAGCTTCCTCGGTGGTTGTCCCCTTCTTTTCAACCTCTGATTTATAATCAAACCATGTGTATAGTAGAGGGTGAAAAGACAAACCAACCCTAAAAAATCGGGCACAATCGAACGGCTAGATCTCAAGATATTGTCATTTTACTGGGGATTAATCTCAACCGTTAGATCATGTTTATCTCTCCTCCACGCAGGTGCTAGCCAAGCAAAAATGTCACTTCCTGATTCGCCAGGCATCTTCCTTGTTTTCTCTGCCTCAGATTGCGTGCTTCCATGTTTTTGCACGAAAAAATGTGCATTAATTCTCATTTAAATAGAGGATAAAAGGACACATTAATGAATAAACGGTTATTATTTGATTTCCAAAGGAATATTTTTCATAGAAAATATCTCATTTTTTCTTCACAAAATTGAAGAATTTTTAGTGAACTCAAAATCAGTCTGTTTGCGAAAGATTTATCGCAGTCTCGACTTGGTATCATGCTATCTTTATTCATGACTAAACAAAAAATATAGATTTTTTGGAATATAATCTCTGGAGAAAGAAAATATTATATCTTACCACTGTGGATAGATGAAATGGGAAGACAGGGGTTTTTATCAAAAGTCCCATTTTATTTATTATCTCATCCTATCTTCATCTAGAATCTCAAATCTAAAAACCCACCAAATCAGTGCCTCCACCGATTCAAACATTTGGTTTCAAAACTCCAAATTGATGAGCCCTAATATTACAAACCTTCTCTCTCTTCATAAGAAAATTATTCTGTAGTAAGAATCAGGAAAAAAAAAGGTAGTCACTTGAATATTTTCACAACATTATTTTTAGTTTTTTAACACAAATTATAAAAAAAATATGTAGCATATGTAATTGCATTTTCTTCTTGGACTTTTGCATAGATACTCAGTAAACCAGATTATCATCTAAAAGTAACACTATTGAGAAATTTGGTAATATTAGTTCTAAAAATTTCACTTGGCTGATTTTGATTTTAGTTTCATAATATATATAATTCCTCAGATAAAAATAGATCCATCATACATGTATTTTTTTTTAGGGCAATAATTTATGGAGTTCCAAAAATTTTAGCCTCAATAGTCAACTTGATAAGAATTGATAGATTTCTACATAATGGAGTTAGATATGGCCCTCTAATAAACCTCATTCCACATCTCATTTGAAATTCATTAATAAAATTATAATCATCATTATACAAGTGTGATGGCTATATGAATTAATAAATTAACTATGATGAGATCATACTACCGTGATTACATATCTTTCAAAAATATCCAAAACATCATATTCAAAGCCTTTTATAAAGATATCAAAATATGTGGATAAAGTGGAATCTTATACACCTGCTCATATATTGAGTGTGGTTGATCATGTTGACAATTGTGTGGAGAAACTGATGATACATAGTTGGTGAAATCTGGAAAAGGGTTCACTGAATTGATTCAAATGAATCCCTGGATGGGTTTATTCCTTACTATCAATCACCAATTTATATCAAGAATTGAAAAACTACTCAAACCTGCGACACCAAAAACAACATGTGTATAGAAGGCTGTGGTTAAAAAATGTCTTACGTCTCCCTAATCATGAGATTCTGAACAAGCTAAGCTTAGATGTAATAAGAAGTCCATGAAGGTGATCATGTGGCCAAGATGGGATCATCTGCCCTTGGTACGAGAGTATATAGATTAAGGAATACCACGTCATGAAATAACTAGCCAAAGTAGTGGGAATAAGAAAACATAGTTTTCTGATGATTTCCCAAATGCATCACTACTAACAAAGAGGACTAGTTAGAGTTTGATAGCTCAGCGTACCCTAAGTCATTCTAGGAGTGTCATAGAGATGAGGGATTTAATTAAAGAGGAAATATCCATGAAAGTCTTTGCTTGGTTGCATTCCAATCTCGGTGTAACCATAATAGTGAGATCTTGCAGGATTTATGGCTGTGCTTGTTGAATAGAAGATAAGGATATTCGGCATGCAAAATATCATATGGATGCATCTAACCGCAGAATTTTTTGCTTGAAAACTCGTTTGAGGGACATAATGGTAGAATATTTTATTCAACCACACAAATTATCTTCAGATATAACCTGATTTTATAAAGATAATGGAACATTAGAATTTTTATCAAAAACCAAAACCTAGACTTTTAAAACGTGTATCTTAGTGTAGAAACATTTAAGAAATAATTATTCAAGAGGGAGGGATAGAGAGCAACATTTTCTTAAATGAGAAGAAAGAGAATATTACTTGAGGTTTTACTTTAGTCTTGGTTTTTATTGTTTGATATAAATTTTCAAGACCACTGTTACCACATCTTAAAAATGATGAAAGGATTGTGTAACTTGCATAAAAGAATAGAAAACCCAGAACCAAAAAAGATGAAGGTAAAGGTATTAAAATGAAATTTAGGATGATAACTTTTCACAAAACACCAATATTATGGTCATTTTTTCATAAGCAGATAAAACCTAATTGCATATCAAATATTTTTTATTAAATAAACTTGAAATAAATCATTTACAGCCACATAGAATCAAAAAATATATAATATAGCCATCTTTATGTCTAACTCAAAAACCTGAAGACACAATTATTCAATAAAAAAATTTTAGTTAAAGTGGACAAAGAATAACCTAGTTATATTTTTCAATCAACAATTATTAGGTTCTCTAGCTAATTATATTTTTCTTGTTTAGTAACCTAGGATTTTTCTATCTAGCAAATCGGGTAGAGGAAATGAGAGACACATTTATTATTTTTAGACAGCTTAAGCTAATCCTTAATGCTTTTGGGGGGTATCCATCCCTAGGTGATGATATGCCTTAACCGTGTGTGTGAATGCCCCCCAAGAAAATCACTTGGGAATCAGGGCTGAAAAAAGATACCAAAAAAAGGAAAATTTTGATGAAGTTCTGTTGTCCTAAACACCGAAAGCCTTCCATGGAACCACGTCCCTTGACCTACTTTATTTTGGCCCCTGAAAACCTTAACCTGACTGCCCACAAATATCTTGCAAGAACAATATATCTCAAACAATATGTATTTCTGCTCCACAACACTTACACATAATCACTCAAGTAGCATTCAAGACAATGCCTAATTTTTTATTTCAACAGGAATATTTTTAGATCAGAAATTTATTACTTCAAAGAAAAAAGTTAAAATGTAATCATGACTTTCTTGCACCAAAACCTCCCTATGTCTGGTCATTCTTTGCTCAAGCCCGCTTCTCCTCTTTGTTTCTATTTGGATGAAATTTGTTGATTTGTGTTTGACCTTTCGTGCTTAAAAATAAAATAACTTATTCATTCCTGAATTAAATGAGACAATTTTAACTATTATGTTTTCATAAAATGATTTAAAACAACTTCAATAGAGTGATAAAATTTTCAAAATCCAATCAAATAAATCTCTAGAGGTCAATCTTTCCACGTTCTCAGTCAACTGTCCAATTCCTTTGTGTCCAAGTTCAAAATCATGTAAATCTTAAAAAAATCAATCAAAATATGTGATTCTTAGTTCTATGAATTTGTTTGAATGTTAGAAATTGATGGATATTATGTGGTCCTCAAGCCAATCACACAATCATGTTTATTTAAGTTCATTGAATAAATGTTTGCGTTCATTATTATTATGTGTGATGTTTATAATGAAGTCCATGAATATGTGCAATGACTTAGTGAATTATGATGAGATCACAATACAGTGATCACTAGTCTCTATACATGTATTCTCAATATTTCTATTCGATGGAGAGTCAAGATGGACATCAAATTATCCGGGTAGAATAACACTAACTGATCCTACCTATACATATGTATAGCTGATCATGTGGCTATTAGCGTGGTGAGACTAAGGACATATAGTGGGTGCTCTTTGGAGAAAAAATTTACTAAATTGATCCGTAAGAATTTCTCAAGGTTATTATACCTAAACATCAATCAGGTTGATTCAAGCCACGCTTGTATAAGCGATCCACTGACCTGAGACACCAAGGACATCTCGTGAGGGGACGACTACATTTTGATTATGACTTACAAGTCTCCAATCATGAGATTCAAATAACTTATAGATCAGATGTAGTATGAAGCTTACAAAGATGATTGAGTGGTTAAGACGGGATCATGTTCCCTCGGTATAAGAGGAGATTGACTCAACGAAGACAATGGAGAAAAATCCCTGGCCAGGGTAGTGAGGATATTGGAGAAGGCGTTTTCCAATGATCCCCGTTACGCATTAGTACTAATCGCATGATAGATTAGGGTTTGACGATAAACCATACCCTAAATCATTCGAGAGTCTCGTGTAGATAATGGATTATACATATATGGTAACTGATGACGGTAAAGGTTCCATGAGAGAGTTCGAGACTACTCGGTGATGGGGGACCATCCAGCCAACTCCGCTCTGACCCGTCGCCAGCCCCGTCGCGAAACCCAAGCTGACATGAAGAATCCACAATTCCACTACCAGGTTTGATAAGTGACATCGCCGTTTCACTACGTGTCCAATGTCCGGGTGCAAAATTTTATGATTTTATGTTTTCATTGTTGTTGGACTGATGGGAGGCCCCTCCTGCGCGAGTACCGACCTCCTGAATGTTTCCCTTATTTGAATGTACTTAGTGTCCTCCTTAGGGGAAGAAAACCTTGTTGGGTTTCTCTTCCCCTAAAGAATCCTCTTAAGGGAAGCCCAATAGGCTCCCCTTAAGAGGAGGGGGGGGCCAATAGGGCCACCTTCCCCCCACAACTGCCACTTCCCCAATATAAGAAGGGAAGAGCAGACGTGGAGAGGAGAACAAGTCATTGTGAAACTTTCAGATCTCGTTTTTTTACTGTGACAGTTATTTCTTTTGTTCATTGTGCTTGTTGTATGAAAGAAGAAGGAGAGGTTGAAGAAGGAGCCCCAGCAGATCACCACGGGAGAAATAAGTGTGGATTTTTGTCAGAAATCCGTAGATTATTTGACATTTACCATCCTTCCCCGTCATTGTGCCCAAGACCTCCAAAGAATCATCAATGTCTCCTCGCCGTTGATATCATGGTAATAGAAGAAGTGGCTATTCCCCTTTGCCGTGGGATCTCCCCGTTGGAATTCCTCATCATTGAGATCATCAGTGAGGACTCTCGAGCACCGTTGAGAATTGAAGAAAGTGGTGAATTCTCCCTTGCTGCGGGATCTTCCAGTTGATATCTCTCGCCGTTGAGAACGCCGCTGAAAACCTCCCTCTTACTTCGAGAGAGAATAAAGGAAAAGGATGAGAAGAGGAATGGTGGACATGCTAGTGGTTGAATTTTCTGAAGAATAGAGGAGACTGGACGTTACTCCCACTTGTTCCCAAGATTTTGCTCACGGTTCTATTTGTCACGAAGGAAGGAAGCATCACCGTGTGAAAATCCAGTCGCGCCCCTTCTTCTAGCATCGGCGCCAAACAACGGGAAAATGCCTTCACCGCCCTCCGCCTGCCGCAGAACAAGGGCATAATCCCTGACCATGCAGGGGCTTGGCCGCATCCTTCTCTTCTTGCATTGGCAGCAGTTAGTGAGCATACTGTCCGCCATCCTCCTTTGACACGGAGCTAGGGAGAAAGTCCTGATTGTGCAAGGAATTGGTCGCGTCCCTCTACTCGTGCACCAGAAATAGCCTACGGCAAAAGATTTCTGTCCAAACGGACGTTCCCTTCGTTAATGAGCACCCTACCTACGGGTGATTGAGGAAAACATCATCACCCATCGTGGTCCACACCGTATGCACCGCCAATCTGGACCGCCGCCCAGCTCTCTCTTCGTCTACGCCTTCTTCCACGACATTGATCCAGCGACAAGATCCCATTGCTTGTCGAGCGACGTCCTATCCCACCTCCTCCATATATGCCCGCATCGCTATGTGCCGCATCAAGATATTGACGACGAACGCCGCCACCGACAAGAAGACCACTTGACCAATCAAACTCCAAGGATTAGCGTCCAGATTGAGCTCGTAGGTTCCACCTCTATTCCCCTCCTTGTTTATAGTCTTAATTTCTATCTTCAGTGCTGATTTTACGGAAATTGCTCAGCTGCCTTGAGAGAGCTTGATACAAAATTTAGGAATAGCCACCTTTATCGGTGTAAAACTATATTGACTGTGTTGGAACTGATCGCCTGCGTTGACGGTGGGGACGCTCTTGGACTTGAACGTCTCCCCACGTCGACTTTCGATCTAGCCACCCGGGTTATTGGGAGTCTGCTCGTGGCATAACCCGTCACGTGTAACCCAATTGAATTACGTCTCTAGTCAGTCATCGATCAACATACTTCTCGTTACTATTTTCTCGAATCATCTTGACATTCCTGACATTATCATTGCATTTTGTGTTTGTCATCTTTAGTAGAACACGAACCACTCCAGGGTGGTCGTTGTTTTACACCACTCGGCATCTTCTAGAGCATGAGGTGTAGCTTGGCACCCCACAGGCTGGAAACTTAACCTATTAATTGGGTTAAATAGATTCTTATTTAATTAATCTATATGTTGAAATAGTAAATTAATAAGGTTGGTCAATAAATGTTATTGGGCCACTAGAGTTATTAACTAGAATGATACATGGGCCTAGAGGGTCACACACACAAGGTCATAAGGGCATTGGTGGATATATTTTACTTTGTAGGGTTATCAAGAAAAACCTTAAGTAAAATAAAAAGAGGGAAAGGGATCTCATTTTAAGCACCCATGCAAGAATGATTTGAGAGCCCCTCCCTTTCTTTATTCTCTACATCACTACTCAACTAAGGAGAAGTCTCCAAGGAGAATTGAAGAAGAAGAGGTGGAGATCCAAGCGTCGAGTGATCGCAAGGATACTTCTAGAGGCTGGACGCGTGAATGGCTTTGGAACAATCTCAAAGTGCGCATGTCAAGGGTGGAATAAGTTCCCCAAAAAGGTACATTCAATGTTTTGTTTTAAAGATCAATTTTGAATCCATCGATACGCTTCCGCATCCATGGAAATGTGTTTTCCATGGTTGAACCAAGGCACCAAACCCAACAGAAACTAATCACAACTTGAACACAATCTAAAAATCATTATAGAAATTATGTGAAAGATGTCAAACTTATCACAAAGTTGAGGACGTGCAAAATTCATAGGCTAGCATTCTTGCATCAAAAACCATGATCATACATTCAATGGACTTGGATTGGCGTTTTAACAAATATCATTTTAAAGTAATTCTAAAATTTTCTTGAAAGGTGCTTTAGGGAGTGAAATATCTCTCTCTTTTGGATAGCTATTTTCAAAAGGCAAGCAAAAGCGAAGTTTGTAATTAGGGCTCAAAACTGTAATTATTGACCATGAAAAATGAAACAGCATAATGGTAGTTGATTATGATTAGACAATATAAAGCAGAAATCCTTTTCATTTTGACTGTTTATATTTATTATTTTTCCATCAGTTCCAAATACCTCTCAAGTATTAAGAGTATAAACTAGTCGTTATGCCAACAATTTCAACTTTAAAATAACCTGAAATGTTTAGGTGTTTAAAACATCATTTTACTCAAGATATCACCATTGGTAGTAATATATTCAGGTATATAACATTCATTAAACGACCAACAAATTCAGCCTTAAATACTTGAATGTAGTAATTAAGAATTTGATAAAGTTATTAAACCAATCAAATGAGGTCATATTCAAAAAATTATTTGAAAATTTTAAAGAAAATTTTTATCTTCATGTCACAGAAAATCCAAGTCCTAATCCATGATTTGACTTGTTCACCACATCGTCAAAGTTTTTTAATATAACTGAGGGTACAATTTTATTTTCGCTTACAATCAGTAAACTATTTGACTGAGGACCTATTGTGATTTATCACAGCCCATATTAAGGCATACATTACTTTGAAAATTCATCAGAACACATAATTAAGTATTTTACTAAAATGCCCTTACAGCTTACCCTTCAAAAATCTTATGTTAAATATTTTGCAATAGAAAATTTATAGTTGATTCATTCAGGGTTAATAAATCATATTTACTAGCATTGACCATGTCAGTTATATAAAGATCTAAATATAGATAGAGGACGTAATGATATTAATCTAGAGCCGAAAATCAAATATTTAACCCTTGTATATTATACCCAGAGGACAACTATATTTACAAAGATGAGAATGATGAGCTCTAACGTCGTCAAATTTTACTCATTCGTATTGATGTTTTCATTTTACCGCTACCAAAAATTATATAGAGATTTTCATGCAGTGGGTAATGAATATGCCATTTCAGAAACTATCCCTTTTGACTATTCATCAAAACATTTACGCATTTTCAGTCAAATGCCATGACTTTGTACCTTCTTTGATAAACCTAATGAATAAATGAGTTTCCATAAAAGCTTAAGCTTTATGAGCAGAAGTATATATGTTTATCATCCCCCCATCCCATGATGGGCTGATTTTAAGGGGATATCATTATAGATCAAATCAATCAACCAAAATCATCTAAAAGCATTCATCTCCATAGAGATTACAAGTACACATAGAGCGTTGAGAGAGGGTTAAATACACAATGGGATACTATTAGGAATTGAAAGCAAATTCAATGCAGGATATCATTGTCCACGTACACATGAGAAGACAAAAAATCCAAATATGGAAAGGCTTGGGAAATCAAAGTCGTCTGATCACCCTAGAGGATGACAAAAAGGAGATAATAGAGGCAAAGAAATCCATGTCAATATATACACCTTTTTATAACCTAATGGCATTATATTGTTTATTAAAGAGATATTTAATGCAACTAACATTAGTTGTCATTCAAGAGCCAATGAATCTTCAGTGTGGCAGACCTTATGTTTCAATCACAAATTTTCCCCCTTCATACAGATAATTCACCTGTTTCTAGTTCCATTTTAGCATCTAACACCCATGGACTCAAGGTCACACACTTAGAGTTAGACGTATTATTTCACTCAGTTGAGAAATATCATGATAAGCCTGAATGCATTTACATTGTTTGGGGATTCATTCAATGAATATGAATATATGGATAAGAGGATTGATAGATAATGTATCCCTCAAAATATGTGCATAAAACTCTGGATCACCAAATATCAATCTTGGAAGTCAGATATATGTGGACTTTTAATTGTATCTCTCACTCTCTCATGTTCAATGCACAGGAATGGCAGTGATTGGCTGTGAGAGTCATTTTATGGCATCCCAAAGGTCTAGGAAGATTCCATGAATATCTATTCATTTTTTTACTGCATCTGATAGAACTTTATGACAATAAAACATATCTCTTCACATGTAACATAAAACAAAATCATGATTTATAATGATTCATACTATCAGAATTTTTTGCACTATAAATTCACATTTTCACATCCCTTTTTGACCTTGTGCCAGAAGTCTTTTGAACTTAAAGAATACTCTATTGAATGCATCATGTTTAACATGGGATCTCTTAATGATTCCATAAAAGATGGCATAAATGTGTCAAATATTAAATGGTTAATACTTCAACCTATGGAAATCCATCTTAGATATTGATAAGTACATACGTATTTATTAAAGTATTTTAAAAAATTTAAAAGACCAAATATAATATTTATGGACAATGTTATTATTTACTTTCTTTGTGAATTGAGTTTTAAAAATTGGGCTTTTCTTATAAAAATATATAATTCATAATGATCTTTGGATTTTTCTAGAATATATTTTATCTTTACCTCATTTAGAATATTTTTAATTTGGTGTCTGATCGAAATATATGTCTGGCAAGCCAATCATATGTTCTATATCATGTTCCATGTTCCTTAATACAATGTATTCATTATATTGCATGTGTGATGATTATAATGAAGTCCATGAATACATAATTACACCAAGTGAAGTATGATGAGATCATAATATAGAGATCATTAGTTTTTAAACATGTGTACTAATTATTCCTATTCACAGGATACTCAAGATGCATAATAGAAGTATCTAGATAGAATAACATCATCCAATATCACTCATATGACGATTATGGAAGGTTTTGTAGCCATTAGTATGGAGACACAAAGGAGATAGCGGGTGCTCTTGAGCATAAAGAGTAAACATAGACTATGACCTATGAGTTCCTTATCATGGAAACCCAAACAATCTTAGTTCTGGTGCAGCAATAAGTTTGTGAAGACAATCAAGTTGTCAAGATGGGATCGCATGAACTTAGCATAAGAGTAGACAACTCAAAGAACTAATGAAGTACTTAGCTTAGCTTAGGCACTGAAATATTGGAGGATTACTTTGATGATTTTGGAATGCATAAGTTCTAACTTGGTTGACTGATTAGAGTTTGATAGTTGAACATACCTTAATTTGTCCTAGGAGCATCAAGTGGATGAGGTACTATATCAAATTGGTGAAAGATAGGTTCCATAAGTGAGAAAATGCACACTCCTTTTTATCTTCTAGAGCACAAGGCATAGCTTGGCAACCTGTAGGCTGGAGACTCGACCTAGAAATTAAATTAAATTGATCCCAATATAAATTATGATATAGTTAATTAATTTGGAAGACAATAAAGGTTATTAGACCATTGGAGCCATTAACTAGTCTGATACATAGGCCTAGAGGGTCACACATAAATGGCCTTTTGGATGTTGGAAGATATACTTAAAGTTTGAGGTTTTTTGAAAAATGTTAGATTAGTATAAATAGAGGAAGGCCATGAAAAAAGCTCACCCAAGCCCTAATTTTTTAGGGCTCTTCCCCTTCTTCTCCCTTCTCTCCTTAGCTCCTCTCCATTCATGAAGTGATCAAGGCAATATATCAACGACGACAGAGCATGAATGGAGCTTGTTATGGTAAGGAAGGAGATTTGACATGCCATGGATTGTATGGATACATATAGAGGTTGCACACATAAGAAGCTTAACATGAATCACACGAGGATCGAAGGAAACCCTGATGCAATCCATGCTCATGTGATTTGATTCAATTTAATTTAATGATTTTTTTACAATTGTGTTCAAAGTCTTTTGTTGTGAGGAATCAACTTGGTTCATCCTTATCAAGGCCTAGAACCCAATAGTGGTAGCATATCCAGGTTTGCATTCATTTGGAATAAGCATGTAATCAAAATTGTCCAAAATGGGGTGCAAAAAGATTGTGTAGCTTCACTTTTTGCTAATTCCCATTTGGAATCACCTCTCATTCTATTATAAGAAATCTTGAATGGGTCCAATTCAGGGGCCTTGTTTATGGTGTTCAAGGTGGAATGGGGCCCCATTCAGCTTGAAAGAGGGTTTTTCAGTGGCAGCAGGTCCCAATGGATAAGCGGCAGCCTAGTGGTGGGGAGAGCCAGCCATACTTTGCCTAACGTCAGCTTTAGCTGGCCTAGTGGTATCCCAGGCCAGCCTGGTAACTGGCGACAATGGGTGTGGCCCACCCATGGCTGAAAAAGCACCACCTGGCACAGACGGGGTCAGACATGATTCACTCTAGGCAGGCCAGCCCACGTTCAAACATGGGACAACATCCAGGGGGCATGTAGGCCCACGGAACCCGTGGTCACCGCCATCTAGTTGGGCATCCATGCATCGATCATTTTTATCTTCTCCATATGATCATATCCCGTATATTAAATAATTTTCTATAAGGAACTATTGAACTTAATCACTTGATGTCCCTACATAACAGTTTTTGTAAAGGTGTGTCTTGTAGAGGTACTCAATTTGGATCAGTGATCTATTTCTAGCTTTTGTCATAAACCTAATTGGTTACTTCCAATTATGTAATTCAATAGTTCAAACTGTATTCAAAGGTAGGGCATTTCCCATTGAAGTAGAACTAATGTACCAGAAACAATGGTATCTCCAATTAGATCCTCTCTAGGATGTAAAATGTATCTTTTCTCACCATCACCATAAGAAAAGAAAAATAAATAATAGTAATCTGGTCTAGAGAATCTACTATTATTTCAATAATGACTGGTCACATAATTGGTAATCGTAATGAGATGGAACACTTGCATGTTCATTGAAGGGATTGAATAATATGTCACAAATTAGGAGAATTTGTGCTGACTCAGAGTTTCATGAAACATGTGAAAAAATATATTAAATATTTTTGCTAATTCTAATAGAAATAAGAATTTTATTATAAGTTGTGATCCAATTTTTTATTTTATTATTGATTTAAAATAATAATATGACCTTTGAATAATCTAATATAACTATAACAAAGAAATTGTGTGTTCAAATAATCTACTATTATATTAAAATACATATAAAATAAAATCATTGATTTTTCATTAGTGTAGGAGGAAGCAAAATATGATACCAAATAATGGGTTTTATTTAGAAACAATACATGGATGGAAAGATAATAGAATACTATGGGACAACAAATAATCCACTTGGTTTCCAAATGGGCGCTGCACAAAATCATCATTCTTATTTATTTGTGCAGCCAAATAGTCTTTTTATGGGCCTCTAAGAAGAAGCCTTACTATATTATATCAATAGTTATGTACAAAAAATATGAGAACATATTTGAGTTTACAAAGAATTTCATGTATAGAAATACCAAAAGAACTGATTTTATTCAAATTATAATCCATATTGGATTCCCCACTTTATTAATAGACAGACAAAGAGGAGTTATCAAAGAATTATAAATCAAAATTAATGTGTTAAAATATCTGGACTCAATGAATTTAACTTAACATTGCTATCACAAGATTTGGAAAAGCCTTATGGACAACCTAATATTCTACCTGAATGACTAGCTTAACGGTTAAAAAATAGCTGTTTTATTTCATAAATCTATGAAAAAATCTGTTGAAGTAAATGAAAAACCTGATAAAAAAGGAATTCAAATCCAAATTACAGGAGGTATTGACAGAAAAGACACCGCAGAGAAGGGAACCTCTACAAACAATTCATGATAAAATATACTTTTGTTTGTATTCAGTTCGACCTATTAGGTCCAGAAAATAGTGCATTTGTAGAGGTGAATGAATGCAATAAATGGATGTTTAGTTTTATTATAAGTCTCTTCAGAAATATAAAACTGCCAATTTTTTCATTTTCCAGTTATTTATTCAATTAAAAATAAATTAATTCTATAGTAATAAATAAAACTCATTTACCTTTTTGGTAAAAGTGATAGCCTTACTGTGTGACTCGTTGTCATGGTTTTTCATTATAGTTAGGATAAAAAAATAAGAATCAGTTGATATGAATCAGTAACTATGGAAAATCATAACTAACCAACTAATGGCTTTATTTGTCAAGATCCCCAAACAGCCAGACTCTGAGATATTAATTCATATAGTTGTACCAACTGAATTTTTTTCTTTTATAAAATGTATTGAATTTTATATTTGAATAAAAATAAAAAGAAGGGGATGTGTAGTTAAATGGAAGGATGATAAATAGACAGAAAAATATATTAATGGTATATTATTTCAATACGTATGGTTATGAAATAATTTAGAGTCTAGAAAAGATAGATTGATAAAGCATCAATAAACAGTTAAGATTCCTTAGTTAATACAACTGAGGATATTGAATATGAAACAAAAAAAAATTATAGCTCCATTGTTGAGTTCAAGCCTAGTCATTACCAGAGAAGCCATGGAAATGACAAAACCTGTGAACAGATGGGATTTTATATTAATTAATTATAAATCCTAATGATTCATTGTGTGTGAATATTCACAAGAGAAACATATATATAATTGCACATTCATTGATATGTTGGACTAATAGATTTTCCATTACTGAATTATGTGACACATTACGTATAAACGCATTTATTTATTGAAATCCTATTTTTTATTAATTTTAAATATATTTCATGTCTAAAATCTTCATATAGTTTTTAATTCAAAATTAATAATAACTAGTACTCAATAATTGTGTTATTTAATTGAAGATAATGAAATAAAACTTCGAGTTAAAAATGGGAAATAATAAATCCATATATGATGGATTCTAAAAAAAAATTTAAAATTTAAAATTAAATAAAAAATAATAAAACATAAGAATTTGATTTAATAAAACTGAATTAATATAATTTTATGTTTATACAGTTAATTATTAGAGACTTTATACGAATACTAAGAAAGACATACACATCTTACAGAAGGAATATTTTTTCTTATATTGTAATATATTGTAAAAAAGAATATTTCTAATAACTAGAATCTCATATTAGTCTTATAGATTTCTAGCTTTATTTACACTGTAATATAAAAAATCCATTCGTTTATTTAGTGTATTATTGATAAAACACATGTGTATCCCTAATGTAATATTATTAAATCATATAGAATTTTTTCTTCATTCATATAGAATCTCTCATGTCTGGTTCTATATTAGAGATGGAATAATAAAATAACCATCAACTATAACTTCAAAATAACATAGAGGAAGAATGAAATGAACTTCTTATAAAGGAAATTAATTTTTCTTGCAAGACATACTCTTCAAGCCCTTGAATCTTCTTGCATCACAGAGAGACAAGTCGAACCCATACAAAGAGCAATTAGTTGTTATGCATGTTGCGGCAGAAAAATATGGGTATGTTTATTTCCTGATAAACCAATTACACTAACACCTACAAAAACACATACAGGTGAATATTGGGTAGCCGTTGTTAAACCGGGTCGAATACTTTATGAAATAGGGGGAGTATCCGAAACTGTCGCCAGAACAGCTATGTTACTAGCTTCGTCCAAAATGCCTATACGAACTCAATTTATTATTGAGGGATAGAAATTTAGAACCAACAAAAGGGGTATTTTTGTATTAGAAAGTATAAAAATATAATTCTCTATTTATTTCTGGAAAGATAATATTTCTTTTATACTGGATTCAACCTCATACCCTTTTGAACGTAGTGGATAATAGTGGATCACGAGACTTGATGCGCATTCAAATCTTAGGATCTAGTAATCACCAGTGTGTTAATATTGGTGACACTACTATTGCTCTAATCAAGGAACCAGTACCAAATATGCCTCTTGGATTATCATAAGTTATTCAATCTGTAATAGTATGTATTTGTTAATAATTCAGGCATGGAAATTCTGTGAGATAAAGATATGATGACATAATTGAAAAGGTCAAACTAATTTAATAAGAGTTTACTCGGCCTAGTATATTTTCAACGTTCATCAAAACATTTAACTTTGGAATTTTTATTGAATAAACATAATCTTCAGACACTTTGTGGTAAATAAAATAGTATTTTGAAGTGTTATTTGTATGAGAAAGAACAAGAAATAGGCCCCTTATCTTTGATGACATGTCTTTAAAAAGATTTATACTCTAAATGTTAAATTGGACTTTTTTATATTTTCATCAATATTTTAAGATTTTGTATTTGCATGTAATGGCACTTTGTATGAGATATAAATATATTTAAATGGTGATATATTTTAATTTAGTATGAACTTGTTAAATTGTGCACATTATCCCACTTGGGAATATATTAGTTTACTTAATCTAAATTTCCTTCTATGTGTCTTTTTTATTTTTATTTCTAAGAAAATACAGTGAAGTTTAAATAGTAGGTAATCTATATAAATTTTGAAAGGATGCTCTTGGGTTCCCTTTCTAGGTTTCTCTTGGCATTTTGAGTCATGTGTAGGGGGGTGGAGACAACTTCAAATTTGTGTACTTTCTTGGATTGACAATGAGATGGAAATAGAATAATAAATGAAGAACATAGTGATAATACAAGTAAAAATATAATGGTTTTTTTGAAAATTTTGTGAATATTTTGAACGAATATTTATCTGTGGAATCTTTCATATCTAATGTTTTATCACAATTGAATAAATGGCTCGTTTTTTCATCATTCAAAGCTATTATCTCACATAAAACTTTATAATAAGAATGAAATATATAAATTTGAACATTATAAATTTTAAACCAAAGAATACACTAAAATAGTTTCTCTCTGAGATCCCCTACCTTTCTCTATCCCCCTCCATTCTCTCCTTTTTCCTCTCGCTATCTCCATATCTATCTATCTATCAAACTATCTCTTTATAACTATATTTCTCTTTCTATATATCTATCTATATCTCTCGCTCTTTCTACACACACATATAATTAAACTCTAACCCTCGTTCTTTCTCTTTTAACATTTATGTTTTTTTGTATCATTGTTATCCACTTGTTGTGTCTATATTTCATCCTGACAATAATTCTCATCCCTCTCACCTTTTTCGTTTCCTTTTTTATGTTCTCTTATTGTATATCTATCTTATATTCCATCCTCTTTCTACCTTTTTATTATTTCTCTTTAATAAATTATTTCAACTTCAATTTTCATCTGTATTTCATGTTCAATTCAGTTTCTGTTTTATTTTTTATCATTTCTATATCCTTAATCACTATTTTTGTCTCCCCTCTATGCTATCCCTGGAGATTTAAATTGAAGACATTTGGAAATAACACTAATGTAATGGTATTATGGAAGAGGTGGATGAATTATTAATATTATTTTATTGATGTGAGCTTGAATGAAGGCTGGGTTTGTTTCATTTGAATTTAAATTGAGCATCCAGATATTGGGTTGGTGTCTTTGAGATTCCAGTGGATAGAAATTAACAAAGAAGCCGATGATTAATTAGCAATGACATTAAATCGAATTTATTTCCTTTCCTGCATGCTTTTATCACAGTAAAAACATTATAAGGATCATCTCCTAGAAGTCTTGGGGGATGAATAAGATAAGAGAATACTGACTCAATCCTTGGTTGTTTGGGTACCCAAGAACAATAACAGAATCATCTTACATCAACCATTGTGGTTTATATTTGCCATGAAGTATCACCCTGATTGTGTTCAGGCTTAGGACGCCTAGATGCACGATATGGATATATTGATAGAATTAATCTATGGGATTGGATAATTCCCAATAAACGATTATTGATTTCCCTGAACTAAGAAAAAATATGTGCTATTTTTTATCTTAGTAGGTTTATTCTCTAGCTATAATGACCAACAATCTTCTCTACTTTTAATGTTCTCCATAAACTACTTTCAATCTCTCTCTTATTCTTAATCTCTTTTATTTCCCTCCCCCTGATTTTTTTTCTTCCAATTGTGTCCGTATCATAAACATTTCTCTCTGTTCTCAAAAATCTCAAATATTTTCCTGAATATTTTACTTTCGATGTCTTTCCAATTTGTTATTTGTCATCTACCTTTGATTAAAAAGTAATGGTTTCTACGTCTTCTCTATAATGTCTCTCTCTCTCTCACGCACACACACAATCTCCTTCATCCCCTCACCCGCCCATATTTTTTGTTTCTTTTTTAGTTGTGTAGACATCATGATCATTCCTCTCTTTTTCAATATTCCCAATTTTTTTTCCTGAATATTTTACTTTCAATTTGTTATTTCTCATCTACCTTGTGTTAAAAAATATCTGTCTTGTCTAATTCTCTCTCTTTCAATATATTTCATTCCAAACTCCATTTTTTGTTTACTTTTCAATTGTGTACACATCATGAACATTTCTCTCGTTTTCAATATTCCCAAATATTCTTCCAGAATATTTTAGTTTCAATGTCCTTTAAGTTTGTTATCTTCCCTCTACCTTGGGTTAAAAAATAGTGTGTTTTCTCTATCTTGTCTATAATCTCTCTCTTTCAATCTCTTTCATTCTCCCCTCCATTGTTCGCTTATTTTTCAACTGGGTACACATCATGATCAATTTTCTCTTTTTTCAATATTCCCAAATATTTTTCCTGAATATTCTACTTTCAATTTGTTATTTCTCCTCTACCTTATGTTAAAAATAGGCTTTGACAGTCCCGGTTCTGTCCAAGTTATTAGCAAAGACCTAATCCTTACCTAAAGTTTGGTCCGGTTCGGGGTCCATTCATGTTTGGTCTCGGTCTTGTCCAATTCCGGTCTAGTTAATGTCTAAGACATAGTAGAAATTTTATGTTGATGGTCAGGAAGAAAATTTATATCAATATAATGAAACTTTAGAAGTGCTGGTAATGAATGCCCCATCACCTCCTTTCCCTTCCAAATTTTACAAATAAATATTTAATAATTTACATCCTTTTTGAGCCTTGGACCTAAACCTGCCCGACCAACCGGTCCACTCTCAAATGGAGGAACAAAGGTCCCGGTCCAGTCTGATTAGTCCTTGGTCCTAAATGTCCAACCCTAGTTAAAAACATGAAACTTATGTTTTCTCCGTCCTCTCTCTCTGTACAGGAATGACTTACCATTAGGCAACGCAGATGTCATCCGTCACGTCACACGTCATGGTGACCGCACCGTGACAGATGATGTGATGGTGACGGTGACGAAATATCTGCGATGGTGACGTGACAGTGACAGAGGTCCTCGGATGGGTGATGTGACGGGACGGACATCATGGATGACGTCAGTGTCAGATTTGTAAAAACATTGAAAAATTGCAAAAAAAAACCTTAAAAAATTATTAAAAACATTGAAAAATTGAAAAAAAAAACCTTAAAAAATTATCTCCTTAAGAGAGAGAGAGAATTTTCATCACCTATGACGGTGACGCCATCCGGTGATGGGAAGACACGTGCGGGGACGTGTGACGGATTTTTTCAAAAGCCTGGGACGTGTGACAGGACACCGACGTGATGAAATACTCGTCACGTCCCCGTCTGTCACCGTTGGTCATCCGTCCCGTCACGTCCCGGACATGCAGTTCCCTAGTCCCTAGTTCCCTACTTAGTTACCATTTAAGCCTAAGCGTCGGATATTGGGCCGGCCCATTTAAGTGTTTTCCCTGTATAAATAGTGAACTCGAGATCTTGGTTAAATCAAAGGGGCTTCTTCCTCAAGTCGCAGTCCAGTCAGTTCCTTCTCCTTCGCGGCGACGATCATGCCGTAGACGAGATCAATGATTCGCCGGCAGCCTCCGTCCCGCCTCTCGCCGAGTACCTCTGCTGTTCTCTTTCACAGTTCTTCTGTTCTTGACCGCCGGCGCGGCGGCCACTGGAATCCGGTGAGTGTCGCTTTGCACTTCATCCTTTTCAATCTGCGATTTGCGTTTTTGGAAATTTTCTCTGTCTAATTTCCTTGATCAGAAGAGGTATCTTTGAAGAATGCTTGTCCGACGAGCTTTTCCGTTTTTTTTCCTGTTTCTGAATTTGTTCGTTAGCGCGTTTCTATTGAGAATTTTTGAGAAAGTAGTTATTTATAAATCTTCCTCGTCGGTGGAGCAAATCAAACTGACCTAGGTTTCCCAGACGATGATAAATTCTGGTCATTGTCATCCCTAATGACGAGTTGCTTAGACATCTTAATCGGTGTGTTGCTTGGACAAATGATAATGACGAGTTTATCTGCCACCTATGGATAGCATTGCCGGTGATGGCTCTTGGAAACTGAATGATGACAATGACAATGACAACGATGACTGAATGATGATAATGATGATGATCATCATGATACGGGAGGGTTGCCGATTTTGGGTGATCTTCCTTAATTACTTAAAAATGATGATTATGATGACGATGATGATGATTCAGGAGGGACGCTGATTTTGGGCGATCTTTCTTAATATCTTAAAAAATGACGATAATGATGATGACGATTGGGGAGGGTCTCCAATTTTGGGTGATCTTCCTTAATTTCATAAAAATGATGATAATTATGATGATAATTGTGGAGGTTCTCCAATTTTGTGTGAACTTCCTGAAATTCTTAAATAATGATGATGAATCAGGAGGGTCGTGGTTTTTGGGTGATCGTCCATAATTTCTTTATAAATGATGGTAATGATGATGATGATTCAGAACGGTGTCCAATTTTGGGTGGTCTTTCTTAATTTCTTGAAAAATGATGATAATGATGATGATGATTGAGGAGGGACTCCAATTTTGTGTGATCTTCATTAATTTCTTAAAAAATGATGATGATTCAGGAGGATCGCCGATTTGGGTGATCTTCCTTAATTTCTATAAAAATGATGATGATTCAGGAGGGTCAGCTGATTTTGGATGATCTTCCTTAATTTCTTCAAAAAAAAATTTGATCATGGTGATGATGATGATGACTGCTCTTGGAAACCTGATGGCAGTGACAATGGATGACGGTGTGAAGATGACAGCGAAGATTTGACATCTTCATCTTCCATAATCATCGGTCACACCGAAACAGTATAATGTATTCGTCATCGCCTCCAGCCGATAATGCCATGGATTAAACTTGTCCATTGCAACGACCTCTGTTCTACATAGCATCGTCCTTATCCCTGTTTTACTGATTAGTTGTCTGTAATTCCAGAAACACAATGTCTATACAAGGCGATTGAGGCGGATGCATGAAAAACAGACGCTTCTACGAAATGTTAGCCAATATGCGGAACATCTGTTCCAGGTTATTCCCGTTTTATCTCTTCATTTTGCATTATCCGTGCATGATTAAATTATTTTTTCCAGCTTTTGTTTATCAATGTGGCTAAGAACTGATATCTCTTGGAACATATTCTAAACACGATGCCTACACATTGACTGCAGAGCTGGAGGCATCGAGATGATCCAGATGCTTCACCGCGTTCATCATGGTATGAGCAGGAATATTGGGCCAAGGCATTTACAAGGCGGCAGAAATCCCAGTGGGACACCTATAGAAGCCCAAGTAAGTAATTACATCCAGTAAGTAATTTCTTATCTA
This sequence comes from Wolffia australiana, assembly GCF_029677425.1. Lineage (NCBI taxonomy): Eukaryota > Viridiplantae > Streptophyta > Magnoliopsida > Alismatales > Araceae > Wolffia > Wolffia australiana. Next base: position 7,242,031 of record NC_135852.1, on the reverse strand, counting down.
AACCGATTGAAGTAATGCGAGTAGGGTCGGATAGGAAATTCTAATCATGTGGGTGCACTTTCTAACAGTGCCTTCTTTCAACAAAAATTTTTTTCTACTTGGCACATTGATCGGTTCAGATTTTGGGTGGAAATTCAAACTGCCCATCAACCAGATTCGCCCTGTCTGGGTGTATCCCATTTAGGAGATTATTTTTTTTTAAAGATAGAAGCTTGTTAAATTCGGGATTTAAAAATTCTTTGAAGTCATCCGGCGGGTCACTGATTTTTGTGATCTCTCCTATCTTTCTTCGGAAAAAAAATCTTAGGCAGTATATCAAAACATTATAAAAATCCAACCAGGTTGAAAATTTTCTATGCCCCAGGTTCCGCGCAGAAGGTCACCAAACCACCCTAAACCATCCAACCGAGTACCGACCTGTGTCGAGTCAAACCCTTAATCCAAGTATTATCTTAGTTTAAGTTCACACTGGGGGATGTAGTTTGGTTATTTACCCTCTAGGTTAGTTTCTTTGAAATAGTTGTAGCCCTTTTCTTTGGAGGGCAGAGAAGAATGAATTGAATTCAACTTGGTCAAGTTTCCAGGGAAGGGATGCGTCCAGTTTTGCTTCAGCGATGACGACGACGATGATAATCGAACAGAGTTCTGGTCATCTTCGTTTGGCGGAAGACATGGTTTTTACTGGTCGTTCTGCGACAGAGAGAACTTGCGCTGGAGTCAGTATGAGAGTCGCCGAGACTCATCCAACTGGAAATTCAAGTCGGAAGAGGAAGAAGAAGAAGGAGATGAACCTCCTCGGCAACTGAACTTAGCCGCAGAGCGAAAAGCCCTCGGACTAAGTTCTTCGGGTCCTCTCAAGCTCGCAGACGTCAAAGAAGCGTAAGCTTTTATGGCCCCTTATTTTGAACTCCGAAAATCACAATAAAGGTTTTTGTTCTTTTTTTCTTTAGATTTCGCACGTGTGCGCTGAGATGGCATCCTGACCGTCACCATGGTTCCTCGAAGGTACGACGGATATATGAAAATACGAAGAAAAATGCTATAATTTCTTTTTTTATTCTCTCTCTGAGATGAAAAATGCTTTTAATTGTCTAGACTGAAGCAGAGGAAAAGTTCAAGAGCTGTCTTGCTGCATATCAGTCTTTGCGCGAAACGTTAGCTGCGAGTTGAAGCCCGGATTCCAAGCACTTGCTCAGAATCCAATTCTTAGTCGAGTTTTCAAAAGGTGACTACAGATTCTGACCCTTTATAAGTCGTTCTGTACCCTTGAACAGTTTTATTTATGCAAGAATGAGCTCGCTGATAAATTGATATTAATGTGTGCGCACAAACTTGAATTATTTCTCGGAGATAATATAATGACTCATGCTTTACCTTCTTTTTATCAACCCTTGTTGGGCCTGTTTGAACATACATGTATGAAGATGATATCCTTGTAACCGCGGGTTATCCTGATCTTGTTATCTATGTACCTGAGAAAAAAAATGCGCGTCAAAATATTTGAGAACTGGAAATATTCTGTTTCGATTTAGAATTAAACGAAAGAATAAAATCACTGTCTTACAACAACTGCATGCTGAAGCTCCTCTTGATATCCAGGGAAAGGTTAAGAGAACCAATAGTGATCGCGCCATTATTCATCGTGATTAAAAATGAATTATCACATTTTCTGTAAAATCGATGGTCATTAGAAGGTACTCTAAATCTGTTCGAAATAATGAAAAAATACTCACTCTAAGCTGCCGTAGGCTCGAAGCTTGACCCCGGGAAAGACATCAACCGAATTCTCTACACTTCCTCCACGCCCAAAGATCTGTAATTAAAATGATACATTTTCACTGATATTATTTTTGTTTTATGCATATAAATTCTTTAATATTTTACCTGTTGGCCCTTAAGGCCTTCCGCAACAGCATCAGATAGACTTCCATCCACCAACTGCGAGGAAACAGTCATAAAATCACACAACAGTTGAAGAAAAAAACTAAGAAATTGAAGGCGAGAGTTCAGAATAAGATGAATTAAAGAGGGGAAAAAACCTGGGAAGCCCACAACAGCTGCCAGTCGCCTTCCAGCAGTGTTTCCTCTGCTCCTGTTTTTTCACTGCTTCTGATGAGTTCATCCATGGCCTAAGAATAATAATAATTTCTGACTTTATTCGTATTTTTATTAATTAAAGCAAATTTAAAAATACATCTTAGCAAGTAAAACAGAAGAAAACCGTGGTACCTCTTCTACTCCGGTACCTGACGAAATTGCAGACAGCAGTTTTTGTCTGGGATCGGTCTTTTTCTGAAGCACAAACGTTGTGCCCTGGCCAACAATTATAAGAAATATTAATAATTTATCCCTGTGAATCTGAATGTTACGAAGTCAATTCAGATGAATACGCTTATGGTGATGCTGATTATTACAGAGTAACCAATGATTAATTACACATGCTTACCAAAACAATGCTGATTAGTTACCTTATTCCCTCTAGAGATGCGGATGTTCCCAGTGGGTGACAGATAGGTTGTGTCTAGCCAACCTTTAGCTTCGTCTCCAAGAAGCCGAAAAGGAACCGGGTATGGAACTTTAAATGGCAAGGCCTTGAAAGCAAAAGCTGCCTTGTCAAACCTGAAGAGAATTCTTACCCCATCCTTGATCATCGCTTCTGCCTGCAGGAAGAAAGAGAAGATTGTCATAGAAACGTTGACGTTAGGGGTTCTGTTTTTTGAGAAAACATGAGTTTTAGAAGGATACCTCTACTTTTAGCTCTCCAATGGCGTCTGAGAACCGCACAATGTTGGATACTCTTGGATCACCTGTTCTGAGATAGACCTCTTGAAAGACCTGAAAACCATCGACCCCAACGAATGTCCTCTGCAAAAGATGAGTGGGTATCATCAGCCTACGGACAGGGTTCGGTAGTTAGGTCGGTTGGGGTTGGGGTTCAAGTGACCCGTGGGTTGACTAAGCTGACTTATCCAGGAGGGCTGGTTGGGGATCAGGTCGACTGGCCTTCATGACCCAGCCACCTGACCCCAATCAGGGTCATGCCGAACCTGATGTGCTTTTACTTTGCCCTTTTTATTGCATAATAATGGATCATATTGTTGATAACTGTATGACATTTTAAAAGTATCCTTAGAATCACATGAGCTAGAACTACATTACCAGTGCTGGTAGATTAAACTAAGGTTGATGCAGACTCAGCTTATGATTAGTACCAACATAGGGAGAATAAGGTTCTAAGTATGCAGAACTAATTGCCAGAAGCTTTGAGGCCAAAATCACATGTTTTGATATACGAGCACTAGATATGATGTTTGTAACAGCACCTGCTAACTCAAAAGGAAGACACAGAGATGAGAAAAGAATTTGATGAGGTCCCACAAGGGAACCCAAATAGGAGGGTGATATGTTCTTTTAAAGATTATCTCTCAGGAGGCACAAGAGGAAGGCTGCCAGTTAGACAGATGGGAATAAACTTGTACATGTGGGGGGAGCTTTAAATAAAGAACAGGAAGGTGAGGAAACTCAAATTCCTGTTTTGAATATGTTATCAGAATCCGTCTGCTTGATCGAGAGAATGGAGCAACCAGAGCAGCAGCTGCCATGTGAGAGATCTCTCAACAGAGACCTCAGTTTCTTCGCCTACGTTTGTGATACACATCAGAATTCTATTCACGATCCAAAGTCAACTTGCCATGTTTGCAAAGCTTTTCTTAAGATCAAATTTCACAGATCTTTGATATGGATTACACATATCAGAGGAAGATCAAAGGAGAGAGAGAGAGAGAGAGAGAGAGAGAGAGAGAGAGAGAGAGAGAGAGAGAGAAGAAGAAGAAGAAGATAGAGGGGGTCTTCCCTGCTGGATAGGCCATAGTGACATCCATGAACATAGGTGTCTCCAGAAGACTGGTAGAAACCCCAGACGGGAATGAACTTATGTTTGAACAATAGAAAAACCACACTTGTTCACTGTTCAAGCCTGGTTTAAATACCAGGTTAAAAGTACACGTATTGGGACAACAGTAAGGCCCATTAGTCTAAAAAAACAAAAATAACAAAAATAGAAAGAAAACATAAGAAAAAGGAAATAACAAGATAAATAGGGCAGTCTTTCGCAAAGGCTATCCTCAGTCAAGTAATTTTAGGACAAGCTTGGAGTTGATGATCTCTATTCTCCAGCTTGGGGTGGCTGTTATATTTTATTGCATCGGCATGCAACATTTGATCCTCGGCCCATCTCTCGGTTTCTTCTTTTTCTCGTTTCTCTCTCTGAGGACAATTTATTCTAAGTGTCGTTCTTTGAATTAATGAGGAAATCAGATACTCATCACGCATATTTACATTGTGAGGATGGAGAGAGGCAGGTGATACCATTTATCGCACGTAGTGATAAAGATATCAGGGAAGAGGCATAGAGCAATGGAATATTGGAAATAACTGGAAAAAATGTACTTAACCAAATAAACTTGGCAGTCTAGATTAAGATTTATCTAAAGGAATTAAATAAAAAATATAGTTTATTTCTGGAAATTACACTTGGAAGCCAATGGGTATAGCAAACTATGAACTAAATAGTTGAAAAAATAATTTTGATATTGGAGATTTAATGCAATAAATTTACTTGAATGGGAGATGCGGTTCCAGGCCTGGTAGTGAACATAAGCTGCCAGCGTCCCTCTATCAAGCTTGAACTTGTCTGTGACAAGAATTCGGAAAAGAGTTTAGACAGAATCAAATAACCTAGGGTACAGTTCTTCCCGATATCCTCCTGCGAAATTCTATAAAACCTAGTAACATGGAATATAAAAAACAAAAAAAAAACCTAACTTCGTTTTCACAATGAATAAAATCTGACAGGCAAAACAGGTTACCTGAAACAAAAATAATTTTTGAACTTGAATACTTTAAACTACCCATGGCACCGGATTCTCACTATCTGAAATAACCCAGCGCCATTGAACACCAAAAAATGAAGAAATTGGCACCGCATTTATTTCGATTTAATTTAATTGAAATCTTAAGAATGCAGAAGACTACTGAGCGAGAACGTAGGAGACAGGCTCTATCAAAGATCCCACGGTAGGATACAATTAAAGAAAGTGGCTCACTGGTTCTGTCACGCCTTTAACATTTTCCAGAGCTTGGACTGCTTGTTCAACCTCCTGCAAAAAAACATAATAACGACCACAACAGTCAAATTCACTTCGATCCATCACACAAAAAGAAACACCTAATGAAACGAAAGAGGAAAAGAGATTGAAAAGATTGCCTTCAGCTGCAGAGAGGAAGCAGAGCGGCCGCGTCCCTGGATACCTAGAAGGCCATCAATAAGCCGGACCTCCGGATCCGAGAAAACAAGCTTCCGCTCCTCTTCCCGCTCGCCAACAGCGGAGCAGACGACGACGGATTGATGAGAACGCCGGAAGAAGCGGATCTTGAGGCAATCGTCGGAGAATCGCAGGCTACGCCGCTGCCACGGGCATTGAAAAGGACGCTGCCAAGAGTTCCCGGCGATCGGCAACCTCGGACTGGTTGCTCTCACCGCCATAGCCAATTCTTCCCGAGCTCGGCTCGTCCGCGCTCGCTCTTCCTGCGATTTTGAACGACCGCGACTGCCTTAATTCCTCCCATCCGATCTCGATCTGGTATCTAAAGGGCGGGAAACAACTGTCACTCATCTCCTGCCACGTGGCAAGCCAATCCCAACCGTTGGTCTCGGGTAATCGATCCTCCGTCTTCCACGTGGCACCGTCTGGCGTATCTCGATTTGTCAAGTCATCAGTGAGAGTCTCTATTTGTCGTGTCAGCGGTCTCCTTGCTACGTGGCAAGTATTATTGGTGCTCCCATAGTCACATAGCCACGTCATCAGTCAACGACTGTTTTAACTTGCCTCGTGGCAGTAATAACATAGTCCCTCCACCTGGCAGAGTGCGATTTGCCACGTAAGCAGTCCACGTGGAAGTTATAACTCGGCCGTTCCCACGTGGCGAGCTCGATTTGTCACGTCATCTGTCCACGCGTGATTATAACTGCCACGTGGCGGTATGTTGTAGTTTCGATTTGCCACGTCCTTCGTCCTCGAGGGTTTACTGCCACGTGGCAGAATCAGTTGGGGCCGGTCATGACGAAGTTGGGCCTTCCAACCTGTTAGAGTCTTCATTAACACATCAATGGTCAACGAGCAGTAAGAATATGCCACATCAACATTCAACTGTAGGCTCTTGTCTCCGCCTCGCCACCTGGTAGACCTCGACTGCCAGGTCAGTAGTAGTCCACGTGTAACTTAAAACTCGGCCTCTCTACCTGGCAGATTTCGGTTTGCCACGTCATCAGTTCACTTGTAACTTAAAACTCGGCCGCTCTAGCTGGCAGATCTCGGCTTGCCACGTCAATAATCCACGTGTAACATGTAACTCGGCCTACCTACCTGGCAGATCTCGGTTTTCCACGTCATCAGTCCACGTGTAACTTATAACTTGGCCTCTCTACCTGGCAGATTTTCGCTTGCCGTCATCAGTCCACGTGTGACTTGTAACTCGGCCAGTCTACCTGGCAGATCTCGGATTGCCACGTCAATAGTCCACGTGTAACTTGTAACTCAGCCTCTGCAGATCTTGGCTTGCCACGTCAGAAGGTCCACGTTTAACTTAGGGCAAATTGTCCCATATATCCCAGGTTTTTAAAAATGTACGCGATCTATCCCAGGTTTTTTTTTTCACGCGATCTATCCCCAAGTTTTTAAAACTTCCGCAATCTATCCCCAAGTTTTTAAAACTTCTGCGATATATCCCCATGTTTGCGGATGCTGACGTGGCATCTGACGCGGACGGCGAAATGGGCAGCTCGGCTGACCGTAATAGACGTGGCATCCAAGTCGGACGCCACGTCCGCGTCGAAAAACCCTGGGAGAGAGAGAGTGATCACGGAGAGAGAGAGGGAGGGAGAGAGACCACAGAGAGAGAGAGAGAGAAGGGGGGAGAGAGAGAGATCACGGAAGAGAGAGAACGAGGGGAAGAGAGATCGCGGAAGAGAGAGAGAGACTGATCGCGGAGAGGGAGAGGGAGAGGGAGGGAGAGAGACCGCAGAGAGAGAGAAGGGGAGAGAGAGAGAGATCACGGAAGAGAGAGAAAGAGGGGAAGAGAGATCGCGGAAGAGAGAGAGACTGATCGCGGAGTGAGAGAGAGAGGGAGGGAGAGAGACCGCAGAGAGAGAGAAGGGGAGAGAGAGAGGAAGGGAGAGAGACCGCAGAGAGAGAGAAGGGGGGAGAGAGAGGGAGGGAGAGAGACCGTAGAGAGAGAGAAGGGGAGAGAGAGACCGCAGAGAGAGAGGGAAGGAGAGAGACCGCAGAGAGAGGGAGGGAGAGAGACCGTAGAGAGAGAGAAGGGGAGAGAGAGACCGCAGAGAGAGAGAGGGAAGGAGAGAGACCGCAGAGAGAGAGAGGGAGGGAGAGAGACCGCAGAGAGAGAGAAGGGGAGCGAGAGAGAGATATCACGGAAGAGAGAGAAAGAGGGGAAGAGAGGTCGCGGAAGAGAGAGAGAGAGACTGATCGCGGAGAGAGAGGGAGGGAGAGAGCTCGCAGAGAGAGAGATCACGGAAGAGAGAGAAAGCGGGGAAGAGAGGTCGCGGAAGAGAGAGATCACGGAAGAGAGAGAAAGCGGGGAAGAGAGGTCGCGGAAGAGAGAGAGAGAGACTGATCGCGGAGAGAGAGGGAGGGGGAGAGCTCGCAGAGAGAGAAGGAGAGAGAGAGAGGGAGGGAGGGGTTGCCGGGATTTTTTTGATATAGTGGTGTATCCTTGAGGATTTTTGAACTCAGTCGTCTCATTCCCTGTCTTGTTTCCTTCTCCAGGATATGGCGTCGAATTTGAATTCGTTGGTTGGTACCCGTGTTTCCCGCTGGTTGTTGTAGTTTCCTGCTGTCGCCGTTGAGGGAAACCGGCCATGTTCGAGGGATTCGTCAGCCAGGTTCTGGCTGGGTATCTCGGGCGTTTTGTTAAAGGTATCGCGAAGGAGCAGCTGAAGATTGGGATTTGGAATGGTATGTCGGCCTTTTGTTCTTAAATTTTTGTTCAGTTTCGTCATCTTCGTTACGAGATTGGACCTCCTATCCCTGACGGGAAAAAAAAAATTAAATTGTGGTTTTCAACATGTCAAATTTCATTCACCTCTAATTTTGAGCATTTGACGAAATATGAACTAAGTTTTCACATCTGAATCCCTACATAGGCCTTGTATTTTTACGAACCCATAGGAGCACTGGTACACTAATTACCTTAGATAAGCTATAACTTATGCCGCCCTCAAGCTAGATAATACATCTTTTTTCTAAGCTATAACTTCCTTAAATTAATACATCAAAATTTAAAACATTGAACGATAGGCACTCTCAATGGCAGCTGATGAGGATAAGGCTGCAGAGACGTGGAAAACACAAGCAATTAGCGTCATGTAGACAACATTTGTGATGTCACTGGCTGAAAATGAGGAGTTGATTTTAGCTGCGGAATTGGCTGGTGGCAAATCATTAAAAGACTTGCGTGCACAAAACAAGAAGGAAGACGGCAATGGTGACAATGGTGCTGGATTGCATTTTTGTGAGAAATCATCAAACAGGTGGCGGACAGGTGCCCAAGGAAGTTGGCGGTGGTGTACGAATTTGCTACTTCGAGGCTTTTATTTATCTAAAACCTAATGAGCACTATTGCAACAATGCACCTTGGACAATGACCTACATATTCATGCCATTTCTGCTTCCATGATATTTAATCAAGACATTTTCATGACTTTTTCCGTATGCTTATAGCAGAGACTGATTCTGTTTCGTTTGAATTCTTACAGAATAAGTATTGGTGGACAATGTTGAACTCATTCTTGAGGCTTTTGACTATCTCCAGTTGCCTGTCTCGTTAAAGCAAGGTAAAGTCTCTGTCGCAGATCTATAGGGTTTTCTTTTTGTTGAATCTCTAGAGATGTGTACCAGATGGACGCATGTGCAGCACGATTCTATGGGTTTTCATTTAATCTATTTCCTTAAATGTCAAGGGGAAGACATGCGATAGAGGAGACATGTGGAACGTAACGAAATGGAAAATATTCAGGGATCTGATGATAACCTTGGATAACTGTTTCTGGAAATATGTGATAGGATTCCCAGCCCACGTGGGGGCATTATCGTCATTTTATGTTGTTGCCTTCTTTATATGTTGTCTTTAAATAGCTCAGCCCTCCTTAGAGTACTGAATGAGGGATCTTAAGTGATTAGTGGTTTATCTTCCTCTCTCGTCTCCTCCACTACATCTACGGTCCCCGTCCTTGTGACCGACTCTTCCTCACCGCATCTCCAGGCGGCTCGTCTCAGGCCGGTCCCTACCTCCTCAGCTCGGCCCATCCCCTACCATTCCCGTTTCACCTCTCTCTACCCTGGGAACTTCTACCCTATCCTCGTCGTCTACCCTCCCTCTGGTACGACCCGAGATCAATGATCATATCAATATGGATGTCTGCTCATTTTGGTTTTTGTTTTAGTGTGTGATATAATGGTTAGAAATCTGATAATTTAAGCACGTCCAAGAAGAATTTACTTCGAAATGCGAGTAGATGTCATTTGTCACAATCGTTTAGTAGAGGAGATATAGAAAGGGAAATGTAGTTTTGGGATCCAGATTGGATCTCTGTACTCTGGCCGTTGAGAATGGTCCTTATGATTGATCCATTCCGCCGTGCTGCTCAGTTCAAATTTAGAAAACGAAAAGAATTTTCTGACCATCTTTGCTACGCCATGTTATTTATCTCCATTGGCAGCGTCTTACCTGCACATGCCGCCTCATTTCCGATAAGCCTGGACGTCGTCCTTTGATAAGACTTGATGCATTCATGTGCAACCTTGTCGGCACAATTTAGAGAGATTGAAAACCATGGGGGAAAATTGGCTATTCATGCTGTTTGTAAGAAGAAAAAAGAAGGGCATACTACAGTTTTTCTAGATAAATGTGCTTTTAGTTAGGATATGGTTGTGCTTATTTATGTGCACACATTTTTTCCTTTGAAACCATCTTTTTTTATTCGCCTTTAAAATTGAAAATATCCGGTGGAATTTGCTAATGTGCTGTAAAAAATCTTGCCCAGTTAAATAATACTTTTGGACTAGCTGTTTGGCTGTCAACATTTGTTATTTATCTGGACATTATTACTTTTTATCCAGTACTTTATTTATTTCAGGAAAAATGGGGAAATTAAGCATCAAATTCCCTAGAAAAAAACTTGGCTTGGATCCAATAGTTATTGCAGTGGAGTACATCTCATTTCTGCGTCTTCACATGGCAAAGATGACGCTTGGTTATGATTTGGCTGGAATCCAACTTTTTCGAAGAGTCCAGTGTGAAGCAATAGCTTTTATTTCTGAGTCAAGGATCAAATGCTGGTTTATCCAAATTTTTTACTTTTTTCTTCGGTGGAGTTTACTGGGAAAATGGTAAAATTTATTCATGTAGAAGTGGCAATGTTTTTCAAGAGTTTCTATCATCAGTTCAACTCAGAAAAGTCGCTCTCTTGTTGCAGACCACAAACATTTTCATGTTCACAAAAAAATGGATTACTCTCTTCTTCCGTGTAGTTATGAAGTAAATTTTCTCCAACAAGCTGGTTTAATTGTAATGTCCAGAATATTTGTCATTAATCAATGACTTTTGATTATATTTATAGAGTTTCATGGTTAGAAGTTTTTCAGGCTGAGGTAGTATGATGTCTGAACTAGACATTCTCGCTATTTTTTAGTGTGAAGAGAAGCACGCTTCTCTTGGTAGCTTGTAGTAAAACAAAGTACTTTCAGTGACAACAGGTCAGGACTTGAAAATATGGAAGAAAAAGATGGCTGCCAGTGGAATGGCAGGGGAGAGGGGAAACCTTTACTGTTCTCAAACACAGTTTGGGGAAAAAAATTCTAATTTTCTGTTTCGTTTGAGGTTGTCGGTCGCTGCTGTAGAGTCTCCCTGTTTTGAAGCAATATTAGGGTAGAAAGGTTGTTCAGTACATTTTATAGAGGGGAGTAAATTGCTCTTATACATATGATGATGGGCCCTATTATGCCTAGTATTACTTGTTATGTTCATCCCCTAACAGATCTGCCTAACTGCTGGTGGCCCCTGTCCTGTATAAAAGTAGGGCTTTTTGCCCATAATAGTTAGTGAAGTTCTTCCGCCTTGAAGGCTAATGTGAGGATCTCATCGGATCATCCTGGCTTCATCATGACTTCACCCAGGAAAGTTCATACGGGGAAGTCCACAATCCAACCAGCGATCGTCTGCGATGCCGCCCCTGATATTCTGCGATTGTCCGTGATCCAGTCTGCACGCTCTGCAAACACCATCGCCATAAGCACATTCTCGAGATTGGTGAGGGAATACACCATCCTTATGGGCTTGATCAAACCTTTTGGAGGATTTGTGTTTTGTAGAAACCATAAGCTACAGTCCGACCTTCTGCAGACAGGCCAAGTGGCATTAATTTGACAGAAACCAACTTCATCCCTTTGCAGTTGACCTGAAATGAAGACAAAATGCCTAGGTGTGATTTTTCCTTAATGTTTTCTGTGATCCACATCTGGTACATCATCGCTTATTACCCTGTTTCCATTTCCGCTGCATCATCTGTCCTTTCTGGGTAGCATGGGCAAGCTATAGTTAGGATAGGCAGAGAGGTGTGATAGGCATATCGAAGACTCTCCCCATTTAATTACAAAACACAGCAAAGTCTTAGATCACACCGTAACTCTGAATTAAGTTTACTCTTAGCCCGCTTTCTGAGAGGGCTCATGTTTGTCCATTAATCTACTCTATTTGAGCCGTACCCCACTTTCAAGGAAAGCTCATCTTGTTGAATGAAAAACAATCAACCTTGGTAGAGACACATTCCATTACCATCTTTATCTTTTAGCAATATCTGATTAGTCAGTAAAGATAATGAATGACAGTATGAGTACACAACTGTCACTTGTTTTTCACTCTACTGCTGCAAAAGCCAAGTCATGTTACGACTTGCTCAAAGCTCCTGAAGTCTTCAAACGGAAGGGACAAAATTTATTAGAATGGTCTGAATATGTCAAGATGATTTTTCAAGGATGAAGAAAACTCACACACCTCATCACTTATCCACCAATTTCATCTAATCCCCTTTATGAAGGGCGGAGGGAAGCTGATGCCTTGAGACGATGGAACCAACTCCAAGCGTGAAGGCCTCTTTTGTCAGAGTCTACTAAGACCTGTGTACGTGAAGGATGTCTGGGAGAAAGCACATAAGACCCACTCCAAGCGAAATGATAAAGCATACATAGCTGTACTTTTCCTGCAAGCGATCACTCTCACTTGAGGAGTATGGAATTACATGAGTATGCGTCGGTGTTAGGCCCCTAACTAGGCGGCATTCCCTGCCCAGAGGCCTGCGTACTTATTGGGAGGGCATGTCCGTTGTATTTTGGCTCACGACATTTTTAAGGATTGAGTCATAATGGGTAGCGATGCCCAAATACCTGATCTACTAGGCCATTGCCACTGTTGGTGTTGATTCACGGCAGACTGCGCACGTGCCCATCCACGCCCAAGGCGGGACAAATCAGGTACGGTCCGCGCATGGGCGCGCGGGCTGATCGGCATGTGCGCGCGCGCGCCAAGCGCCGTGCGCCAAAGCCAAGCACCACGCGCGGGCGCCAACGCTACGCGCTAGCGCCGAGCGTTGCGCGCGAGAGCCGGAAGTGCTGCGCGCGGGTGCGGGACGCGCAGGCCGGGTGGCATGCCGCGGGTGCAGCGCGCGGAATTGTGCGGGGGGCCGCGCAGGCAGCGCGCGCATTGTGTGTGCGGGGCGCGCGGTGGGGAGACGTCCCGCCAGGAGACTAAGGCATGTGATGCATAGAGAGTGCCGAGACGGCACAGCGGGCGTGCAGCGCTCCTGCGGGTAGTGCTGGGCGCGCAGCTCGGGGCCGTCGAATACGGCGGCGTCGCGCAGACTGCGCGCTAGCGTGTAGACATGGGTGCTGGTGGCGTGTGTGATCGTCAAGGCAGGGGTGGCGTGTGTGATCGCCACGCCCGCGGGCGCATGACGCCTGGCCCGGCACATGTGTGTAGCGGCACATCGCAGACCGCGCGCGCACGGAGCGGCGGCCCTGAGGCGGTGTGGCGACATTACCTCGACGCAAGGCGCCTCGTCTCATTCCTTGTAACACCCCTCATCTTCCCCCATGTAATTCTGATGTACTCTTTAAGATATCAATGCAATAACCCTATTCACTGACGGTGCCTAGCACCAACATCTCCTCTAACCACTTCCAAGCGATCTTAAGCAATTGCACAAGCTTCCGCTGCAAGAGATCAATGCTGCTCAGTGTTCTGCTCCAAGCACTGAGGCCGGCACACGCCAATTACGAGCGAGAGACCTAGCTCGAGATTTGACCGTGTGACAGTCGGCATTAGAGGTAATTTGGAACGAACTAGATCACTACAGACCGGTGAAAAACCTAAACTCGGAGGAAAGATCCCATGCCCTAGAAGACCGAGCGCACAGGTTTATATCAGGACCGAGTGGACAGTTTGACATCATTAATAGAAAAAGTACTCCTACTGTTGAAGAAGTTGTGACTCTTGCCATTCGAGAAGAAAACCGCGTATAAACAATAATTGTCGACCCTATCCAATAGACAATAGTCTTTCGGATCAAATCATTTGCAGAGAAAAGTAACACCTTGGCTTCACAAGGACCCACAAAACAATGGGGTAAGATGGCCTCCACTAAAGATGATCCCAAAGCACACGTGGTGTAGTCATTGTGGCAATCGACGTCACAGATAGGATGTGTTGGAAAATTCACAGGAAGATTCAGTGGCCAAGTCAGACACATGAAGTGATTCCCTGGAGGTTTGCACAAGAACAAACAACCATAGGGACTGCTGCTCAATTACAAGGACCTTAAATCGGAGCAGACCCCAATCTTTCCCATATGACCAACAGGTATCTCTGTAGTGGAGGTGGAAAAGCTGAAGCAGGAACTCGACCAGGTGCGTCACATGGTGGCAGCTGCGTCAGTCGCACCCTCCAACATTTTATCTTGTACTACAACACTTTATGCGTACACAAGTTACATATCTCAAAATGCACCTAGCGCACCATGCCAAGCTAGTGATTTCTGGATTGTCAATTTAGAAGACATTGATCACATGACAGTGGATAAGATTGTTTTTAGCCTCTATATATCTTTCTCCTCTACTCGGGAAGTGTTAGCTGCTGATGGCCATTTGATTCCTATCACTGGCATTGGCATCACTGCATTCCAAATATCTGCGTCTTTAAAGGCACCCTTCATGTTCTGCTTCTCTCAGCCAACCAGATTTCCTTCAGTCGGCTAAGAAAGTAAATGATGGGTGACTTCATCTTTACTGAAACTGGATGTGTTCTTGTGAATCAGACTATCGGCTTGAGGATTAACCCCGCTCTAGAACGGCCTGCACTACCTTGTGGAGCAGAATGCACTGTCCACCTTCAATCCTGTCGCGAAGGCTCTCCAAAGCACTGTGTCAACTTCAAGCGAGACTCTCCTACTTCATCAATCTATGGGACATCCATCTCTTGCAACGTTGCACTTATTACTTCCTCAAGTCTCTGCATGTTTAAACCCTTCGGATTTTGTTGAAAGTGACAATTGGCTAAACAGACATGGTTTCCCTATCCTATGTATCTTTATAGATGTCTACATTGAATTACTTCCCAGTGATATCTAGGGGCCTCCCGGTCCTACTAAAGGGGCAATCCCTTTTATAGATGAATTTACTGGAATGACTTGGGTATTCTTAGTGTCCCAAAATTCAGAATCTTTACAATTCATCATTAGCTTTTTCACAGTGGTTCACTTGCAATTTAAAATAACTCAACAATTTTGCTCTGTTAATGCTACTGGAGTTTCTTCCGCAGTTTCTTCCGGACAAAAGGAATGCTACTGGAGACATGATATGTCAATTCCTCACAGTAGAATGGAGTTTCTGAACGGAAGAATAAACATCTGTTAGATATCACCAGGGTCTCCTTATTCCTTATCATTTGCCTAAATCTCTTTGGTGATGCCTCGTTGACCACCAAACACTTGACGAAGATATGACCAAAAGAGTGTTAGGACATAAGAATCCCATTGACGGTCTAAAAAAACAACTGCCGAGTGTTCGATCACTATCCTCACTTCCACTTAAAACCTTTGATTGCACGGCCTATGTACATCACTATGTAGAGCCCCATTGACTCAGATGTATCATTATAGGTTATTCTATGACCCAAAAAGGGTATTGGTGTTATGACCTAGAGGATTGGAAATACAATGTTTTACTAGATGTCACCTTTCATGTACATGGCCCATTCTATATGAGAACTTCAATGCAGCCTGAGAATAACATGTATCTACTCCTGACAATTCCAGCAGCTACTAATCCACAGTTGGATGAACTTACACATCAAAGTGGCCATGATCTGGTAATAGCAGCAGCTACAAACCACATAAGTGCAACCGTTCCCACAACTGTCGTAGTGAAATTGACTGAAAGTACAATACAAAGATTTGGTAAGCAGGTATAACCTCAGAGAGCCGATCGAGGTTCATTCACCGTACTCACCCAATTGGTGGGTGGGGAAAGAGGTCAGTCCATACCCTATTGTGCTATACATCTGGCCTCAATTACTTATGGAACCTTATCATCTAATTACTTCTCCTCTCGATTATTTATCTCTAAAGTTTATTCAATGACTGTTGCAAAAATTGTGACTAAAGCCCTGCAAAATAGCCTAGGAGAATCGATCGAGAGGTCAGTCCATATCCTTACTCACACAAATGGTGGGTGAGAAAGAGGTCAGTCCATATCCTATTGTACCATACATCTGGCCTCAATTACTTACTGAACCTTATAATCTAGATACATCTCCCTTCAAGTATTGATCTCCAAATTTGGATCAATGACTATTGCTATAACTGTGATTGTGATACAAGCCGGTTCCTCTCCAAAAAATATCTAAGGAAGAAGAGGAAGCATCAAGCGTGAAGGGGCGCACGTGCAGAAGTAAACCCTGCATGTGCGAAACAGCTTATAAGTTGAAGCGGGAGACACGCAGGAGAGACATCAACGTTTTTGGCGAAAAGGCAGTTGCAGCTACAACTGAAGGCTGGGAACGGAACAGGCTGCGACCAAAGGGGAGCTCTCACTCGAGGGTTCTTCCATCCACTACCCTTCTATCTTCTATCTTCTGTCTTCTTCTTCCGAGAAACCCTACTCATCTCTCAGTCTCAGACCGTCTTAGTTGTTTCCACAAATTGCACTGTGGTTTTGGGGAAGATCAGAACTATTATCTAGCTGGATATTCTCACACAGTGAAGAGAGGATATCAGATTGAAGCCCTGGAAAATAACCTCGGAGAGTCGATCGAGGTTCATTCACTGTACTCACCCAAATGGTGGGTGGGATAGAGGTCAGTCCACACCCTATTGTGCCATACATCTAGCCTCAATTACTTACTGAACCTTATCATCTGGATACATCTCCTATGGATTATTTATCTGCAAAGTTGGATCAGTGCCTATTCCTCAAATTGTGATTGAAGCCTTGCAAAATAGCCTTAGAGAGTCAATCGAGGTTCATTCACTGTACTCACCCAAATGGTGGGTGGGAAAGAGGACAGTCCATACCCTATTGTGCCATACATGTGGACTCAATTACTTATGGAACTCAATTACTTACTGAACCTTATCATCTGCATACATCCGCCTATGAAAGAGAACGGATTGCCATGGTTTGGGCTGTGCAAAAATGCAAGCATTATCTCGTGTTCCAAACTTTTTATATTTTCAGTGATCAATTCAGTTTGCGATTTCAGTCAGATCAAAAATAAATTCCCATGCATTATTATAAATGGCTGGAAATGCTTATCGGATTTGATTTTTAAATAAACTACAAAGCTGGGAAAAGAAGTATTGTGGCAGACGCCCTCTCCCGATCTGTTTCTGAGGAAGAGGAAGGGAGTTGCAATTCAATGACTGTGCTACACTGGCTCGACAAACTGACTATTGATAAAGATATATCAGCTAATCAGAAATTTGCCAAAATTAAGATTTCCATTGCAGCAAATACGCCCTGCACATCTAAATTATTCTGTGAATGGTCTCCTCCTCTGTGACAAAAATCGTATCATGCTCACTTCTGATTTGACTATAATAACTCAAGTACTGAAAGAATTTCAATATTCCAACATAGGAGGACATGATGGATTTCAGTGGACTTACAAACACATCGCTCAATTTTGGGAAGGAATGAAGCAGAGGATTAAATCCTACATCAACTTATATCATATCTGCCAACAGCACAAACTATCCAACTTATCACCTGTCGGACTACAACAACCGCTACCTATTCCAAACCAAATATGGGAAGATATCACCATGGACTTCATAGAGGGGTTACCAAAATCCAACGGATTTGACTCAATCATGGTAGTGGTGGACAGGCTAAGCAAATACATCGATTATTTTACAGTTAAACATCCATTTATCGCTAATATCATTGCAGAGTTACTTGTTAAAGAGGTTGTGAAATTACATGGGATCCTGAATTCCACTATATCTGATCGAGGCAGCCTTTTTACTAGTCATTTTATTTCCTCTTACCATTCTGAAACAGATGGCCAAAGAGAAGTAACTAACAGAGGATTAGTATGTTACTTAAGATGTTTCTGCTCAGAAAATCCCAAGAGGTGGAATCAGTGGCCTTACTTGGCAGAATATAAGGACAACACGTCTTTCCACACATCGCTAAATACATCTCCTTTTAAGGCTGTGTATGGCCGTGACCCACCATCTCTACTTCGAAATGGCTCACCACCATCTCCATTTGACTCGATCGATCAACTTCTAAGGGAAAGAGATTTGGTGCAAGGCACACCTGGCCAAAGCACAATCCAGGATGAAACACCATGCTGACAAGCATAGACGTGATGAATCATTTCTAGAAGGGGTCAAGGTTTATCTGAGAATCAGACCGTATAGAATGAATATCCTTGGCCAGAAGATCTTTTGAAAAACTAGGGCTTAAATATTTTGGTCCCTTTAAATTTCTGTAAAGGATTGACCCTGTGGCATATTGTCTAGACTGATACAAGTCGCTTCTTCTCCAAAAAATATCAAAGAAAGAAGAGACGGACCCGGGCGTGAGGAGCACGTGGGAAAGGAAAGCCTCTCACGTGCAGGGGGAGCTTAAGTAGCTGCAGCGGGAACCCCAGGGGACACTCGGTGTTATTGGCGTTTTGTCGTAGTGGCAGTTGCAACAGAAACTAAGGGCTGGAAGTGGAGCAGGCCGCGACCAGTGGGAGAGCTCCATACCCCGAGCGTTTCTCCCACCACCTATCTTTCTTTTCCCTTTTGTCACTTCTTCCTCAACCCCTATCGACGATCTTGGATCAGACTCATTTATCAGTGTTTTCCTTGCATTCCTGATTGTTATTCACGATCTTTTGAAACGATCTTCTCCTGATTCGACGACGTGCTAAGAGGCAGTATCAACTGGTATCAGAGCATCGTCGATCCCCATTCCTGGTTTTTGACGAGGAGCGGCTCAACCACATTACTCAAGCACGATCGTGTGCAACATGGAGGAAACGGGAGACCATGGAAAAGGGACGTTGAACAAGCAAGTAGACACAACAGAGATTCTGGCCAATATCTTAGTGCAGTTGCAAGCGATGAACTCGAAGTTGGAGAGCACTACTTCTTCCACCGCAAAGCAAGCTAATCCCCTCGACAGAAGATATGGTCGTATACCGGTTGCACAAGTCGAGCACGAAACAGAGTTCAGGAAGGGTGACCTACCATATTTCCATGGCACCAACGCACAAGGTTGGTTAAATTGTGTGGAGTGTTTCTTCAAGGTACACAGAATCTCCGATCTAGAAAAACTTCACCTAGTTTCTCTACACATGGAAGGTTCTGCCCAAGGATGGTTTATTTATACGGAGGAAAACTTCGGAATCGAATGCTGGGATTTTTTCTGAGAGCATTTCGAAAAAAGGTACAAATTATCCCCAAAATCATTATCATGTGGCTTCGGTTACTTACTGAAGCTTATCATGTGGGTAAATTTCCCTTCGTTAATTATCTTCAAAGTTAAATCAGTGCCTATTGCTACAACTGTGATTGAAGCCCTAAAAGTAGCCTTGGCGAACTGATCAAGGATCATTCACCTTTGTCAACCAAAAAGTGGTTGAGAAAGAGGTCAATCCATACCCAAATAGTGGTTGGCCTTACTGAACCTTATCATGTGGATACATCTCCGTTCTATTATTTATCTTCAAATTTGAATGAGTGCCTAATTGCTACAATTGTGACTAAAGCCCTAAAATATAGACTAGGAGAGCTGATCGAGGTTCATTCACCTTAATCACTTATATGGTGGTTGGGAAAGAGGTCAGTTGATAACCCTATTCTTCCATACATCTGACCGCAATTACTTATGGAACCTTATCATGTGGGTACATCTTCCCTCGATTATTTATCTCCAAAGTTTGATCAATGCCTATTCCTTTTGTTCAAAAAGAAAAATCAGTGCCTATGCCTACAACTATGAGTAAAGCCCTACAAAATAGCCTCAGAGAGCTGACTAGGTTCATTCACCTTGTTCACCAAATTGGTGGATGGGAAAGAGTTCAGTCCGTACCCTATTGCGCCATAGATATGTCCTCAATTACTTACTCAACCTTATCTTGTGGGTACATATCTCCTAAATTATTTACCTCCATAGTTCAATCTGTGCCTATTGTTACAACTGTGATTGAAGCCCTATGAAATAGCATTGGAGAGCTGATGCAGGTTCATTCACCTTAGTCACCCAAATGGTCGTTGGGAAAGCGTTCGGTCCATTTTTTTTTTTTTTGAACAATAAAGAAGATCACCCAGCTTGGTGAACCTCCGTACACGTAGACGTGGAGGGGTCTAGGCCAAGAAACATATGGCCCATCCTTCCCCCCATACCCACCACCTCATCCAGGACCAAACCAACAAAATACCAGTCTATCCACATCATTTATAGCCCTTTCCACCGACATCGCCGCCCCCTTGAATATGGCCTCGTTGCAGTGGGACCATATCGCCCAAAGCACCGCGAATCTCAGCCCCGGCTCCTTGTCAAACCCATGTTGACGCCGCGGCAGTGTGGCCCATAAGACCGAGTTCGACGTAATCTCTGCTAGCCCCTGGCTAGACCATATCGCATGAGGGAGCCGACATTGGAAAAAAAAGATGCTCGCACTCCTCTTCCTCCTCCGTACACAAAAGGCATAATGATGATTCTGCTGGGAAAAACCTTCGACATCTCACGCGGGTCATTGTCCGCTTCCTGGCGAGCATCCAGGCAAACACCCTAACCTTTAGAGGTATCTTTTGCCTCCAAATTGAGCGACATGCCCCTAAAATGATTGGGTCATCATAGTGGTGTGTTCTCAAGCTCTGATAAACTCTTCGGCTGGAGAACGGACCCGATGCCCATACCCACCCATTTGTCATCCCCTCCATTGGCCTCCCGTTGCTCAGTGTTTGCTGAAGGCTTAAAAAATCCTCCACCCGCTGACTAGATAAGACAGCCGCAAAAGTTGGACACCACACTCCATCCCAACACTCTTCCACCAAAGCATGCCAGTGACGGGCTAGGGCATATAAGCGAGGGAACAGATCACGGAATCGTCCATGCGACGTCCAATTGTCCATCCAAAACCTAAATCAGGGTCCATTCCCCAATTGGGCCCAGAAAAGCTCCCTGACCAACGGAAACACCTTCCTCATCCCTCTCCAAAAAGCCGACTCCCCCCTCACATTGCGCATCAACTTCTCCCAACCCAAATTGGAGCCGTATTTGTCTCTCACCACATCCTTAATCAAGTCATCCTCCGGTCCCACGATCCGTCTAACCCATTTCGTCAGTAGCGCCACATTCAGTGTATTTTGGTCAGGTACTCCAAGTCCACCCTGTTTAGTTGGCATGCAGATGTCATTTCATGAAACCAGTGCCATGGCACGCCCTTCCCCTGCATTTTCCCCCTTCCAAAAGAATCTCTGCATGATCTCGCTCAGGCGTTTCTCAACACCCACCGGAATTTTAAACAAGGATAGATAAAAGGTTGGTATTGCTGATAATACAGACCGCAATAGCACTAGTCTCCCCCGTCGCGACAAAACTCTCTGCTTCCATCCCTCCAAACGTCTCTCCACCTTCTCCACCACTGGTTCCGAGTCTGCTTGTTGAAGGTTACCAATAGATAGGGGTAGCCCCAGGTATCTCATAGGCAGTGAACCCACTGGCGTTTCAAGCGCGCTGGCACACTGGGTCTCCTCCTCCGTCAATAGACCGAAACCCACAAATTCTAATTTTCCTCTGTTAATGTGCAGTCCCGAACAATCTGCAAACACTGGTAAAAGTGCCGCCAAATTCTTGGCCTCCTCTACCGATCCCTCGATGAAGAACAGTGTATCATCGGCATACTGTAGCAGAGGGATGCCCAATGGCTGGCTCGGTGTCTGGAAACCTCTAATACAACCCCTTCCACATACCAAGGATGTACTTATGGCTAGTACATCAGCTGCCAGAACAAACAGCATCAGTGCTAGCGGACACCCTTGTCTAATCCATCTCTGCGGTCTGATCCACCCCCCTTCTGGGCGTCCATTTACCAGCACGGCAAACGACTGAGACGTCACGCATCGCTTCACCCATTTGATCCATTCCTCCGGGAAACCCCTCCTTCGTAACGCTGTCCATAGGAACCGCAAATCCAAAGAATCATATGCCTTCGCAAAATCTACCTTTCACATGAACCCCTTGGACCCATTCTTCTTCCATGAAGCAATAATCTCCCCTGCCACGACTGCACCGTCAACAAGCTGTCTCCCCGGAACAAAAGCAGACTGAAACGGCCCAACCGAGTCCCGAACCACCCCTTGTAATCGATTAGCCAGTACCTTTGCAAAAATAAGATATATGGAGTTGGATAACAATATGGGCCAGTAATCGCCTACATTTTCTGCTCCATGCCGCTTCGGTAGTAAAAATAAGAAGGATTTATTTATTCTTTCCATATTTGCTTGAGGGTTTCTGAGCTCCCCCAATGTGGCCATCACATCCTCTTTGACCTCACTCCAGAACTCCTTGTAGAAAAACACCGGTATGCCGTCCGGTCCCGGGGCGCCTTTGCCATTCAGCCCTGCCATAGCTGCCTGAACCTCTTCAATATCCAAAGGCCGCATCAAATCATCACTCTGCCCTTGAGTTAATTGAAACGCCCCTTGGCCCGTCCACCGCCAACTGTTCGGACCCCCCTGTCATAACATCGAACGAAAGTGCTCCGCCATTGCTCGACCCACTGCCTGCGTCCTGGTTAACCTCTGCGATCTGACCATCACTGATAGAATCTAATTCACTCTCTGTCGTCCATTTGCTTTAAGGTGGAAAAACCTCGTGTTGGCGTCCCCCTCCTTTAACCATAGCTGCCGAGACCTTTGTCTCCAATCGATTTCCTCCGTCCTATCTTCCTCTTCCACCACACATCTCCACCTCTTTCGTTGCTGAATCTCCTCAACCATTTATATCCGATTGTCCTCCACCTCATCCAGTTCTCTAATCCTTGTGAGGGCCTCGATTCTCACTCTACATCTCGCCTCCTTTATCCTCCTTTTGTAGCTTTTCAAGTGATCTCTCAGCCCATCTATGCGAATTGCCAATCTATTCGCCCCTGACTCCTGCTCCGAATGTGTCCGCCATATGCCCTTTACCTCCTCTTTGAAACCCCCTTCTCGTAGCCATGACTTGTCAATTTTAAAATATGTGGTCCGCCCATGGCCCTCATGAGACTGCCACATGATCGGTATATGGTCCGATATAGGCCTAGACAAGGCTCTTACATCTGCCCCCGGGAACCTCTCCATCAACTCCACTGAGCATAAGAACCTATCCAGTCGAGACTTAGAAGCCGCTCTATACGAACTCCTCCATGTGAAGCAACAGTCAATTGGCCCCATCTCCTGCAACCCTGCTGCCACCAAAAACGCCCAGAACTCCTCCGACCCCTGGTCACGCCCCCCCCCTCCATTAGGCCTATCATTGGTCCCCAGGGTCACATTGAAGTCCCCCCCAAACAACAATGGCATCCTTCGAAATTTATCCACAAGTTCCGCCAGCTCCACCCATAGCCCCTCCCTCAGGCTGGCGTTCACTGGTCCATAAACTGAAGCTATGACCACCCCCAGACCATCACTCCTAGTCAACCTTACTGCCGCCGTAAATTGACCACGCCATGCCTCCTTCCTAAAGATCGCCTCGTTCCAAGCAATTACCACCCCTCCTGACCGCCCATTTACATTCACTACGATGAAACCCTCCAGCAAACTCCCTCCAATCCCACACCAGTCCCCTACTCCACAATCCTCCAACATCGTCTCCTGCAAACACACCACCGTGGCACCCCACTCCCTTAAGTATTTGCCCACAATCCCTCTCCTCTTGGCATCCCGGAGCCCCCTCACATTCCATGATATGCATCTCATGGAACCTGGCACAAACCCCTCCCGTCCTTTTGAGTCTCCGCGAAGCCTCCGAGCACACCCACAATTGTTTCTCGTGTCGCATCGTCATCCTCGTTCACCACCGCCTCCCTCTCCGGCTTGAGTGTCTCCTCGATCACACTCTCCTCCATTGCCCTGCTTCTCGATTTATTTGCTTTCCTCTCCGTCATGTCGCGCCTTGTCTTTCCCACTCTCACTGCCATCCATTCTCGGGGGAACTGCATCCTCCCACCTTTCCCAACCTCCAGCCATATCTTCTCTCCGTCGACGTTCTTGATATAAAGTTGCTGCCTCTCATAACCAATGCAACGGCCCAATAAGTCACCCCTTATTAACCGCCTCCCTCTTGACAATCGCATTGTGCCCTTTCTCCTGGCCCCTTTCTGCTCGATCGCTCCCACGCTTTGTGACTCCATCCTGCCATCACTTGCAATCACATCCTCTGATACCCGCGAGCTCTCCTCTCCTCATTATTATTCCCCTTTGCCTCTAACGTCCTAGTTCCTGCCTCCGTCTCTTCCACCGCACCTTTGCCAATCTTCGCATCCAGCGCCATCTCTCCTTCCCTTGCAGACAACCTCTCTCACCTCTCGCCTCCGATCGCCCCATTACCGGGCTCCTGACCCTCTATATCAGGTGGGGCTGGTGGTTGACGCTCCAGTACTCTTACATTATATGTGCCCTTTCAACCCTACAGCAGAACCCGCGTCGACGCCACCGCATCCTCCTTCACTGCCACATCCAACACTGCCAGATCTGGGTCACCCGACTCTAGGCCCGACGTAACGACCCCTTGCAGCCTCCCAAAAGATCGGACTAATGCCTTTATATTCCGAGTGGAACGATATACAGCTGGAACTCCCCTGATATCAATAATAGCCGGCCTCGACACTCTATCCTTGACCTTCCCTGTCCAGATGATGCGCTGCCAAATGATTCTTGCTTACCCAATCACCTGCCTCCACCCACACACTGCGATGCATTCAGACACCGGAACTTGTCAGACCAATATCTCTCCTGTCTCCAATCTCTTTACCTCCGACCCCTCCATCTCCGGGAATTTCCTCACCAATGCCTCTCATACTTCCTCCTCTCACTTCACCTGCTTCAGTCTTCCCAACAATGCACGCGGCCTAGGTAAGACTCACCCGCCATGCAACCATTAACTTGTTTGTCTTTCTATGGTTGGGGGCCACGTCTGGGCATTGCGCTTGTCGATGTCCCCCCCCCCGACATCGCCTGCAAACGAGCGAATTACGACAATCGCGTGCATGATGCCCCCACCCCAGACACCTGAAGCATTCTTTCCCCATCTCTCATCCCCTCTCCTCCACCGCCTCATTCCTCCTTCGCCATGGCTGTCCACGGCCACCGCCATGCTCCTCCCATCCTGACAGACTTCCCCCACGCTTTCCCGTTCGGATGCTTGGCAATGGACGACCCAGTTCCCGTTCTTTTCCGGTGCACTCGCTTTGTATCTCTGACACACAAGGAAGGATGCGGTGGGAAGCAGCCCTAGCCTCTGTCCGGCCGATCATTCCGCTGGCATCTCGCATTCACGCCCCCGTTTTACTGCCGCTCGGGGATGTAGTTGTAGATATGTGAGTCTTAGTGGGTCGTTGGCTCCACCAGTTATCTCCTTCTACGACATGCTGTTGTCGTCGCCATATTCCATATGTCACTTAGTCATATCTGCCTCGTTCAGATGCTGAACCTCCGAAATAAACGGAGTCTCGATGAGGGTGGTGTTAGCAATCAGATATGCAACAGCCAACCCAGAATACCAGGGGGGTCTGTGTCCGCGGTAGGCGCACGGTTAAAAAATGACCCACGTTCGACAGCGCAAAAAGGGGCCACTGTCCCGAGCTCAGAAGAGGTCGCACAGATGCACCCACGATCGCAAACGTGGTTGTTAGAGCTATCCTTTCGTGGGAGGGGCTCTCGGCCAGGATTGAGGTGTTACGCTTAGTGGCAACATCAGATTTGCATCAACCTGGGTGGTTGAGGTTCGCAGACCACCGAGCTGACGGAGCTCTTGTTGTGACCAAAACGGTCACATCAGGCATGCCCGCCATTCGTCAAACGCATGGGAATCCCTCCCCTACGTGAAGGCGGCGTGGACCGCCTATTGTAGGCATTTGGGGAGTTTGGCCGGAGTGGAAAGTGGCGTCTCCAACATGGAGGCTGGCCGCACCAAGGGGAGGGCAACGACGTTGCGAGAATTGGATCCAGAATGGGGGGAGGGAGGGAAGCAACTCCATTCTCCCAATTTGTTCCGTTCTTTATCTTCCATTCTCTCTTCTTCCTTCTCTTTCTTATTTCCTCCCGGTGAGACCAAGAGGGAAAAACAAAACACATGACACTTCTTCCCAGTCGGAGTGCATTAGGGCCGCCACTCTTTCTTTAAGTAGGGAAATTAATGGGCCCTAATGGGTCCCTTAGGGGGGGGAAGGGGTAGTCCAATAAGAGGGGCCCTCATATAATGGGCCACCCATTACAAAAACAAGATAAAATAAAACATAAAAAGAAGGGGAAAGGGAGGGGGTCCAAACGACTACGGACCCTTCCCAACATAATGACAAAGACACAACGGACAAAATGACAAATGGTTCTCGACTCAACAAAAAGAACGGAACAAATTGGCTAACGAAGTGTGACTAACGAAGAAGACAAAAGAAATCAAAATATGATAAAAACGAGCATAATTCACCTGGGTTGTCGGCACTGGGTGTCTTCGTTCGCGCCCTGGCATGGTGGTCCGCTGGATGCAAATCGGCAGGCAGTCGATGACGATGGCGACGGCTTGGATGATGCCTTCAACGGGGCAAGATGGCGTGCGCCATAAGTTGGATCTTAACATGCCTTGATCAGTGATATTCTCAAAGATCAACCTCAAAAGTGGTAACCACCTAGTAGGAATATGTTCTCTGGAAGAATGGAAAACAACATTTAAGATTATGAATGGGTATTACAAGTGGACGATCACGTCGTTTGGATCATCTAATGTACCTAGAACCTTCCAAAGGTCAGTGAACCATGTAGTGACCCTTCCTCAATGAATGTTTAGTTCTCAACTTCGACAATATCTTGATTTTTAGTAAAACTAATAAGGAACACATAGTCCAAGTCCAACAGGTGTGTGAGGTACTGCAGGGTGAACAGATGTATGTGCACCTAATGAAGTGCTTCTTATTAGTAGCCCAAAATTTCTTGCCTAGGCTTAGTTCTATCAGCATAAGTAAAGTTGTGGACCCTGCCAACTACACACCATTACCTAGTGACCGACACACAAGAATGCTCACTACGCCCACATTTTTCATGGGTTGCCAACCTTCTCTTGTCTCACCATTCATGGAATAAACATCATAATGATGCAAGAACCAATTGTCCAATTAACTAACTTGAATATGGTCTTCGAAGTCACTTGTGACACATTTGACAT
Organism: Wolffia australiana; assembly: GCF_029677425.1. Classification (NCBI taxonomy): domain Eukaryota; kingdom Viridiplantae; phylum Streptophyta; class Magnoliopsida; order Alismatales; family Araceae; genus Wolffia; species Wolffia australiana. The sequence goes on along the minus strand of NC_135852.1, from coordinate 7,214,981 downwards.
AGCCATTGGCCGCGGACTTAGAGAAGTCCTCCATCCCCTACCTTAGTGAGAAATTAATGATGCTAAACTCAAGAACTCCGTACATGACTTCCCCACGGAGTTCCCGTGTCGGTGGTGGCGTGATGGTCCCCCATCACATAGGAACTCATGCCAGGCTTAACGTCAAGTGCACCCTCATAGAGAATTCTTTCGGAAACCTATATTTATAAATTAATCTCTATCATATATTTACAAAGCTTATAATATTTATATATTTATCAAAAATTAATGTCTACTTATTGTAATTTTTTCCTACTAAATCTTTAAAAAATAATACACTCAAATCCTTCCTACAAATGGATGTACGATGATCTTCAAGTTGATATAGAAGGTTATTTATAAGATAACTTTTTTGATGATGGATACACCTGATAATCATCATGATTCTTCTTCATGATGACATAAATGACAATGAGGAATTAATGCAGTATAAGAGGAAGATCCGAACAAAGCTTGAGTAGAAATGAACATTCAAGGAGAGACAGCCTTTAACACTTTTGAAATGAACATATAACCTGGACTTGTATTGGATACACATACCTAATACCAACAACATCAATGATAGAAGCCGATTCAAAATTCCACCACATCATAAAATGGCTGTGAACATCCTACATACCATGATCAATCGAAACATACTGAAAATACACAATACACAAATGATTCACATTTATGGACATTGATATCATCCATCAAAATAAACCGGTTCGTACAATAGGGATGCGGAACACGACAAGAGGGGATTGGAAGTACGTTCTGATGTCAATTAGACGAGAGAATGTGATGGAAAGTAAATGTGAAATGTGGGATACAATTCAACATGAAGTATAGACTCGGCATCGAAAAAAGACACCGTCGACCAATAAATCACAATAAGAGGGTCGTGGGTATGCCACTAGGCTCCCAATGACCCAAACCTCAGGTTGAAGACCGACTGCATGAGTACAGCTACTGCCGCGCACGCCCTCAATGGGTCCAACCAAGGACATACCAGTCGGTGACGTGGACAATGTGCAGTGATAGCGCATGCGGCGCAAGCAAAACTGGTGACGACGACACCGACAATGGCTTGGGAATCAAACCGCGTTTGATATGGCACAGTGTGGTGGTACCTGCGCAGCGGGGGCAGTGGTGGCAAGGTGTGGTGGCATTTTCACGGGGGGGCGGTGGTGGCAAGGCGTGGTGGTGGTGTTGCACGATGGTGGCATGGTGGCGGGTGGCACAACCTGGCGATGGCTAGGAGTGGCAGTGGCACAACACAGTGGGTGGCGTGGCATGGAGCACTTGTATTGGTGGCACAGTTCAGTGTAGTGGCGGCGTCCTAGTGCAGTCCACATGAGAGCGGCGTGAGGATGGTGTGGCTGAGTGGAGGTTGTGCTGCGACTGGCGGCATGGCGAAATGGCACATGGAAAAAAGTGACCAAGTGGTTGCATTCAGGAGGTATGGCAGCGCGGAGGTGGCGTGGCAATGTTGGGTAGTGTGACAGCCTAGAGATGACGTGGCAGAGTGGGGCAAGGAGGGTCCTAGGCGACTGGGCGGCGCAGGCAACGCTAGCAGCAGAAATGGCTATGGCGGCACACGAGCAAGCACCGAATGACGTCATCGGTGGGCGTAACAGAGGGTGGGGGTGGTGGCCATGTCGGTGACAAAGTTGGAGGAGCGGCGGTGGTGCTGCAAGGCATATGCGGCAGTGGCAGCGGTGGCAGCGAGATAAGGTTTCCAAGATTTTCAAAATTGTAGTGGCATTTTCAAATAAAAATTAAAAAAAAAACTAAAATAAAATAAAAATGTTTTTCTTCTTCTTTTTATTCTCTTTTTTCTTATTTCCACAATGGGTAACCCACCTTACATAGAGGGTGAATATGGGTCTCCCCCCTTAGAAAATAAAGGGAAAAGGCTCACATGTAGGTCCTATGGCCCCCTCTAGAGAGTAGAGACCCACACATGGGCCAACACACATAGGCCCACATACAAGGCCACTAAAACGAAAGAAGCCAAAAAACACGAACAAAATTAATGTCAACCTCTGGGAGGCCCGTTCACTAGGCTGAATACGTGAAGACCAGGTCTTTCACCTCAGCCTTGGCTCCTCCAACTAGTTGGGACCGGTCTTCGAAGCTAGGTCACCATCAAATAGCCATAAAGAGTGAGAGGTTAACTAAATGGAAAAAAATATGGTATATACTCAAAAGGTTGTTGAATGTTGATGGGCCTCATAATAATCATGAGCCTTGTTTCTGGTATTTTCATGAGATTTATATGGTGTATACTCAAAGTGATATTTTAATGATGGATGGGTCTTATGTCTGCATCCTATTGAGATTTATTTTCAAGTGGAGGACAGCTTTGAAGTGTTTCTGATAAAGTTAATCAATTGATTACCTTTAAAGGATTGAAAAAGGAAGAATGACGAAATCGAAACGACATATGATAACATCAAATTAGGTCAATAAAATTATGCTTTTATACTTCTTTTCTACCACATATTTTTGATTTGCACTAGCATTATGTTGGATATTAGAGGTGTTGACAAGGATGAAGATGAAGATTCATGCAGCAAAAGACACGCAACATACTCAATAACTACATTATTAAAATCACAAAACGAAGAACCTATGCATGGATCACATCCATGATTTCTCAAATCTTGGAGTGAGACGAGTCAAGCTACTCAAGTGTGCAGCCTCTAGGTGTATCCACATGGTTCTCAGCATGTCATATCTCCTCCTTTTCTTTGACGAGCTCTGTGTAACCTATGTCGCCGTCCTTACGACGTCCTGAACGCATCGAGAGTGGAGAGGAGTTGTGGGGAGAAGGGAGAAGAAGGGAAGGTCCTCGAATGATTTTGACATGGATGAATTTTGTTGAGGGCCTTCCCTTATTTATACTATGTAAGTATTTTTCATCAAATCCCCAAAATTTAAGTATATCTTTTGACGTCCAAAAGACCATTTGCGTGTGACCCCCAAGGCCCATGTATCAGTCTAGTTAATGACTCCTGCTGCCCAATAACCTTTATTGGCCTTCCAAATTAATTAACTATATCATCATATAGATTAATTATCATCGGATCAATTTAACCCAATCGATAGGTTGACTCTCCATCACGTGGGGTACCAAGCTACACCTTGTGCTCTAGAAGATACAAAGGAGTGTGTATCGACTCACTCATGGAACCTGTTCATCATTGGTTACTGTGTACGTATAATCCCTCATCCACTTGACGCTCCTGAAACAACTTAAAGTATTGTCTACTGTCAAACTTTAATCAGTCATCCAAGTTAGAACTGATGTGTAAAGAAATCATCGGAGAACTATTCTCCAATTTTTCATTGTCTTGACCAAGGACTAAATCGCATCATCTTCCTTGAGTTTTCACCTCTTATACTGAGGGTGAACGATCCCATCTTGATAACTCAATTGTCTTCGTGAATTTCTTGATGCACCATAACTAAGAATCCCATGATTATGGACACGTAGGTTATAGTCAAAGTACAACTGTTCGTCCACAAGACCTCTTTGGTGTCTCAGGTCTAAGGACCACTTACACAATTTTGACGTGAATCAACCTGTTTGACATTTTGGTATAATACCATTCAAGGATTCATACGGATCAATTCACTAAACTCTTTTCACTAAACAACACCCAAAATCTATCCTTAGTGTCTCCACACTAATATCTATGGGACTGGTGATAAACCCAAAATGTGTCATGTAATTATAAATATTTTAAAGTCATTTTGAGATCATTTCATGTGTATTTTTCCCAATTTTATGAAATATTATATTTCATGCACTAAATAGAGCAGGCAGGAGGTTGTCACACCCTCCTTCTACTCTCGCTGCCACGCCACCGAGAAGGCTTATGGTCAAAAGATGAGGTAATTAGGGGCCTTTGAACGTCCTTTAACGGCTTGGGAGGGACCTCCCAAGTCGTTCGATGGAGGAGGAGGGCTCTGGGGGCCCTCCCAGACCATTGGATTGCCCAGAGATTCCCCCAATGGTCGCAAACAGCCTCGAGCCGGCGGTGTTGATGGTCAGGGGCAAGGCTGGATGGAATAGCCCCTTGTCGTGCGATCCTCCCTTTATTTGGGTCAACGGCTGTAATTAAATCACAGTCGTGGACCCATCTAGATCAGTGTTCCCCTTCTGTAACATGTCAGTATGGCCTGTCAGCCGTCCTCATCACTTTTATTCCTTCTGATTTGTCCATCGAGGGTCTCGCGATCCGCGTCACTCTCGCCAGCCAATAGGAGGGCGTGACAAAGAAAGAATATATATATGGGATATATCTCACTGTCTGATCTTATTTATGAAGATTGGATGGATGAGATCACATTCGCCTTTTAAAATGGCCTGGAAAGACACGGGCTTTGGGTCGGGTTGGCTCGTAGCCCGGTCTCATTTGTTTCTTTTGTTTCTTAAGATCGCGGCCCATCGGGTCACAATTTCTTGGTTTAATCGGTGGCCGGGTCCGCGTAGAGATAGAATGGACATGGGATTTAAATCCCATATTGGAAATTTCTAAAAGATAAAATGATGTGTAAATGTCGGCATATATCATTAAGTAAATAAAAAACTTACCTCTTGAGTGCGGGGATATGTCTTCTTTGTGGGCTTGTATGGGCTCTCAGTCTCTTCTCTCGCGGGTAGGCTGGGCTTGCTGGGGGCCGCCCCTTTCTGGGATGCGGGCGGGCTTGAGCGCCCTGCGCTCACCCGCCTTGTGGCTTGGATTGGGTTATGGTACGCCTGGTCGGCTCCTCAGCAGGCCCAATATTTTTTTTATTATTTCTATATGTTCCGTTTTTTATTCACTTCATTATGTCTCTTTCTTTCTGTCAATTTATTTTCCAACTTCTTTTTCTTCCTTGCAATACTAAATGGAGCATTAAAAATGTCTTAAATATATTTTTACTAAGAAATATTTAAAGTTGTGGAACATGCATAAAAATGACATTAAAATGCATTATTTCATTACTTCCTATATTTAGCGCATGAAATGTAAAGTTCTTATAAAATTGGGAAAAATACACATGAAATGATCCCAAAATGACTTTAAAACATGTATAATTACATGACGCATTTTGGGTTTATCAACTGGCCATATCATGTGAGTGATGCTAGATAGTTCTATTCTATCTGAATACTTCGATGTCCTTCTCGAGTATCCTTCAAATAGGAATATTTAGAAGACATGCTTAAAGACTAGTTATCTCTATATTAAAATCTCATCATAATTCACTAAGTTTGATCATGTATTCATGGACTTCATTACAAATGTCACATATGCACTATAATGAATATGCTCTATTAATGAAGATGAAACGAGATGTGGAATGTGTGATTGGCTTGCAGGCCACATATATTTCCATCACATTATTCAGCATTTATGGATAAAATGGTAAATTTATGATTTATTTTCCTAAGCTCTAATTTTATATATTTTATTGATTTTTGAGACTAACCCCCTTTGACTCCTTTGAGTCAAGTGCATTTCTTACACTTTTTGGATTTTTATTTAAAAACATGACTTAGGTTAATACAAAGGTGAATTTGAGATACCAATGGGAGGAAATAGAAACTTATGCCATCTAATAGGTAATACACAAGAAGCCTGTTCAAACCTCCTTGAAGACTGTTGACTAAAAGTAAGAATTGTGGAACTAAACCATAATTTGAATTTGAAAGGCCTATTTTTAAATATTGGACGGAGGGAATGTGGGTCCAAGTTAGAAATCAAGAAATCCTAGCCTTAGAATTAAATCTAAGGGCTTGAAGAGTGATTGAAATGCAATTGTTGGATTTCTGATCCCAACTTGTTTTTGGAGGCCTAGTGCATAAGATTTATTTGATCTATTATTTTTCTACATGGGAGAGAGAGCTCACGAGTGATTGAAATTTTTGGAGAAATAACACCACTTGGCCCCTAGGGGAACAGAAAACAAGGTTCGTGTGATCTCTCGAATGCTTGATTTAAATTTTCCTACCTTTTTCTCTAGGTAAATATTGTAGTGTTAGCCTATACTTCAAGCTTTACATTGCATCAAAATGCCCTAATAAATTCATCTTGTAGCAGAAGTTACAGTAATTCAGTTTACTAGTTACCCAATAGAGCCCTGCCACCCACAAATTGCATCCAAAGGTTTTCTTCAACATTAAGTATTATTTCTTGTCCTAAAATTATCCAAAAGTGAATAAATCATATTTAAGTATTAAAACTTATCGAGAGCAAAATAAATATATATTTCACTTATTTAAAATAGTTTTGACTAGTTTTCATTTATTTCATTGAATTTTCTATTTACAAGTTACTTAAAATCCATTAAAAATATAAAATCACCTAAATAACTATTTTAAAATACTGTTTGAAATGCAATTACTCTCTCATCACCTGGTCCTTTAGGATTTAACCCTTATTATATTCTATGGACAATTGAATAAATATTGTTGCATAAATGAAATCCTTAAAATGACTTTAGTAATCCAAATTCAGGTATGTCAACAGGTCAGAAAAAATAAAATTTGAGAATATGACTACATTTTGCAGTTTTTGTAAATGTTGGAGCCTATCTATACCAATGGTTCAGATTGAATTGGATCAGATTATTCAATCTGAACATTAGACCGGATAAAAAAATATGATCAGAACTTGATGCGAAGATCGTCTAAATTAGAGTTTCATGGGATCTGATCAGGGTTTGGATTAAATCATTTGAATGCTCAATCCAATTGGACATCCAGACGATCAGTCTGAATCACCAGTCCCTACATATCATGGAGGTGCCATTAGGGCAAATCGTTCTCGATGACATTTTATTGTTTGTTTAAATGACTGAATAACATAACACAATTTGACAACTATAGCTTTTCTTCCTCGGTTGCACTTTTATTTGGCTAATGAAGATAATCACTACAATACATGGTTCCACACAGAGATAATATTTATACACAAATTATGTAAGCAACTTTGGCCAGTAAACCAGTATAATGTTTCCTTAGACTTTCCAAAAAGATGGAGATCCACTTTTTGTCATGCTAGTTGCCAGCGATGCGAAGAGGAACATCTTGATATAACAGAAACAATGATGCTTAAAAAGCCTGCCTTCATTGGCAGTAACTAGGGAATGCTAAAGAATGTTGCAGGAATTGGTTGCCGCCTGAGATGGCAACCAATTCTCGTCCAAATGAAGGGGCCAATGACAAATGAATCCAATATTATCATCCAAGTAGTGATGATAGATTTGGGTAGTATCATCGGTATTAGAGATTGGACCCTATTTCAGGTTAGTATCATCATCTAAACATGAAGGCAGAAATATGTCTAAAATGTTCGTGATATGACAATTATGAAGATGGACATGCATCTACGTTAACTAGAACGAGGTATTTGCTAGTGGTGCACTTGTTGCTCCACATGAATCTAGGATGTGTGGACCAAAACTTCAGAATGAGGACATATCTTATGTGCAAAATGTTTTTGGGTGACAAATAACTTTGGTACTATCATCTAAATAACAATGATAGATGAGTACTATCATTTGGTATCAGAGATGGGATGCTATTTCAGATTAATATTCTCGTCTCAACATGAAAGCATAAATATGTTTAAAATGCTTGTGATATGACAATTATGAAGATGAACAGGTATATACGTTAATAAGAACAAGGCATTTTCCAGTGGTGCACTTGTTGCTCTACATGAATCTAGGATAAGTTCACTGAAACTTCAGAATGAGGAAATATCTAATGTGCAAAATGTTTTCGGGTGACGAATAACTCTGCTATTATCAGCTAAATAATAATGATAGATTTGGGTACTATCATCGGTATCAGAGATGGGATGCTATTTCAGGTTAATATTCTCGTCTCAACATGAAAGCAGAAATATGTCTAACATGCTTGTGATATGACAATTATGAAGATGAACAGGTATCTACGTTAATTAGAATGAGGAATTTGCTAGTGGTGCACTTGTTGCTCAACATGAATCTAGGTTTAGTTGACTGAAACTTTAGAATCAGGCCATATCTCAAGTGCAAAATGTTTTCAGGTATCACCATTGATCGGAACATGGTTGTGGTGTTTTCTTCTCATGGCTATTTAAATGGTTACAAAACTATTGATTTGGTAAAAAAAAAATATGTTTACATCAGGCAGGTTACGTCCTATCAATGGGCCAGATCCACTGTATTGATAAACACTAGTGTCCACGCTTAACAGAGGTTACAAAGTAATTCATGCCAGTTTCGGCTGACAAATGCACCATTGGAAAGATTCTTATCCACTACATGTGCCACCATCAATCATAGGCGATGAAGGTTGATGGCAGATAACATTGAGCTATTAGTGATATAGAAATATTGATGGGAAGCAGAGGATGAAGTCAACAATGATACCAAGCAAAAGGATGAGGGTAGGGATGAGGACCCAAGGGCTGACTAGGTTTAACCTTTTTATTTTTGGACAAAAGGATGACCCATTTACACACTATTGATGTGATAACCATTTACACACTATTTAACCATGTAGTGATGTAAGATGTGATGAAACACCTCAACTTTCCTTTTAGACTTCTATATTGAAAAATCCACTTATACTGCGTTGGTTATAAATCATAGTAATATTTTATTATTATCTATACAACATTCATGTCTACCTAATATTTTAGTATTATATATAATTTATTAATACCTTGAAAATATGAACAAATAATCATTATTATCAATTAATTGGTGGACGTCAATGACCATAAGTGTTAATTTCAAAATTACAAAGCCAATGTAAATTAATTTGTGGCCATGTACTATCTTCTTACTATACATTATTTACCACTAGTTTTTAATACCTATAAATATTCATTATATATATAAAGGGATGGATGTCAATAATTATAAAGGTGATTTCAAAATAATAAAGCCAATGTATAAAATAGTTCGTGTCATTTTAATATCTTAATATTATAAATAATTTATTAATTTTTTTATATGTATAAATATTCATTATATCTTTAAGTGGTGGAAGTTAATAATCATAAAATAAATTCAACGTTTAAAGCCATTTCAAAATAACTATGAGTCCACATAATATCTTATGGTTATTAATTATTTCTTAATTCTTCTCTAATATATAAAAGATATTCTTTATTATATACAATGTTGGATATGCATATATTGTAAAGTATAGTTTTTAATTATAAGGTATTATAAAGTAATTCACATATATGTAATATCTTTGGTCATAAATTATTTATAAATAATATTTAATCTGCATACAATATTGATTAATTTTATTTTGATTAAACTAAATGACAAACTTTTCACTAAATGTGATGTAATTGTTTTACATATGCACAATTTGGCATTAGATAGACTCCAAACACTAGCAAAACGCAACAAACCACTGCTTAGTGGTGGAATGCCAACATATTGCTTAAAATAAATTACCATGTTAAATTAAATATAATTATGTATTAATTTTTTTTATAACATAAAAATCTTCTTCTATCTGATTATTTAGTTATTTCAATAGCTTTCTTGTGAATGCAAACCTTACCTATACTGAGGAAACTATAAATTTTTCCTGGATACTTAAACTGTACACAACAACAAATTTGACCCTAAATTGAGTTCATCACCTGAAAAATGATCATTTGAACAATCAAATTGAATTTCCAAACTCCAATGCTTCCGAATCTTTAACATGCTTAGAAAAGAGTGAGACTATTGAAGATGAGAATTATTTTATGTTTGGAAATTTTTAGAGAGTTTTGTTTAGTTTTATGAAAAAAAACCATTTCTTCTAATTGATATGCTCATAGACCAACATACTATCATATTCCAATTGAACATACTTATTCTCTGAAATATCAAAATAATATAAATTCTCTAATAAATCCTTAAAACCAACAATGGCCTCAAATCTTTTGTGTGGATGAAATTATGATGAGCTTCTTGTTGCCCTATAAATGTATTCATCAGGAAATTATTTGTGAACAAAAGATGCATCACTCTAACTTTTATATAACTGGTGCGGCTATTCTAGCTAACTCCACAGTCTTGACGTACTTGGTCTTCATATCTTATTTCATAAATTCTTTCCATGATGCAGTTCAATATTTGATTCGTGGTATTGGACCTACTTGTCTCTGTGGATAGGAATCTTATTCAATCAAATAAATTTATGAAGAAGTTACATTATCCGATGGTGAATGCAAGCGATGTCTTTGGAAATGAGGATTGGACAATAGGTTTGTTACCAGGACGATGGAGGGAAGAAGAGATGAAGAGATATGAAGAAATATGGATGGAACAAGAAAAACAGACAGGGAAATCTGGGGCTGATGAATCAAATCCAAAACGGGCGATGGAGGAGTATAGTCATGAATTTAGAGTTATATTGGGCATGCCTAGTTATCTGATGGTCAATAGCAAATCCTGTCCATTTCAATTGGAAAGTAACATCACAACCACATTGCATGAAACTCAAATTAGACTCTAATGTTTCCTCACGCCAGGTAACTTCCTCTTCCAATGTGATCTCCAAGTCTTCTATTGTTATTCCCAAGTTTTTCGATAACAAGCGAAAAATAAGAACTATTTGAACTCAATGTTGCTATCTCTCTTAAGTGACCCTAATTTCTTTATAGATTATAAATTTCATTTGGAGCATTGACAAAAAAAAAACATAAGATCAGAACTTATGAACTTATTAAACTCATAGCATAAACACAAGTGATATGACTTATTATTGTGAGAATTTGTCTCAGGAAAATACGATTCTAGAAAAAAGAGTTACACCGGATGTGGCTGTTGGATTCTGATTATTTATTTTTACTCAATATCATGTCATTCTTTTTTTCTAACTTACTCTCGTCAGCTGTAAAACATACTTTCACCACATTTACCAGTCAAGTCTAGATATATTATAAATGTAAGGCTTTCCTCACACATAAACAATGATTTAGAATAGCAGAAAATTTCCCGCCATAAACTGTGGCTGTGAATAAATTAACTGTGGGTGTGTCTAGATATGACTTAAATTCGACCGTTAAGTCGACCGGGCCGTTATAAAAATTTGTACTTATTTATATTCAGGATTTAACACGTTAACGAATTTATAACGATTGATGCCTGAATTATTTTTTAACTATTCATGCCTAACTAGTTTAATTAGCTGTAATAAAACTCAACGTTTTGACAAGTTTAGATTTAAGATTTCGTCGAAACAGGAAACTTCAAGCGGCCTTGTTTGGCAGGAGCGAACTGCGAGGCGGAAGGTGCTATTGTGATCTCTGTTCTGTTCGGTGGAAAGAGAAGGTATTGCTATTTTAGCTTTCATTCCAGTGTAGTAATTGCTATTCTTCGATCGCAGGGTTAGCTTTCTTCGTTTTGAGTTTTTTTTTCTTCGTTTTGACTATTGCGCCTTTGTAACTGGGATTTTCTTGATTGAGCGGTGTAGCCTTTAATATTTTTTATCACAGTCGTCTCATTCACTCTCTTGTTTCCTTCTCCATGATATGGCGTCGATTGTGAATGTGTATGTGTGTTGCCCGCTGGTTGCTGTAGTTTCGTTCTGTTGCCGTTTAGAAAGACCGGCCATGTCTGAGGGATTCGTCAGCCAGGTTCTGGCTGGGTATCTCGGCCGTTTCGTTAAAGGTATCGAGAAGGACTAGCTGAAGATTGGAATATGGAATGGTATGTCTGCCATATTGTTCTTAATTTTTTGTTCAGTTTCTTCATCTTCATAACGAGATTGGACCTCCTATCTCTGATGGGAAAAAAGATTAAACAAGTTTTTCGACATGTTAAATATCATTCTCCTCTATAAGGTTTCAAGTCTGAGTGCATATTTAGTCCTTGTATTTGTACGAACCCATAGGAGCACTGTTACAGTAATTACCTTCGATAAACTATAACTAACCCCGCCCTCAAGCTAGATCATACAGCTTTGTTCTAAGCTTGTCACACAGACTTAAATTAAGACACTAAACTTTAAAAATTGAACGATAGGGACTCTGAATGGCAGCTGATGAGGATAAGGCTGCAGAGAAATGGAAAACACAAGCAAGTAGTGTCATGTAGACAGGATTTAAGAGGGCACTGGCTGAAAATTACGATTGGATGTTTGCTGCGGAATTGGCTGATGGCAAATCATAAAAGACTTGCGTGCACAAAACAAGAAGGAAGATGGCAATGGTGACAATCGTGCTGGATTGCATTTTTTATGAGAAATCATCTAACAGGTGGCGGACAGATGCCCAAGGAAGTTGGCGGTGGTGTACGAATTTGCTACTTCAAGGCTTTCATTTATCTAAAACCTAATGAGCACTATTGCAACAATGCACCTAGGATAATGGCCTGCATATTCATGCCATTTCTGCGTCCGTGATAGTTTATCAATATCTGTTTTAGTGTGCGCTATAATGGTGAGATCTGATAATTTAAGCATGTCCAAGAAGTCATTACTTAGAAAGCCGAGTAGATGTCATTTCTCACAATCGTTTAGTAGAGGAGATGTAGAAAGGGATAGGTAGTTTTGGGATCCGGATTGGATCTCTGTCCTCGAGCCATTGGGAATGGTTCTTCTGATTGATCCATTCCGCTGAGCTGCTCAGTTCAATTTTGAAAAAGAAAAGAATTTTCTAACCATCTTTGCTACGCCATGTTATTTATCTCCATTGGCAGCTCCTCACCCTCACCTGCCGCCTCATTTCCCATAAGCCTGAACTTCTTCCTTTGATAGGACTTGATGTATTCATGTGCAACTGGTAGATTTTTCTGCTAACTTTACGTTCCTTTCTCGGCACAATTTGTACAAATTGAAAACCATGAGGGAAAATTGGCTATTCATGCTGTTTGTAAGAAGAAAAAGAAGGGTATACTACACTTTTTCTAAAAAAATGTGCTTTTAGTTAGGATATGGTTGTGCTTATTTATGTGCACATATTTTTTCCATTGAATCCATATTTTGTTATTTGCCTTTCAAATTGAAAATATCCTGTGAAATTAGGTAACGCGCTGTAAAAAATCTTGCCCAGTTAAATTATACTTTTGGACTAGCTGTGTGACTGTTAACATTTGTTATTAATCCGGACAGTATTACTTTTCATCTATTACTTTATTTATTTTATTTATTTTCAGGAAAAATCGGGAAATTAAACATCAAAATTCCCTGGAAAAAAACTTGGCTTGGATCCAATAGTTATTGCAGTGGAGTGCATCACATTACTGCGTCTTCACATAGCAAAGATGACGCATAGTTATGATTTGGCTGGGATCCAACTTTTTCAAAGAGTCCAGCGTGAAGCAATAATTTTTATTTCTGAGTCAAGGATCAAATGCTGGTTTATCCAAAAAATTTAGGTTTTTCTGTGGTGGATTTGGCTGGGAAAATAGTAAACTGTAGAACTGGCAATTTTTTCAAGAGTTTCTATCATTAGTTCAACCCAGAAAAGTCGCTCTCTTGTTCCAGACCACAAATGTTTTCCTGTTCACAAAAAATGGATTACTCTCTTTTCTTGCATGTAAATTTTCTCCAACAACCTGGTTTAATTTTGATGTCAAGAATATTTATCAATGACTTATGATTATGTTTCTAGAGTTTCATGCTTATAACTTTTTCAGGCTGAGGTAGTATGATGTCTGAACTAGACACTCTTGTTCGCTGTTTTTTCATTGCGGAGAGAAGCACATTGCTTTAGATAGCTTGTAGTAAAACAAAGTACTTCCAGTGACAACCTGTCAGGACTTGAAAATATAGAAGAAAACGAAGGTGGCCAGTAGAATGGCAGGGAAGACGGGAAACCTTTACTGTTCTCAAACACAGTTTGGGAAAAAAAATTGTAAGTTCTGACGATGGCTGATGTCGAGTCTCCTTGATTTGAAGCGAGATTACTGTAGAAAGGTTGTTCAGTTCTTTTTATAGAGGGGAGTAAATCACTCTTATACATATGATTGTGGGCTCAATTATGCCTATTATTACTTGTTATGTTCATCCCTTAACAGATCTGCCTAACAGCTGGTGGCCCCTGTCCTGTATAAAAGTAGGGCTTTTGCCCATAATAGTTAGTGAAGTTCTTCCGCCTTGAAGGCTCATGTGAGAACCTCATCGGTTCATTCCCGCTTCATCTCGGCTTCATCCAGGAAAGTTCGTCTGGGGAAGTCCACAATCCAACCAGCAATCATCCGCAATCCCGTCCCTGATATTTTTGATTGTCTGTGATCCAATCTGCAAGCTCTGCAAACACCATCGCCATAAGGACAATCTCGAGATTGGTGAGGGACTACACCATCCTTGTGGGCTTGACCAAACCTCCTGGAGGATCTGTGTTTTGCAGAAACCATAAGCTACTGTCCGACCTTCTGCAGACAGGCCGAGTGGTATTAATTTGGCAGGAACTGACATCATCTCCCTTTGCAGCTGACCTGAAACGAACACAAAAATGCCGAGGTGTGATTTTTCCTTAATTTTTTCTGTGATCCATGTCCAGTACATCATCACTTAGTACCCTGTTTCCATTTCCGCTGCATCATTTGTCCTTTGTGGGTTGCATGGTTGAGCTATAGTTGGGATAAGGGGAGAGGTGTGATAGGCATATCGGAGACTCTTCCCTTTTACTTACAAAAAACAGCAATGTCTTAGATCACACCATAACTCTGAATTCATTTTTACTCTTAGCCCGCTTTCTTAGAGGGCACATGTTTGTCCATTAATGGGCTCCATTTGAGCCGTAGCCCACTTTCAGGGAAAGTTCATCTTGTTGACTAAAAAACCATCAACCTTGGTAGAGACACATTCCATTACCATCTTTATCTTTTAGCAATATATGATCAATCAGTACAGTTTCTTCAAAAAAAAATGATCAGTCAGTACAGATAATGGATGACAGTATGAGAACACAACTCTCACTTGTTGTTCACTCTATTGCTGCCAAAGCCAAGTCCTGTTACGACTTGCTCAAAGCTCCTGAAGTTTTCAAACTGAAGGGACAAAATTTATTAGAATGGTTTGACTATGTCAAGATGATTTTTCATGGATGAAGAAAATTCACACACCTCATCACTTGTCCACCAATTTCATCTAATCCCCTTTATGAAGGGTGGAGGGAAGCTGATGCTTTGAAAAAATGGAACCAACTATCTGTCAAAGTCTACTAAGACCTGCTTGCGGGAAGGATGTCTGGGAGAAAGCACATCAGACCCACTCCAAGCGAACCGATAAAACGTACATAGCTGTACTTTTCCTTCGATCAATCACTCAAGGGAGTATGAAATTACGTGAGTATGTGTCGATATTAGAAGTAGTTTAGAACGAGCTAAACGTGGAGGAAAAATCCTATGCCCTAGGAGACCGAGCGCATAAGTTTATATCAGGACTGAGTGGACAATTTGGCATGCTTAAAATGTTTCTCATTAATAGAGAAAGTACTCCTACCATTGAACAAGTTGTGAGTCTTGCCATTCGAGAAGAAAGCCGCCTACAAACAATGATTGTCGGCCCTGTTCAGTAGACAGCAGTCTTTGGGATCAAATCATTTGCAAAGAAAAGTAACACCTTGGCTTCACAAGGACCCATAGAACAAAGGGGTCAGATGGCCTCCACTAAAGATGACCCCAAAGCACACGTGGTGCAGTTTCTGTGGCAAGCGATGTCACACATAGGATGTGTTGAAAACTTCACTGGAAGCAACAACATGGCCAAGAAAAAAGACATTTCTAAGTCAGACACATGAACAGATTCACTGCAGGTTTTCACAAGAACAAACAACCATAGGGACTGCTGCTCAATCACAAGGGCCTTCAATCGGGGAGACCACAATCTTTCCCCTAAGACAACAGGTGTCTCTACAGTGGGGGTTGAAACGCTGAAGCAAGAACTCGACCAAGTGCATCGCATGGTGGCAGTCAAATGATGTTGGAGGGTTGAAATGTCAATTGTACCCTCCAACATCTTATCTTATACTGCCCTTTATGCTTACACGAGTTACATATCTCAAAATGCACCAAACGCACCATGCCAATCAAGTGATTTCTGAATTCTCGATTGAGGAGACACTGATCACATGACTCCATAAGAATGTTTCTAGCCACTATATATCTTTCTCCTCTACTCAGGATGTGTTAGCTGCTGATGTCCATTTGATTCCTATCACTGGCATTGGCACTGTTACATCCCAAATGTCGGGCTCTTTAAAGGCATCTGTCATGTTCTGCTTCTCTCATCGAATCTGATTTCCTTCAGTCGGCTAAGAAAGTAAATGATGTGTGACTTCATCTTTACTGAAATCGGATGTGTTCTTGTGAATCAGACCACCAGCCAGAGGATTAACCTTGCTCTAGAACGGCCTGTACTACCTTGCGGAGCAGAATGCATCGTCCGCCTTCAATCCTGTCGAAGGCTCTCCAAAGCACCTTGTCAACTTCAAGCGAGACACTCCTACTTCATCAATGTATGGGACATCCATCTCTTGCAACATTGCACTTTTTTTTTCCTCAAGTCTGTGATTGTTTAAACCCTTTGGATTTTGTTGAAAGTTACAATTGGCTACGCACACATGGACTCCCTATCCTCTGTATCTTTTATAGATGTCTACAACCCTTTGAATTAATTCACAGTGATATCTAGGGGCCCCCTCTCAGTCTTACTAAATGGGCAACCATTGGTTTATGGTTTTTATAGATGACTGTACTAGAATGACTTGGGTATTCTTAATGTCCCAAAAATCAGAATCTGTGCTATTCATTATTAGCTTTTTCACAAAGGTATTATCATTTTTATAGATGACTGTACTAGAATGGAGTTGCTGAACTGAAGGATAAACCTCTGTGAGATAACACCAGGGCTCTTCTTATTCATTATCATTTGCCTAAATATCTCTGGGTTATGCCTCAGTTGACCACCAAACACTTGACGAACATGTGGCCTACAAAAGTATTAGAACATAAAAACCCCATTGACAGTCTAGAAGAACAACAGTCCAGTGTTCGATCACTCACTCACTTCCACTTAAAACAACAATCCTCACTTCCACTTAAAACCTTTGACTGCATGGCCTATGTACATCGCTATATAAAACCCCACTCACTCAGATGTATCTTTGTAGGTTATTCTATGACCCAAAAGGGGTATCGGTGTTATGACCTAAGGATTGAAAATACTATGTTTCACTTGATGTCACCTATCAAGAACACGGCCCATTTTATATGCATACTCCGAGTCAGTCTGAGCATAATATGTATCCGCTCCTGACAATTGCAGCTGCTACTAATCCACGATTAGATGAATTTCCACATCATAATGTCAATGATCTGGTAACTGCCGCAGCTGCAAACCACACCATTGCAAGCATTCCTACAATTGTGCCAGTAGAATTGAGTGAGAGTACAATTCAACAATTTGGTTAACAGGTATAACGTCAGACAGCTGATGCAGGTTCATTCACCTTACTCACCCAAATGGTGAGCGAGAAAGAGGTCAGTCTATAACATGTGGATACATCTCCCCTCTATTATTTATCTCCAAAGTTTTACTAGTGCCTATTCTTAGAACTATGACTGAAGCATTACAAAATAGCCTTGGAGAGCCAATCCAGGTTCATTCACCTTACTCACCCAAATGGTGGTCAAGAGACAGGTCAGTCTGTACCCTATTATTCTACATCTAACCTCAATTACTTACTAAACCTTATCATATGGATACATCTTCCCTCGATTATTTTTCTCCAAAGTTGAATCAGTGTCTATTCGTACAAATGTGACTGAAGCCTTACAAAATAGCCTCGGATAGCCAATCCAGGTTCATTCACTTTATTCGCCCAAATGGTGGGTGGGAAAGAGGCCAATTTATGCCCTATTATTCCATACATCTGGCCTCAATCACTTACTAAACCTTATCATGTGGATACATCTCCCCTCGATTATTTATCTCCAAAGTTGGATCAGTGCCTTTTCCTTTTGTTCACAAAAAACAACAGTGCCTATTCTTAGAAAGGTGACTGAAGCGCTACAAAATAGCCTTCGAGAGATGATCCAGCTTAATTCACCTTACTCACCCAAAGGGTGGGTGGGAAAGAGGCCAGTCCATACACTATTATTCCATACATCTGGCCTCAATTACTTACAGAACCTTATCATGTGGATACATCTTCCCTTGATTATTTATTTCCAATGTTGGATCACTGTCTGTTCCTAGAACTGTCATTAAAGCCTTACAAAATAGCCGTGGAGAGCCGACCCAAGTTCATTCACCTTACTCGCCCAAATGCCGTCTCTATCTCCCTTATTCCTCTGTTTGAAATTCTGGTTATCGCACAATTATCGTTGGAGTATTTGACGAGGAACTTTTCTATAGCACCAATCGAGCGTCTACCAAGTTCCTCTGGAAAGGCCTGGGACAGGGGAACAACAGTAGACTGGCTATGGTGTTGTGGCAGGTGGTTTGCCGACAGTGACAGCAGGGAGGGTTGGGAGTGTTCCACCTACAGGATATGAATACGACACTGGGGCTCTGAGGTGATGCTACAAAAGGGGAGTACACTATGGCTACGTGTCGGCGTTTATGGAAACAAAAGGCCCCTTTGAAACGATGTGGTTTTCAGGGGGGAATAGAGAGAGGAGTGGTTAAGCATGTATCACACGGGCTCTAGGGCCCATGTACTTCTCGGGTGGTGACCGACTTGTCGGGTGACTGCCTTTTATTTATTTCAAAAAAAAAAGGCCCATTTGAAAATAAGGATATTTGGGTGGCAGCTTATTAGAAGATGTTTGATGACAAGAGTCCTACTTAAGTGCATATTACCAAACACATCGGCAGAATGTCCCATGTGCGCACAAGGAGAGGAAGACAGCACACAACTATTTTTTAATTGCCTTGTTGCCCGAGCAGTATGGGAAGTACAACAGGTAAGCGGTGTGGATGTGATTTCCGACGAGACATGCTGGAACTCGCTTCGGGGAAGCACGGGCGAGAGGCAGTCGAGGTGGAGATGGATCTTTGTGGTTCTTTGGGCCATATAGCTGCACCGTAATGACGTCGTATTCAAGAGGAGGGCAACCTCATTAGATAATATTCTGCAAGACATCTCGGGTAATGTATCATGAAGGTCAGAACATAGCTTCTCTCATTGAAGTGGAGTGAAGACCATGTAACGATCACATTTATATATATCATGATTTTTGGGTTGTTCGCCCGTTTCGGGTGATCTTCCCTTTGTTTTTTTCAAAAAAAAAGAATAAGTTGGATAATGTGTGCTGTTGGCAGATATGACATTGGTTGATGTACGATTTAATCCTCTTCTTCATTCCTGCCCAAAATATTTGTTGAGAGATGAGTTTGTGAGGCCACTGAAATCCACCATGTCCTCCTAAGTTGGAGTCATGAAATTCTTTCAGCACTTAAGTTATTATAGTCAAATCAGAAGTGAGCATGATACAATTTTTGTAACAGAGGAGACCACCATTTACAGAATAATTAGATGTGTAGAGCGTTCTGCTGCCATGAAAATCTTAATTTTGGCAAGTTTCTGATTAGCTGATCTCTTTATCAATAGTCAGTTTGTCGAGCCGGTGTAGCACAGTCATTGAATTGCAACTCCCTTCCTCTTCTTCGGAACCAGATCGGGGAGAGGGCGTCTGCTACAATACTTCTTTTCCCAGCTTTGTAATTTATTTAAAAATTAAATCTGATAATGCAAGGGAATTTATTTTTGATCTGACAGGAATCGCAGACTGAATTGATCACTGAAAATATAAAACTTTTGGAACATGAGATAATGCTTCCATTTTGCACAGCCCAAACAACGGCCTATAAGTGTTATGACCTGGTTCATAAGAAATATTATGTGACAAGAGATGTGGCATTTAATGAAAAATCCTGTTATTATGGGTCAAGGAATGGAACCAAAAACCTAAGTGGTCCCAAAAACCTAAATGAAGGACACTTGGTAGCTTGAGGCGTCCACTTCAACCAGAGATCGATCAAGTCAGGGGGAGTCCAATTCTTCTATGGAACTCCGCACTTATGAGCCCCTAGGCTCACAAGGGCGCTATGGTAAGGTATACCTAAGGCAAACGGAAACCCCAAAAGATCGGACACTATACACTCTCATTAGTGCTCTTGTAAACAAGGAAAGAGCACTCTTCTATCCCCTTCAAAACTATCTCTCCTCAAAAACTATCTGTTCCGTATTAAACTTTTCTAACTAAAGTTGGATCAGTACCCATTCCCACAAACGTGGCAGACGCCCTAACCAATGTGCACTGGAATGTGCACGAGATCAATGCACTGTCAAAGAACAATACCTGGACTCTTGTACTCTTGGCCCCATGTATAAAACCTGTAGCTTGCCACTGGGTCTTCATCCTAAAGTACCAATCAAATGGAGAAATTGAGAGATATAAAGCACGGTTGGTAGCAAAAGGGTATACACAACAATATGGTATAGACTATGAGGAAACATTTGCTCCCGAAGCAAAAATGACTACTCTACATATTCTCATTTCCTTTGCTGCCATCTGAGGTCGGGAACTTCATCAGTTAGATGTAAAAAATGCATTCCTTCATGGAAACTTGGAAGAGGAGATCTATATGCACATTCCCCCAGGTTTCAAGAACAATCAAATGGACACTTAGTCTGTAAACTCAACAAAGCCTTGTATGGCCTAAAGCAATCCCTACGGGCTTGGTATGGGGAATTGACTAAAACCATGCGATCTATGGATTATATACAGAGTATTGGAGCTCACATTCTATTTATGATACATACCTCCAAAGACATTGCGTTAAGTTCATTTATGTTGATGACATGATATTGTTTTACAAGTTCTTCTCCCTCTTAGCCCGACGAGGGAGTCACGGGATGGATGGATATGGCAAGGGACAACATTTTCGGTAAAAGAGGCCTATATGAAGCTCAGAGGTGACGCGCTGGAGGATTCATCAATCACCACCACATGCTCCCTGTTGATGAAGCAAAAAATCCCGCTCAAGGTGAGGCTCTTCAGCTGGTTGTTGAGGCGGAGACGATTAGTTACAAGAGATGTACGCAAGAGATGGGTCCCGACGGCTTCCACAGAGTGCCCCTTGTGCGCCGGAGACAATGAAGACTGCGCCCACTCATTCTTCACATGTCCCTTTGCCCAGGGAGTATGGGCATCGCAAGAGTTGGCGGGGGCGGATGTGTCGTCAGATGAGGCATTTTGGACATCAACTGGTGTTGGAAGATACAGGAGCAAGCTGGATTGGGGAAGACTCCTTGCGGTGCTATGGGCGATATGGCTGCACCGTAACGAAGTGTTATTCAAGGGAAGGAAGGCTTCCATGGAGAATGTCCTACAGGACGTGAAGGCACTAATATTTTTTTGGTTTGGAGTGAAGTGAGTGGCAGACCATTTTGGTCAGGTTGTATATGGTTTGTACACAGCTTCTTTTCTTAATAGCATTAGGTTGACCACCGCTTCGGGTGGTCTTCCTTATTTTCTTCAAAAAAAAATGATCTTGATCGGGGATGACCGAGCCAAAATTCAGAAAGTTGATGCACAGCTAGCTAAAGCCTTTGACATCAAACGATTGGGACGACTTGGATGTTTTTTGGGGATGGAAGTAGCCTACTCTCCTCAAGGTATAGTTCTTTCACAACTAAAGTACACATTGGATTTGATACAGGAAATTGGACTACTCAGCTGTAAACCTGTACCTACACCGGTTGATCCCTACAATAAACTAGGACTTGGGCAGGACAGTAACCCCATTGATCCTGAGAGGTATCGACGATTGGTTGGTGAAATTAATAAATTTGACTCACACTCGTCCAGAGATATCTTATGCAGTTTAGCTTGATGAGCCAATTTATGCATGATCCAAGGGAAATACATGAATGTGCAGATATTTGAAGGGAACTCTGGGACTGGGTCTTGTTTTTTGATCTACTGAGGATACTAATATTGAGGTCTATACTGATGCTGACTTTGCAGGTAGAATAGTGGATCGACATTCTAATTCTGGATACGTGCCTTTCTTGGGGGGAATCTAATTTCCTGGAAAAGCAAGAAGCAGACAATGGTGTCTAGACAGAGTGCTGAGGCAGAGCTTTGGGCCTTGCTCTTGGTATATGCGAATCCTTGTTGATCAAGCATCTACTCGATGAGCTCAGAATCGTGCATACAAAGCCAATTATGATGTGGTGTGACAATATGTCCACTAGCCATTGTGCACAATCCCGTTCATCATGACCGAACTAAGCATGTGGAAGTGGATCGTCATTTTATCAATGAGAACTAGGAAAGTGGTATTGTCAGTACTAGACATGTCAAATCATCAGAAATATTTGCAGATCTTCTTGCCAAAGGCATGCACAGTCCTCTGTTAAAGTGCCTTGCCCCCAAGCTGGGAATGGACCATATTAAATCCCTGCGTCACGGGAAGTGTTAAATCTCATACTACATTCTTGTCCTTGTATTGCGTAATATTTTCTGGTATGCTCTTAGAATGGGAATGAAATAAGACTGTTGTAATAATCAGAATCAGATCTTAAGATCCGAACCCAACATGTACCTTGTATGGGGTATTTTGCGCATGCTAGCGCACCCCGCGCGCGCCTGCATTCATCAGCGTCCCTGCGTGCGCCTATGTACCCCGCTCTCCACGCGCCTGTCTGCCGGCGTGGCCGCGCCCTTCTGCGCACGCCAGTGCGCCCCGCGTGCGTAACTCACATGACGGTGCGCTCGTGTGCGCCAGCGCTCATCAGGGCCCCCCCCCCAGTGCGCGCCCGCGGCCCCTTCGCTCACCGCATCGCCATGCACGTTCGCCCTTCCGGGCGCCCCGGTGCTGCCATGCGTGCCTGGGCGCCACCAGCGCCCCGCACCTCGGCGCACACCCGCGCCTTGTGCCTGGCCGATTCCTCTTGTGTGCGTCCGTCCACACACGCCTGCCTGTCGCGCCAGCTCCTTGAGTCATCTCCATCTATGTCAACACCATGATCCCACGAGGATACACCCCAACACTGCCACGAACGACATGCCTAAGCCCATACAGGTTGCATCGTCCTCCCTTCGTTCGCAGTCAAATTATCTCTTCCAGTGCTGTTGATTTGTGTTCCACTGCCTGAGAATTGATTCGTCGCAATAGGACTAGCCACCAATTGTCGAGAGTTAGGATATTTTCTTTGCGATACGGTTAGGCCTTATTGGCAAGGATTTGGACGCCAATTGGGTATTGACAATACCCCTCATTGCTTAAGCGTCTGGTTGGTCCAATGAGAAGCTGAGGAATCTAATCTTGATTAGTCAAACTCCACAGCTTTAATTGCACTTCCGAATTTGTCAGCACTGCCGTATGTTGATTCATCAACTTTCGTGCTCGTTTGATCATCATATTGCATCTTAGACTTGTTATCGCCACTTCGTGTTGTTACACTTGTCGATCGATACCGGCCTTATCGTGTTACATCACTATCTCTATCTCTATCTGTGTCTTTTTCTATATCTTTATCTCTTTCTCTATCTCTATCTATATTTCTATCTCCATCTCTATGTTTATCTTTATCTCTATCTGTAACTCTTTATTTATCTCTATCGCTATCTCTATTCCTATCTCTTTCTCTATTTCTATCTCTAACTCTTTATTTGTCTCTATGAATAAAGAGTTAGAGAAAAATCGTTATGGGATAATTTCTTCTCTTCATGCCTCCCCTTCTGCCTCTTCTTCTTCTGCCTCTTCTTCCAACCAAAGCATCTGACGTCAATCTTCCTCAGGCGACTCTCGCTGAAGCTAGGGCATCTAAAGGATGTTCCAACGCAGGCCATTGTCATGTTTCTTTGTTTGAGTCTCTCTTATCCTTTCGACCATTTATCACTCCTTCTAGATTTGGGTTATATAAGGCAAAGCACATTAAGGAAGGTGATGAATTGGCTGTTGTCACATATTTTATCAGCCATAATTTATTATATGTTTTGGCCTCTGTGCAGTTGGATAAATTCAGCTTCCACCTTGACCTAGGTGTTGTCCAAAAAAAGTTCTGTCATTTTCAGTTTCTTTATTTCATTCAAGTGTATGGTTAGTCTACTTTAAAAAGCATATGCTGTAGATTCATGTTATTCACTTTCCTCGCCGAATTGTTTCACTGGTTAATGGTTCAAATAAAGATATACTCTTTGTGGATCTGCTGAGTTTCATCTTCGTTGTGGTTCATGTGCATTTCTGGGTAAGAGTTGAACACAAAAATTACTGCCTACATCATATGGTCATTTACTGGATCTAAAATTTCATCCTGGAAAATATATATATGCAGCTGAATCCTTTGCATTTTATCATCAGACTCGTAGAAATGATCCCAGGGCAATCAATAAGATTTTCTGATAAGAACCTTGTGCTAGGTTCGTATCGGAGGGAGGTTGGAGGACGAGGTAAGGTAGAAGTTCCCAGGGTAGAGAGGTGAAACGGGAATGGTAGAGGGCGGGCCCAGCAGAGGGGGTAGGAATCGGCCGGGGACAAGCCGCCTGGAGATGCGGTGAAGAAGAGACGATCGCGAGGGATGGGGATCGTGGAAGGAGACGAAGCGTAGACGCAGGAGAGACAAGAGGAGAAGGGAAACTAACACTCACTTAAGAACCAACATCCAAGTCTTCCCCCCTAGAGGGAGGGCTGAGCTATTTAAAGGAACATAAAAGGAGGACATGACGAGAATGCCCTCGATGCGGCCCGAGACCTCGATCATTTTCTTAGAAGTTAACGAGTATGATTTCTTGGTTCTTTGTCGTTTGTTTCATGTGGATGATGGTATAGTAGGATCGATGTCTGGGTGTGAGCCAGGGTCACCCATATCACTTTCCTTGAAGCACATGATGCAGATGCTGTTTCACAATTCCTCAAGGTGAAAAAAATGGTAGTCCTACTTTGGTTTTGGTGAAATCAGATTGCTGATGTTTGGTCATTGATGGTAAGTTCTTATTAACTGTTAGCTGAAAGTCTACTACCATTATTTACATTCCTATTTTGTGTACTTTGTATTTTTTGTACTTTTTTCCTATTGCACATGGGAGTAGTTAGCCTTGAGAAAGTTCTTATTAACTGTTAGCTGAAAGAGTTCTACCATTATTTACATTCCCATTTTGTGTACTTTCTATTTTTGTACTTTTTTCTATTGCACATGGGAGTATTTTTTTGTACTTTTTTTTTCTATTTTTTTTTGTTTTCTTCTTCCATTTGTTGGCTAGGGCTCCGGCCCTCCAGATCTCACATGCTTTCAGAGCTGAGATCCACATAGGGGGTTTGAAGCGTTGGGGGGTTATGGCCTGGAACGTTGTAGGGTCCAGCCATCGTGATAGACGTACACAAGAACTCAGGGTCACTGCATGTATTGCTGCATGGTATTGCTGTCTGATTTGGTATAGAGAAGTTATTTTTTTTAAAACGATAAAAGGGATGAACATCCGACGGATCGGTGAATATCCCTCAGGGCCTTAAAGTCCCATCATCCTCTAACCAACCATACACCAAGTCCCCCCTATCCTCCTGACCCTCCGAGGGCCATGCCACCTTAAATCCCTCTGCTTCATATATATTTCCATCTGTAGAAGCCGTTCTTCCCCAGAATTGCACCTCGTTCTATGTAGCCATATGGCCAACAACACTGCCACCGCACGGCCACCTTCTTCAATGCTGCATCTGTAATTTTGGATTGAATTCCTGAAGGCCTCTTCAGAGGCCACCTTCACCCTTGATAATGTCTGGCTTGCCCAAATTTGGTATAGAGAAGTATTCAATGTTTCCACCTGTTCTACCTGTTTGGGTCAATAAGTATGAGTCAGCATGTATCGCTTTGTCAAGGGGTCGTTGGACTCGGTGCAGAGAAGTTCCAGGTTCCACTCATTTCCTCCATATTTTTCATCAGACTATGCTAGTGTCTCATAGAAGCCTAGAAATTTCTAGTGCAAGCTGCATCTGGGGATGGCTACCGCGAGGTGTGGAACGAGATCGCAGTGCCACTTCCTATACAGTACCATCTTTGATTCCCCCTTTGCAGAAGCCCATCGATACAATGGTTGAAATTTTGACAAGTGGGGCCAGATTGTGGAGCTCGCTCCTTTTGAGAGAGAGTTGAGTGATCACTTGATCATTGAAGTTGAGCCCAGTGACCCATCCTCTATGATGTGGAAACTGAACAATGTTATTTTCCAACTGTTATTGTCGGGAATCATGAAGGAATATTTACTCCTGAAAAAATCCTTTTTGAAAACCAAAAGTAAATCTCGGATCACGTTCAGAAGATAGCTCTAAAAAGAAGCAACCTCTGAAGGATGCATGATCTGGTCGTAAAGGCATGGAGCATACACCAAGGAGACAGGACAGTGACAAACTATGTTAATAAGTTTCAAGCTACTACCGACCAATTCTGAATCCAGATGAGTTGACGCAGCGGTCATATTTCGATTCATACTATCCATGGGTAATGTGTAGCACATATTAGCCTTATGCTCCATATTAACACCAACCACTGTATTTGAGGCTGTGCAGGATACAAAATGGAAGAAGCCTGTCTGTTTTTGTTGGCTTTTCAACATGAAGTCTGAACCAAATGGGAACACAGAGAGTTATAAAGCACACCTAATATTTAAAGGTTTTACAGGACATCATAACATTGAGTATGGGGAAATTTTTGACGGGTAGCCAAGATGACCATTGTAAGAATCCTCATCTCCCTGGACGCTGTCAACGGATGGGATCTTCACAAGCTTGGACATCAAGAATGCCTTTTTACATGGTCATTTTGGAGGAAGAATTCTGCATGCATATCCCTCACAGGTTTAAAATTGCAAAAAATAGTCATCTTGCATTGAATTACACAAGTCCATGTATGGTCTTAAACAATTGCCACACACCTGGTTTAGAAAACTCACCAAAACTATCAACTTTGTGCATTATAACAAAGTAATGGAGATCATACTCCGTTTCTCAAATATACACCAAAGGGCATACACTAGAACATGTGTAGGTTGATAATATGATCCTGACAGGGGACACCAAAGAAGAAATTCAGAAGATGGACTCCTGCCTCTCCCAAGATTTTGAAATCAAATGCTTAGGCCAACTAAAATACTTCTAGGCATTGAGGTTGTCTACTCCCCGACCAACATTGTTTTCTCCCAACTCAAGTACACATTGGATTTGTTGAGTGAGACTGTTCTACTAGGTTGAACCAGCCCCTACACATGTTGATCCTGACCAGAAACGGGAACTTGGACAGGACAGCCATTTTGTTGACGAAGGGCAATACCGACGTATGGTTGTAAATTTAGCTACCTGACTCAGACCCACCCTGATATCTAGTATATCGTGGGATTAATCAGTCAATTTGTTGAGGACCCAGGGGAAATCCATGAATGCGATGTGCGCCGCACACCCATATACCTGAAGGATGCACCAGTAATGGGGATAATTTTTAGACCTACCAGCCTTATTAAGCAAGAAGTCTTTATTGGCGCTGATTATGCATGCAATATTATCGATCAAAGATACACCTCAGGCTATTGTGCCCTCTTTGGGTGTAACTGACACAGTCCTCCCAAGCACATATAAAAGAAACAAGAGATGTCCTAAAAAGGAAGTTCAAGATAGCTAGAGGAGCCTTAAAGAGGGAGTCTGGGCAGGAAAGAAGAAGCCCTATAAATAAGCCGCCCACAGTGAAGAAGCGAAAACCATTTTTCTTCTGAAGTTGCCAGGGCATTTAAGACTAGACGAGAGATCCCTGTTCTAGAGCAGAGATCAGGTGATAAGGTTTGATTGTCCATTAATATCTACATTGTTCCACCCTATCCCTACAATTTCTCTCTCATTTCCCATATCATTCCTACCGTTCTTATGATTACTCAAACGACATATTTTCAATATCATACCTTCTGCTTAGTGTTTTCCTGCACTCAATATCAGTAACCCCATCTATCTGAAACACAAGAAGCAACATGTCGACTCGCACTCGAGTTCCAAAGTCAGTAACAATTGGTCTGAGTGTAGTGTTGATCCTCCATTGTCACATTGCCGGCTACAGCCAACTGATTATCTCCTAGATTAATTCAACTATTAGTAATATTCTTCTAAGCTGCAATCGAATAAATTTTGAGGAACACGACCAGACCGAGCGTCCAGAGGCCAGAAGTTAAGGGATTGATCTGGCAGGTAGATCTCCACTTCACAATATCGACCGGGCGAGGAGAGGCGTGGAGAAGGGAGGCCGCTCGAGTCTTAATTTGTGTGTCATGTTTGGTCTGCATCAGACACAAAATTTTGTCTAAATCGCTATTTGAACGCCTTATGAATCTATGACGAACGTTTTCAGTTAAAGATCAGAATTTGAGGACTCGGCTGCTTTCCTCTCACATCTACCTACCGATGTACACAAAAAAGCATATCTCAAGGCGTTTAAGTCCCAAATTCAAGAAGAATTGAACAAGTAAAGCCGGAACAAATAATGGACTTTTCCCTAGAAGCAGAAAGTAATCTGCAGGTGTTGGATAGTCTGCATGTAGGAAGAATCGTAAATGTCCCTAGTCCAATTCAAATGTTAATTCAAGGCTAGGACTCTCTGCACAAGATGGCCAAAATCATAACATTGCCAGAAACGTTCGACCCACCACAACCATTGCTTTTATCGATCAAGTAGCTTGAGAAAGAAAAAAGTTCACACGACTATCTCCATACTAATTTTTACAGCGAAAAGAAAAGGGGTTATGCTACAATTGTAATGAAGTGTACGTGCGAGGTCCTAAGCGTCAGAAAAATTAAGTGTATACATGCTTCACAAAAAGGAAAAAGAAATTTCAACCACGTTTGGAGGAGGATCTCGTGCAACTGGATGAAGACCCAATTTATGAAGGAGTCCGGATGACTGTGCAACTTAAGTCCATCTTCATTCTGCCAAAATTATATGGATTGTTGAAATTACAAGGGTCCATTCAGAATTAGAAAGTACAGGTTTTGATTGATGGATGAGCTGCTTTCAATTTTATAAGCCACAAATTAGTTGCATAGATGAGAATACCAATCCAACCATACTACAGATTCAAATTTATGCTTGCTGACGGTTCATAAAGACAGACCACTGGACTTTGTATCAATGTCCAACTACAGCTCCAAGGGATCTCAATTGAACATAATATGATTCCCTTTGAATTCAAAAATGTAGATAAAATTCTGAGCATACCATGGCTGAGAATGTTAGGATAGTTTCATTCAAATTTATATCATCTTTTGTTGAAGATATTGTGGCAGTATCAGGTTATTACTCTAAAGCCCAATCCTGAGTTTAATTTAAAATGGCACTATCCTTTTGAGGAGGAACAGGTGCATGATGAATGTGTAGCTTTAGTACAGCAGACAGACAGAGTCTAAATTTAATCAATTTTTTCAGCACTGTTTCAAAGCCCAAATACATTCCCGCTGACTAGGAGTTGTGACCATCAGATACACCTAATACCAGGAGCTCGGCCAGTCAATATAAACCAGCTCAACTGCTCGATTAGAATATATTCTGGCGTTAATGCGCTCACCATATGTACCATTCAAGCGTGCTCCCAAGGACTTTTAAGGGTTACCAAATGACCGGTTATCCGAATGATGCCACCTTCTTTATTGAAGGTTCCGTGGAGGAGGTGAGGAATATGTCCCTCCTACTAGATCTATTCGTAGATGTTTCTAGTCTTCAAATTCATCCGTCCAAATCAGCCTTTATGAGATTTGGCTGATTTTCTGAGCAATGGATTATCCCCAGAAGAGGAGAGTCAATGTGCAGAGGCATTGGGAACACGTATTGGAAGTTAATAGATACAGTATTTGGGCCTGCCATTGACAAGGGGGGGATGGCAAACACAAATTGGCAACTGGTATAGATAAGGTAGAACAATGACTAACAGTGGCAAGCCAAGATGTTGTCAAGGGGGAATTCCCATTGTGGTTGGGATCAGTACTTTCCATCGGTACTTCTCCGGCAAGTTAGGCAATGGCTTTTTATTTCAATATTGGTTGGATTCATAGTCGTCACGAGATACGTTGTGTGAGGCATTCCCTTGATTATTTGCATTCACATAGAGCCCCAATGTCACGGTTTGGGACTGCTGGGATGGAGTGTAGAACCCCATCTTAAATGGTGCCTATTGGACTAAAGGGTAGCTGACTTCCTCAGCATGTAGCGGGCTCTAATTCAATTCAGGCCAACGTGTCCTGAACAAGATGGATGGCCATGAAGCAATGGACCTTTCTCATGGTTGAAGGGCTTGCGCGAAGATTCGCGAGAGGCAAGACGAGGACTCGACAACCATTCAAGCATTTAAGTTCATTTAGCGACCAAAAAGTCCTGATGAAGTTACGATTTTTCAGATGACTTTTAGTAAGGAGAAGACTAATGACATGAGCCTTTCACAAAAGGCTATACCCAGATACATCTTTGAAGCGTGTGATATGTTTAAGTGGGGAAGAAGACTGTCTACACCATTTCTTCATATGCACTTTTTCTCTCACAATTTGGGCCTGGTGAGAGCTATCAATGATAGAAGCGACTTCTGGGGAGAATTTTGGGCTCAATCCAGAGCTGTGGGGATAGATGGAAAGGTGGTCGGGTACTGGGGGGGCTTTGGGCCATATCGCTGCAACAGAATGAGGTGTTGTTCAGGGGATGGACGGCTTTTACCAACATGACTATCCATGACTTGGAGGGACTTAAGGAGGCCTCGTTTCCTTGGGTCGCAGTTGGAGAGAGTTTGATCATGTTTGGATAGGCTGAGATGGGCCTGGACAGCTCTACCCAGGAGGTCATCAAATTGTCGGGTGATCATCCCTTTCAAATTTAAAAAAAAACCAGCTTTTTTTCAGGTCCAGCATTGCTATCAAGAAAAAAGGGAACTACTACCTATGCGTCGATCTTAGATCCTTGGAGAGAATGACTATTCCTAATCGTTTCCCCATAACCATTGTGGATGAGCTTCTAGAGGAGCTACAAGGAAAGTCATTTATTTTAAATTAGATCTCAGATAGGGATTCTACCAAATGAGAAGGCATCCTGCTAACATTTACAATACAGCTTTTAAGACACATCATGGGCATTTTGAATTCAATGTTATGCCTTTGGATTATCGCATGCCCCAGTCACTCGTGAATTGTATATTCAAAGGTTACTTGCGACTTTTTGTCTTGGACTTTTTTGACGATATGTTAATATACAGTAAAGACATTCACTAGAGCCCGCATCAATGTGCGATATGATCCGTCAGAATGTCTATGCTGGGAAGAACCAACAACGGCCATTTCGGAAGTGCAGGCCCAATCGGCTTCGGCTCCTACTTAAGCCCTTCCTCCCTAAGGGTAGGGCAGGAAGAATGATGCATCGTGAGCCCTTCCGGTCATGACTCTCCCTTTCTGTGCTCATAGGCCCAACGTCATCCCCTTGCCGAGCAACAACGGTTCGTCGGCGACCCTTCACCATCCTCTCTACCATTCCTGTTTCTCTTTTCTCTAACCCCAAAATCTCTCTCTCCCTCTCTTGTCTCTCCCTCTCTTGTCCTTCTGAACGCTTCAAGATCATTAAAATATCATTTCTCTTTTGGACATTGAGTTACAAGCACAGATCAATCATGATCACGATCCCGAACCGAAATTGTTTCATTGGTTTCAGAACCAAACCACCCTGCCTCCACTGCCACAGCCGCCGCCATGGAAACCAAGTCAGAACGTTTTTCTTCAACAGGTGGCGGCAACATGCTGGATAAGGCTGTAGCCGACTCCATGGAACGCCATCTCTCACCCATAGCTGAGCAGGTGAAACTCTTGATGCTCACACATCAGCACTGACAAACCACCACAATGTCGTCACCACGATAGGGAGCTGATGATACGATCCCCACTCTGGGCTCGTATCGGAGGGGAGTAAATGGGCGAGGCGAGGTATAAGTTCTCGGGGCAAAGAGGAGAAGCGGGAATGATCTGAGGAAAGGTCGAACGGATGGTGCAAGGATCGACCGGGAAAAGCCGCCTGAAGATGCGGTGAGGTAGAGACGATTTTGAGGGACAGGATTGCAGAGGGGGAGAGAGAGGGGACCTAGACGTGGAGAGGGGAGACAAGAGATCTACTTCATTCCTCTTCTTGGCTGCCCTCCTAAAGAAGGGCATTCCTCTTTAAAAGAATTACACACTGAAAAAAAGACTAAAATGCCCTTATGGGCTAATACGACGAGACTACCCCTAGATAGGTTGAGGATCCTATCAAGGATCCTATCAGCTGACCCCGTCTCGCTACAGGCCTTTGTCGCTATAGAACTCTGATATAGTCCCAGCCGAGATTGTATCAAGAAGGGGATGGCCCTGGCAGAATGGACGACACCGAGGGGACAGTGGCAGAGGAGCGGCAAAGTGGACGTCACCGAAGGGAATGGGGCTCGACAGAGTGGACATCGTCGAGAGAGTGAGGGGCTACCGAGAGGTCTTGCAACTTGCAAGTTCATGTCCTGCCCTTCAACGAGGAGGGCTACATATTTAAAGGGAAACGCAAGATGGAAGGTGTTAGATATAAGATGTACGGGCTAATTAGTGTGGGGCCCACTACCCGATTTAAATCGGGTTTATAACAGCTAGTAAAACTAGGTGTTAGAGACGGTTAAACTAGCCGTTAGTCTGCTTGTATAAATACCTACTTCGTGTAATAAAAAATTACCTTTTCTCCTTGTTCAATCCTCCTTCCTGTCTACCTAATCATCTCTCTCTCTCTCTCTCTCTCTCTCTCTCTCTCTCTCTCTCTCTCTCTCTCTCTCTCTCTCTCTCTCTCTCTCTCTCTCTCTCTCTCTCTCTCTCTCTCTCTCTCTCTCTCTCTCTCTCTCTCTCTCTCTCTCTCTCTCTCTCTCTCTCTCTCTCTCTCTCTCTCTCTCTCTCTCTTGCACGCTCTCTCTCTCTCTCTCTCTCTCTCTCTCCCTCTCTCTCTCCCCCTCTCTCTCTCTCTCCCTCTCTCTCTCCCTCTCTCTCTCTCTCTCTCTCCCTCTCTCTCTCTCTCTCTCTCTCTCTCTCTCTCTCTCTCTCTCTCTCTCTCTCTCTCTCTCTCTCTCTCTCTTCATCTAGCCGTTAGCCGTTTTACGAACTGATTTATTTTGAAACAGGTTATTCGAGTGCCTCCTATTAAATTATGCTATTTTATTTTGTGTTCATCATACTTTATAAATATATGTTATGAAGATTAATTTTTTTATTACATTTCACAAATATTTCAAAATTTGGGAATTCATTTTATTGAGGAATGCATGGAGAATTATACAGCCCATTATGTCGCACAAAGGTGACAAAATTTATAATCGTTCATCATCAAAAATCCAAAATGTATAATTATAGTAAAAAAACTATGAAGTTTTCAAAAATCTGATAAAGTCATGGAGTTAGTTTCAATATCACAGGAAATTACTTCAAAATATTTATACTAGACTTTACTTCCTTAAAATCAACACAAAACTGCTAGAATGGCTCGGTAAACAAGAGTGAATACATACTGAAGAGCGTCGGCCTTATCTTTGATTGTCTGAATAAACTCGGATAGATTTGAATTTTATCAATGTTATAGAAACTATCGATAATCATGTCTTCAAATTTTCAATTCTAATCTATGAGATATGAACATCCATTGTACTAATGAAAGTGCACTCGTCCATTTCGTTTATAATTTTTAGGTATCCTGAGATGGTATGAATGTATAAATCTATTTCACTTGAAAAAATTAGGTATTTAGATTTTATTGAATCTTAACCATTTTTTGTATTTTTTAAGTGGCAAAGGTAAACAAGCGTCTCAGTTCAGAACCAAAAAATTTAATCAATCACGCAAAAATCCAAAACATCATAGAGTGGAGATTAATCTAGATAGCTGAGTCGTTTCTATTCTAAGTTATCACTAAACATTGATGGAAAGTAATATGCATATAAAATTTCAAATTTCCCACCATTTTTTCTCTGCAGCAGATGCCTTAATT
Organism: Wolffia australiana; assembly: GCF_029677425.1. Taxonomy (NCBI): domain Eukaryota; kingdom Viridiplantae; phylum Streptophyta; class Magnoliopsida; order Alismatales; family Araceae; genus Wolffia; species Wolffia australiana. The sequence continues at coordinate 7,180,956 of NC_135852.1, read as the reverse complement.
CAATCTTGATTTTCTCATAGGATTAGTCCACTTGAAACTTCATTAAAAAGAAATTCATCGATCTCAGCTTTGCAACAAATATGCACAATCTGATTTGGTGTAGATATTTTATGAGGTCCACTCAAAGCAAAGCCTCGCGAAGGGTAAGCAACAAATGGGGAGATATAATTAAGTCTAAACAAAATGAATTTGACATTCAATATATGATCGAATGACAAAAACTGCATGAGTTCCTAAACAGATGACACCATCATGGCCCAATGAATTTCAGCTCCAAGAATCCCCACATTCTTTGAATCTTGGTTAACTTGGCCTGTTAAGATATTTTCGAGGATTTGGACTGACTCACTACATAGTGAGTCAACCCAGCTGAATCACTCCAATCAGTGTTGACTCCATTTAGACTAAGTTTATTCAACTGCGTCTGAGTTGAATTATTTCACGCTATGATGACTCAGTCGAGTTAGCACATGGTTGGCCCATTAATTTGATTAGTGGGCCATCGTGCCCCTCCGTAACCTACAAACCCAATGCGTAAATCTAATAAGCCCAAAATATCATGAATAAAACAAATAATATATTGAGCAATTTTTATGAAATAAATGCTAGATAATTTGTGATAATTATGGGCTTCATTCTCAGGCTTAATACTTTAAGACAGTTTCTTAGAATGTTGTAAATCTAAGAATGATAATGTTGTGTATGAATAATGAGAATATTATGATTTCACTAGTGTGAATACATCAAAATCATTTCTGGTCATATTTAAATGTGCGATGTATTTGCATGGTATCATACATCCTTAACCGTTTCTGGTCTCTTAAAAATCCTTCAAAGATGGTCATGAATGGAGCCTTTATCAGTGATGATTCTAATTAGCAAACTTAAGTGATTCCACCCTACATCTAGAGTAAATATTATAATACTTGGAAGTTCAGAAGTGAGACACTTCCCAAGTATATATATTGATTCACTTCATGATACTCATTAGGCATCTCACTACCCTAAGTACATGTAGCAAACATTATGATGAGAATATGTATCCAGCAAGCCAATCACACATCCCACATCTCGTTCATTGTGATGGATATTATGTGATCGTCAAGCCAATCACACTACCATGTTTATTTATGTTCATTGAATAAAATATTTAAGTTCATTATTATTTCCTGTGATGTTTATAATGAAGTCCATGAATACGTGCAATGACTTAGAGAATTATGATGAGATCATAATACAGTGATCACTAGTCTTTAAATATGTATTCCAAATATTCCTATTCGAGGGATAGTCAAGATGGACATCAAATTATCTGGATAGAATAGCACTAACTGATCCTACTCATACAATAAGTGTAGTTGATCATGTGGTTATTATTGTGGCTCTCTAGAGAAAGAGTTCACTAAAGTGATCTGTACGAATCCCTGAATGATATTATACCTAAACGTCAACTAGGTTGCTTCATGTCAAGATTTTATAAGTGATCCACTGACCTGAGACACCAAGGGCATCTCATGAATGGACGACTACATCTGACTACGACTTATGAGCCTCCAAACAAGTCATAGCTCGGATGTAGTACGAAGCTCATGGAGATGATTCAGTGATCAACACGGGGTCATTCGCCCTTAGCATAAGAGGAGAACAATAAGGAAGACAATGCAGAAAAATCCATGATTAGGGTATTGAGGATATTGGAGAAGGCGTTCTCCGATGATCCCCATTACACATCAACACTAATGGAATGGAGGATAAGCGTTTGACAATAAACCATATCCTAGGTTGTTTGAGAGTCTCGCGCAGATGATGGATTATACATATACGGTAACCGATGATGGTAAAGGTTCAATGAGAGAGTTCAACACTACCCGATATCTTCTAGAGCACAAGGTGTAGCTTGGTATCCCACATGCTAGAAACCTAACCTACCGATTGGGTTAAATCGATCCTTATTTAAGTAATCTATATGATGATATACCTAACTAATAAGGTTGGTCAATAGTTGTTATTGGGTCACTAAAGTTATTAACTTGAACAATACATGGGCCTAGAAGGTCACACGCATAAGGTCATAAGGGCATTGGTGGATATATTTTACTTTAAGGGTTTTTGAGAAAAACTTTAAGTGAAATATATAGAGGGAAAGCGCTCTCATTTCAAGCACCCATGCAAGCTAGATCTGAGAGCCCCTCCATTTCTCCACTCTCTTCTCCACTGATCCAAAGAGAGTGTCTTCATGGTGAGAATACCGTCTATATTTTCAAGAAGAGTTAAAGAAGAAGATGTGGAGATCCAAGCACCGAGTGATTGTGTGGATACTTCTAGAGGCCAGACACGTGAACGACTTAAGAATGATTTCGGATCAGGCAAAGTCAAGTGTGGAACGAGTTCCCCAAAAGGTACATTCGATGTTCAATTTTAAAGATCAATTATGAATCGATCAACACGCTTTCGCATCCATGGAAACATGTTTTCCATGGACTAACCAAGGCACTGAACCCATCACATTGTTCATTAAAATGACGCATAAAGGGGTTATATATACCAATTTGTCAATCAGATTGATTCATGTCATAGTTATGTAAGTGGGGCAAACCTGAGGCACCAAAGGCATCATGTGGACATACGGTCGTACTTTGACCGTGGCATACGAGTTCCTAATAATTTCTCAGTTCAAGTTCGAGAAGTTCACGAAGACGCTTAAATGGTTGAGATGGGATCGTCCACCCTCACTATACAAATAAATACCTCTAGGAAGTTGATAAGATGAAGTCCTTGGCCTAAGCAACTGAATGTTGGAGAAGAGTTCTTTGATGATTTCTTAATGGAATAATACTAACTCAAATTACCTATTAGGGTTTGGCAGTTAAGCATACCCTAAGTCATCGTAGGACCCTTAAGCAGATGAGGGACTATACGTACATGGTAAATGATGGCATATTTGTTCCATAAAAGAGTCAATGCACACTCTTTATATCTTCTTGAGCATGAGGTATAACCTGACATTCCATGGACTGGAGGCTTGACCTATCGGTTGGGTTAATTTGATATGTTATTCATTAATATATATGATGGCATATTTAATTAATTTAGAAGGATAAAAAAGGTTATTAGGACATTAGATTTTTTAATAAGCCTAATAAATGGAACTATAGGGTCATGTGAAAATGGTATTTTGGACATCAAAAGATATACTTAAACAGTGGGGAATTTATGAATTATACTCACTTAGTATAATAGGGGAGGCTCTGAAAAATTTCACTCATGCTAGAATTGTTTAGGGCTCTTCCCCTCCTACCTTCTCCCCATAGCTCCTCTCCATTCTCGATGCAAATTTGGACAATGTAATGATAACGAGGAAGTGTGAATGGGTCTCGTCAAGGTGACGGAGGAAATTTGACGTGCCAGGGATCACATGGATATGTATGGAATCTGCGAAATTGAGGAAATTAGTGTCCCCCTCAATGATGCAAGAAATCACTGATGAAATATGTGCCGAGGTGATTTGATCAATGGTTTTATAGATGTTGTGTTGATTCCATCCAATGTCTTTCACTTCAGGAATCCAGTTTGTGAAATCCATGTTGAGGCCTTAAAGCCAACATGTAATACACAAGGAAATAATTCGTCAAGTGCAATAGTTTATCATTCAATGTGTTGATTCCATTCAATGTCTTTCACTTAAGGAATTCAGTTCGTGAAATCCATGTTGAGGCCCTAAAACTCAACATGTAATACACAAGGAAATAATTCAGCAAGCGCAATAGTTTATCACTATCTAAGTAGAATCCCTAGACAACTTGAGCGGTAGTTCTCTTAAGAAGTTACTCTGATCATGAAAGGGGTTAGAAAATACATATTACCCATAATTTTTTCTCCCTTTTGCATTTACTTTCAATTTTTACAACTTTTGGCCTTTTGAATCTAGGAATAAGGTTAGTAACATTAAGAGTTTACAGTCTCTGAATGGTGCTTATCTGACCCATATGTCACGTAACTAGATCAAAAAATTATTCCCTTGAAGAGTGTTTGTATCCCTTAGTATGCTCAAGGACTTCACTCTGCAATAATAGTAGCATTCAGGGAATAGCAAAAACTCTATATCTTGCCATAAAGATGTACGTGTAGAGTTTCTTTGGCGTAAGCTTATGGCAAGTTGAACTGGTACATCGGGATTTTAAGGTGTGGAAATATAGTCATAGAAGTGAGATGCCTGATTAGACTCAAAGTCGTGATTAACTTGCCCAAAGGGAATACCTAAACCCTAGACTCCATTAACTTGATAATTTTTCTCCACACAACCTAAAACAGTAATGTATCTCAATTCATGACATCCTAAAGACACTTGAGGTGCTTCCTCCTTAGGTGCAACTAATATTTGGAAAAAATATCAGGTTTTCAGAAGGGCTCGTATACCCCCCTCTCTCCCCTCCCTTGAACAATGCATTGTCCCTCATAAACATGCTAGATAGTGGAAATTATCCAATACCCTGAAAGGATTTAGGGACTTCAGACTCAGCCTATTGAGTATAGATTAATTAATCACATGTTTATTTAACCGAATCGATAGGTGGTGTCACCAACACTTGAAGTGTCAAAGTATTATACATGGTCCAAAAGTTATAAAAGGAGTTTATCAACTCTTTCACTGAAATTTTCTTTCATTGGTTATCGTGCACATATTATCCATAATATGTGTAAATCATCCGTTTATTCATACAGAAACTATGTGAACTCTTTCCTTAAATGTCGCCCACTATCTTTCATTAGAATATCCACACAAATGGTTACCAGATTAACCATCGACTTCATATGGGGAAGACTATGTTTCATACGACCATCTCAAATATCTTACGGATAATAATGTTTAGGATATGTGTTTTTAAAGTAATTCAAGTAATATTATCTCATCAAAATTTTATCATCCATTGCATACATCAGTGGGGTTCTTTAAATACACATGACATGAATAATGATGGGTATGAATTCTATAAAAAGGTTATGAACAATCTGTACAATGTATGATCGACTTGGAGAAATTCTAAGTTCAAATGATGAAAAATTGATTTCAAGTTTTTTCTAGATAATCTAAGAAAACCAAGCCCTGCCCACCTTTCTTTTTATAGCTATCAAGATTAATACATGTATTGTGTTCGAAGATATATATAGATTATAGTTATGTTACTTTTAGATGATGCATGATACTCATTTGTTATGATAATATATTTACCACAATATTGTGTCTCTAAGTACTTGATCTTATACATCTCTCTTCAAAAAAAGTCAACCTTAAAATCAATCCTCCTAACTCATACTCCTCATCCTCTTCATCTACCAAAAGACAATAATCTAGGATCAATTAAACCTTATGTTATAAAACATTATACACAGTTAAACCTGAATTGTTGTAAAAAAATATTTGGAGTAAAATTTGTTATCTTATCAAATAAAATTTACATCAATTCAACTTAATCATCTTAAACCAAATTTTGTAAAAGAAAAATTCATTATCTCAATAGGAATTTTAAAGAAGATATGAGCTCATGTACTCATCTTTAAAACATCATATGTCAAGAAACCAAAGGTAAAATACTTGTTTATATTTCATCAGCAGATTATGCTAACTAGCAAGAGCTTTGTATTACCACTAATGTTTGATTCATCGTATTATTTATGAATATTAATGAATCATGAGAAAAAATATTTTTTTAATTTTATTAACAAATTAGGGAAAAGTCCTGATTCACATATACATGTGAATGAGTGAAGGTCTACCACGCCAGAGGTGTTCGTACTTTATTTCAGAATACATATTTTGCCAGCAATGAATATTTTTAGCTAGGAAAGCTATGGATATCAATTCAACAAACAAGGACCTCGAGATCCCTTTTGAAAAACATGTGCGAGGGACATGAATTCTAAGATCTCATACACTATTTTTAAGTCTCACAATCATGGAATTTGTATAATATTTATGTAACCAGATAAATCAAGGTAATATAAAGTGAATGTATGAGGTAAACACTGGGCTCAATATGATTTAAGAAAGAATCCCTCTTCTCCAATGGTTGTAAAACAAATAAAAAAATGACGGTTTAATATTTCCATTTGGTACGAGAAGGAGAATACTAAAAATTTAAAATGGATTTTAAGATTATCTGCCAAATCAATAAGAAAACTAATAAAAACGATAGTGCCTAACTATTCTTTTTGGAGAATAACCGTAGGTTCCATAAAAAAATCCATAAGTAGTTTTCTTTTCATTTCCGTGCAAGATAATTTATTATTAAATTAACGCTCAGAACAAGCATAGGTTTTATCAAGAAATCCATCAAGGAAGATAGCTCCATTTTTTTCTTAATTTTTTTGCACAATAAATGTACCTTGATGGGCCACAATAAAAACCATAAAATTTAGTAACTGCCGTGTGTTTGTCGGGCACGATTCAAATGAGTTGATAGCTTATTTATCTTAACATTCCTCAATGATTCTAATTGTTTCAGCTGGGCACTCTCAAATAAAAAGACGCACGTAAATTTCTCCAAGTAAAGCCAGATAAAATTCAGAAAAGGACGTACAAACCTAAACCGATATCACGTCAGGGTGAAACTCTAGATGTTTCAGTAAAACCATAGATCACGAGTTACAAAATAATCAAATGTTTTTTTTTTGGTAAAAGACGTTATTCTACAGATGCAAGCACCTATCAGGATAAACCAAGTTTCTGACTAACGTTAAATAGTGCCATAACTTGAGTGGTTTCCGGTCGAAAAAGAGTTTACTTCAGAGACTTGATACTCTTTATAACCAGACGTGCGTCAAATCAGCTCATTTAAGTAGATCATTATAACGAGGGTACTCTATAATTAAGGCCGACAATGGGTTAGGTGAAGCTGGCCAAGAATGACAAGACTCTACAGAAAAACATGTCTTTATCAAGAGACGTGGCATCAGAAGCTAGTACAATCAAAATTTCTGTGTTTAATGGGTCATTAAATAGGCTTAATTGGGCTCCAATTAAGATAAGGAGTCTCGTCTTTTCAATCGTTACCGAAGACAGATAGAACGTATCATATTGAAGAATTTAATTTTAATTCCGACGATTATTTTCAAAATCTGGTTTACAAAAACTGACAGAAAGAGTAGCGTTATTCGTGAGCAATGATAAACGAATTAGTTTAGTTATCTTCGACACATATAAACGAATAAACTGGAAACTACGCACCGTGTGCTTGGAAGAACGACACGCTTAAGTACACAAAAAATTATCAAAATTGACATGTATTTCTCGGCCACAATCTAGAAGAGCGCCTGCTCTACTTATTTTATTATTCCTCATCTTTTACGCGGGTTCGAGTAAATATTACCCTGCTACACTTGTAACAAAGTGTGCATATAGAGCAGTTAATGAAAAATGGCTTATCATTGCTCCAGTGTCTGCATGATAGAGGCAATCATAATCCATAAGATGGACATTTGAACGTTCCCATCAGTCTACACTAAAACTAATATATCTCACAAATATATTATATATGAAAAGCTTCTTTGCTTTTCACAGTTCTCTGTTTTCAAAAATATATGCTTTTGAAAACCGAAAGAAATCGATTAAACTTAAGAGCTCACTGCCAGTCACCTTTTCCGGACAGAATCAACCCTCGTCAACACGCAAAAACATGTGGCCTAGGTAACACAAGAGAAAAAGTAGGATAATTTTTTTTATTTCTTGTCAAGTTTCTCGTGTAGTGTTTATTTCCATCTATTTAAGTAAAACTTTCGACAACATTAAAATGATGGTAACTGATTTTTAATTCGTACCCCACGTAAGTTAAGAGTAATTTATGACCAAATGTGTCAATTCAGCTTAATTAAGTCGCATCTCCTAGAAAAATGGATAACTCGGGCAACAGCCAATCATTTTTTCTTACCCGCTTGCATTCCTTGATAAACACGTCTAAGTAATACAGGAGAAAAAGCGGGATAATTTTTTTTTATTTCTTGTCATGTTTCTCATTTCAATTTACTCATAATTTTATAAATATCACATATAACAAAAACTTATGGCAACATTCAAATGATGGTTATTACTTTCATCACCTAACTTTAGAGTTATTTATGACGAGATGTGTCAAATCACCTTAGTTAAGTGGCATCTCCTAGAAATAATGCATAATGGATAACACATATAATACCCAACCTTTTTTCCTTACCCGCAGTACTTGATAAACTAATATAATACAAACACAGTTTCTGTTTGAAATTTGCTGCTAGAATCTATTAAATTTTGGCCGAGTAGAACATGCCTTTTACTACCATTTTATGGTTGGTTCATTATATCTTTCTTCCACACTTTCATCGATTTATTGTAAGTGAGGGTTAATTAAACTATTATTCATTGACAGGAAAATAACGCTCTTATTTCTCTACATTACTAACAGATAAATATATCCGCGTTCATTGCCGGTAACTAGAATCGTACAATGAGGCTATTTAAATTTGTTTGCTTAATCGATCTTCATCTTATAAGTAAGATTCTTTTGTGAAATTACATTGTTAAATAATATAGAGAAATAAGAGCGTTATTTTCCTGTCAATAAATGATACTTTTAATTAACCCCAGTTCACAATAAATCGATTAAATTTGGAAGAAAGATGTAATTAACCAACCATAAAATGATAGTAAAAGGCATTTACTACTGGGCAATAAAAAAAAGTAGTAACAGATCCATTTATCTAGTTTTTCCTCGATATTTCAGGCAGTTTGGGGTAAAATGACCTTAGATCAGATATTTTAAAACAGGCATCATAAAGTAGCACATTAAAATAATAATATAGTACAGCTATGGTCCGGATGATGGGAGGCAATCATAAGTTGGCCCTCAGAAAGCATCGTCAGGCGAGGCGGTGATGAAATATCCATATCACGAGCCTACCATCCCAGCCATCTATGGCTAGGAGCATGCTTTTAAAATCTAAACCATAGGCTTCATAAATTATTATTTTAATATTTTTTGTTTTTTCTTATTTATATAATTCTGCCTCACTGTCAGAAAGCTACACTAATAAAACCCAAATAGACCAATCAAAATTTATAACCAAGTCAGAACGTCTGGCCTTCATTCTCTAGATTCAGATGGCCACGTATGTATATTAAATACGTGGCTACAGATGCTTCACTTACCCATGCACAGCTGTCAAATAATGACCTTTCAGGATGTACAGTTTTCTCTTCGGCCTTGGTCAATGATCTTATTTCATATAGATTTTGAGCCGGCTATGTTGCCCATTACCAAACTGAATAAGAATATGCAGATAGATTAGTCGAAGGAAAGTTGGTAAAGAAGACGATATAGACATTACAATATCTACTGACAGATGGATTTGACTGTACACATCTTAAACGAAAAATTAAGCAGTTTAAGGGAAAGTTTTTTGTCATCAATAAACACATAGATTAAGAGAGTTTTAAAATGCTTTAAATAATTGATTTCCATATAAGATTCCTGTGAAGCATTAAAATTATAGAAACTTATATATGTTCCGGGCAATGATCCAAAAAGATGTCTCAATTTTTGGGAATTGCCTAGGAAATATATGTGAGTTAGTTTATGCCGTCTCATCAGTAAACTCATAGGGAGACCAAATAATACTTTAACATTTTTTAGAATTATGATAAACATATTACTGATAAATAAAGAATCTGACTAACATTAAAAGGATAGTTACCGGCATCTGTTTCCGGAGTCAAACTCCAAAAAGGGTCACCTTTAGACATTTCCAAGGGTAAATTACTTTATGTTTTCTCAACAAACCCATAATTCAAAATAGTTCAAATACGCTTTAATAGTTCCAAAAAGATGTTTTACCATTTTCAGAATTGCCTAGAAAATATGCGACTTATTTTATGTCTTGTCATCAATCAATCCATAGATCAAGGGAGTTAAAATAATAATTTAACTCCATGGGTAGTGCCAACTTGTATAAACTATCATCTGATTGTGTCTTCAACAAAGCCATATGTTTTAGAGATCTTCTGGCATGGATAAATAATAGTTACCGGAAACTGTTTCCAAGGTTGAAGTCCAAAAGAGGCGCGGTTTTTGACATTTCTTGAGGAACACGTAACAGTTATTATATTTGATTTCAACACATCTATAAGCCGGAATAGTTCAAGTACAATTTAATAGTACAAAAAAGATGTTTTACTTTTGGAGAATCGCCTAGGAAATAGGTGGGTTATTTTATGTCTTGACATCGAGGTTGTTCAAATAGTACTTTATTTATAATATACTGAATATACGACTGATGGGTTGCACGGGCTTGGATAAAAATGGTAGTAAGTAATCTGTTTCTTGGGTTGAAGTCCAAAATAAGCTTACTTTGGGACATTTCCAGTGGATTCTGAGTTAGTAAATTTTATTTGCTTCAGCAAAACACATAATTCTAAATAGTTCAACTGCAATAAAATTTTTATTTGCATCTATAAACAAAGATGCCGACCAGCATTAAATTGATCATAAGTGACTTATGTTTCCTGGGCAATGGTCCAAAAGGTTTTTACTTCCGGACCGCTTCCCCAGAAACCTATGTCAGTAAATTTATTTGCCATCAATAAACCAGTGGATGAAATTCATATATATTTTGAGCTTATCCAGTACGAAGGATGAGCACATCCACATTAAAATTGATGACCTAAATGAGGTTTCACTGTATTATACAGTTTAAGTGACTTCCCTATATTTATTAATGAAAAATGTGTCAAATCAATTCATTTAAGTGGACTGCATAGAACAGGGACCCATCATGAACGCCAATAATGATCTCGTCAGCGTCATCATGAGACTTCCTAGAGTTTTGTCAAAATAGTCCATAGAAAAATAGGCCATGCATGTCGGCGGGAACTTCTCCCTTAATTGGTCTTAAACCTCGCTAATAAATAGCAAACGTTCAACGTTTCATCTGTAAAATCACTGACATGTGGCTTCATTTCTGCTACTGGTGAACACTCGTTCACGGGACTAAGACCCTATAAACTTTTTAGAATTTTGCCCCAATCCTCCACAGAAAAATAGGCCACACACAACTCCGACAACAAATAGAAAGGCTTCGTAATAAATAGTAGAAATCGCTCACCCTTTCAGATGAAAAGTCACCGAAGTGTTGCCATTGTTTCTACCGATCTACGAGTCATTGTCTCCAAGTTTCTTTAATTGTTTTTGAGAAAAAATCGTCCACTGTAAACGCTCAGTATTTCAGAAGTACACTCACAGGAATGTTGACATCATTTCTGCCGCTCAATGAGTCATTATCTCTAAGTTTCTTAATTTCTTATTTTTTAAAATGAAAAACGCTCAATGTTTCAGAAGTAAACTCACAGAAATGTTGACACTATTTCTACCACTCACTGAGTCATTATCTCTAAGTTTCTTAATTTCTTTTTTTTATATAACAGCCCAAAGGAAAACGACCAATATTTTCAGAAATGAATTCACAGAAATGTTGCATCATTTCTACCACTCAACGAGTCATTGCCTCTAAGTTTCTAAATTTTTGTTTTTTAACAAAAATAGTCCATGGAAAACGCTCGATGTTTCACAAATACTCACAGAGATGCTGTCATCATCTCAAAGTTTCTTAATTTTTTTTTTCTAAAAAATAATCCATAGAAACGCTCAACACTTCAGAAGAAAAACTCACCGAAACGTTGCCATTTCCACCTCTCAGAAACGCTCGATGTTTCAGAAATACTCACAGAAATGCTGTCATTATCTAAAAGTTTCTTAAACCTTTTTGTTTTAAGAAATAATCCATAGAAAACTCGCAACATTGAGAAGAAAAACTCACCGAAATGTTGCCATTTCTGCCTCTCAGAAATCGCTCAAGGTTTCAGAAATACTCACAGAAATGCTGTCATTATCTCAAAGTTTCTTAATTTTTTTTTCAAAGAAATAATCCAATAGGAAACTCCCAACATTTCTGAAGAAAAACTCGCCGAAACGTTATCATTTCCATTTCTCAGAAAACGCTCAACGTTTCAGAAGAAAAAACCCACAGAAACGTCGCACCATCCCTCCCACCCAAAGACTCCCCGTATCAAAGCTCCTTTATATAAAAAAATCGTAAAAATAGTGCGTATAAAAAAAAGGCCAAGCCACCGCCCGTGTCATAAATTCATACTTATAACGCGTAATAACAAGACAACGCTCAACCTTTCAGCTGTAATCTCACTGGCATGCATGTAAACTGTTGCCAAGCGAGCGGCCGAGCGCCACACACCCCTCTCCGTCTTCTTCTTCTCCACCGGCGGCGGTGCACAGCCCCGCAACCCCAATCCTGCTCCATCATCTCCACCGGAACAACTCAATCAACCGCGTTAGGCCCGTAGCAAGAATTCCTTACAGGGCTCCACAGCCACTGAACGAGAAACCTCCTCCCGCCGGACCCGTTTACGTTAAACTTGGCCCCCCCGGGGGCGGCCCGGACCTGACCCATGTACCCACCGCCGCCTCCGGAGCCGTAAATCCCCTCGCAGAGATCCGCGATCTCCGTGGGAGCCGTCGGATCCTCCCCGGCGTACCACGCGTTCACCAGCGGGTTGGACGACAGCTCCGCGAGCTCGTGCCCGATGACGCTAACCATCCCGTCAACGCCCACGTCCCCGTTGGGCGGCGCCAGCGGGACCGTCCCCGTCATGTAGGCCGGCACGGCGAAGGGGTAAGCGCACTGCTGAGGGCACTGTAAACCGCTATTCCCCACCCACGCGTAAGGCAGCGTGTGACCGACGATAGAGTTGAAGGTGAAGTAGTGAAACCCGCAGACGGCCCGGCAAAAGTCTTGAACTTTCACCTCTGGCGCGGTGAGAACGAGGTAGATGCCGTTGCGGTTGTCGACGGGGAGGTGGTGGGAGGCGACCGCCGTAGCGATAACTCGCTGGATGTCGAGCCGGGTCAGGTCCGAGCCGAGGGTCTGGCCCGGGTCCGAGACCTCCCGAGCCACGGTGATCGTTCTCGTGATGTTGTGGCCGGTCTGGTCCGTGTAGAGCGCGGCGGTGGCCCACCACTGGTGCACCGACGGTGCGGTCGCGGTTGGGTCGCTGAGGGACCGGAGGAAGCCGCGGATGGTGGACTGCCCGGCCGCGCTCCACTTGCCGTACCAGATCAAGTAGATGTTGATGGGCGAGGTGAGGACCGGACCCATGTGGTAGCGGAGCTGAACCAGGCTTGACGACCCCTCGTATCTCTTCGAGGCGGTGAAGTCTTGCCGGTGGGGAAGCCACGCTGAAGCTCCGCTGCAGAGCCCCGCCGCGGAGAGAATTCCCAGCAGCGTTAACAACCAAACTTGGGCGTTTCCCATGGCTGTTTTCTTCTTCTTCCTCTTCTTCTTCTTCTTCTTTTTCTTGTTGTTGTGTGAAAATAATTTGGGTCTACGAGGATAATAGATAAAGGGAGCGGAGAGAGGAGAGAATAATGGGTAGGGGCTGGAGACAGCTGGGAGGAGAGAGGGTGGGAGAGGGGGGGGGGGCCTACTATTCTTCTGGCGCGTTATTCATAATGCCTCTTCTCCTCTCTTTTACTGACAGAGGGGAGAAGAGTGGGGTAAGACGTAGGAGTAAGTTTCCCTTGTGGGGGAGATACTTGTGAGATTTTTTTTTCTCTTTTATGGTGGGGGCCCTCTTGTGCTAGGGTTAGGGTTAGCGGGGGCCCGGCTGAATTTGGGTGTCTGATTAATCGAGTGAGTGAATCTTGGTGCCCAGCTCTGCATGAGAGAATTACTCGTTTGTCTTGCATGGGTTTTTTTATTTGTTTTCTGCTTGAAAAATGGCGGTATGCTCTATATCCAAATCTTTTAAGATTTTGGGTCTACGTCTGTTCGTGTAATGAACCGGTTCTGTTTTTTTTGGGTATATTGTGGTGGTTTATTATATTGTTGTAAATGGGTCCCTTTGATTTTTTTTACTGTTGATTCAGAAAGATCTAAAATGCCTGCTCGATGAGTTTCAAAACTTCACAGACATACTCCGGAGGGTCTCCTACTTTATTCTTATTATTTTGAATTTATCAAATTATGGAATCTTGGTGAACACCCTGTCATGGGTGTTGTCTGCCAATCGAAATTTATGTGGCTGTTTGTCCGTCCATTTTGTTTAGACTTAAAATTAGCTGTCATGTACTCATAGCCTGTTTCCTACAATCCACTTTCACAAAATGGTTAAACATAGTTTCAGACGTCAATTATCAAGTATTTTACTTGCGTCATAAATATGTTTATCTAATGCGCTTGGAGAGGATTGCAATAAAAAGCAAGAAAGCTCACTTTGGACTGCTAAATAGGGGTCAGTGGCCTTTCTTGGTCACCCTTCTTAAAAAAAAGGGGGCAACAAACACGTCAAATGTAGAATAGAAGGTCCTTTGGGGATGAAAACTTTATGTATAAATTATCTCTTTATGCCTCTCTCCTCGTATTGGAAATATCCCCAGCGCTGTCTGGTCTGGGAGAAATATACAGACCTAGGGATGATTGTCTTGATTCTCGAATGGTCTTACTCTCGTTATCTAAATCTGATATAGAATAGTTATTACAGACTCCAGGAGTTAGATAACTCCTGATTCTTCAACCAATTTTTCTTGAGAAGGTTTATCAAAAAGATACATTATTTTTTCTATCTCATATTCTTCCCTTACATCCTGTTTCCCCTAATATTGTGTTCCCTTCTATGAACCTAAATAGTGTAAATAAATTAATCACTCAATAGATATTTCCCCATAGATATGATTTGAGTAACTTTCCAATATTATAAAGAGTAATTTCAGTGAACTAAAATAACTCTTAAAAAACTCAATCATTATAAAATATGATTTGAGTAAGAGTGTCTTTGACACATTCATACGGAGTCCTTGTAAATGAGAACCAGAAAATTAAAATATGTTAACAACAAACAAATTGTCATAATGAACCTCCCTTATGATATGAACTCAATAAACTTACGCAAACTTAATTATGGGTGAAGTGCTACTGTTTGTGGGTCAGATCAACTATTCAAACTCAATTTTGCGGCATGAAATGGAAGATGCATCTGAAAACCAACCCCATCAGCCTTGCATGGGTCAAATATGTGATTTATTACTCGAATTTTTCATCTTTTAATGATTTTGAACTCTGGCCCCTTTTTATTTTCTCAGACTAAGCTTCCAATTTTGTCTCCATCCAGTCACATCGAAAGTAATAGATAGGAAGAAGATTAAAATAAATGGGTTGGAATTCAAATTTATCAAATGTGGATCTAATGAGGGTGCCCCCTCTGTTTATAATAATATGGGAAATTTTCATACTAATACATGTAAATTGTTCATTCCAGTCTCTCTCCCCTAGAAAATTTAATAAAATCCTCCAAACTTAGAATATATGTACAAATGTTTGAAATATTATGCGTATGACCCTCTGGGTGGACATATAATTCTATTTAATAAATGTAATGACCAAATTACCTTTCATCTCTATCTTATTAATAATTAAATCAACATCTATATTGATTAATCAAGGATTAATTTTTACCCATAAAGATTGCTCAAGGCGCCAGCTCTTGGGTTGACAAGTGTTACCTCATATCAATAAAGATGCAAAGGAGTGTGTAAGCTTTCTTATGGGATATTAACCATCATTAGTTACCATGTAAGCATAACCCTTCATCCGCACAAGACAAGGACTTGGTGATTTCAGGCATGCTTAATTGTCAAACTCAAATCAGTCATTCTAGTAAGTACTGATGTACGGCAAAATCATCAGAGAGTGCCTTCTACAATATTTCCGCTACCCTGGTAAAGGATTTAGTTGCATATTCTACCTTGATTATATATTATCCAATACTAAGAGCAGAAAATACCATCTTGACCAACAATCACGATTGACAAATAGAACATCTTGTAATATAAAATGTATCAAGATTGACAAACCTTCACAAGAGTTAGTACTTTGTGACCAATTTTACAGAATGACAAGTGAAGAGGGAATGTGAGATAAGGATTCAAAGTAACGTGCAAGTGCTAAGATGTTCCAGTTTTTGACTAATCAAGACACCATAATTAGGAGATTTCATAAAAATATTTATGGCATATCAGAGCATAGTTGATATAAATGTCAGCACAAGGCAAAGTGGTAGAATCTGGAGTGATCTATGGGGTAGGACATAAAATGGTCTAATGAATGATATAAAGTCACGTATATTCTGCCATAATATATATGGGGCATATAACTATCTGTTTCTGTGCCAAGCTTGAATAACCAACTTATTATCCCAAAATACATTTAGAGTAGGTTGATTTCCATAGGGTGACCAGAGATATAATAAATACTACTATGTTATAGAGACTATGCTTGAAAGGATCTCTGGATTGAGTGTATTTCATAAAGCAATGACAAACTAAGACAGCTGAGGTATAAAAAAGTGGAGTGTTTTGCTATTTTTAAAAAATTATATAACTTTGTACTCCTATGGGGAGTTCAATAAAATTTGATAACTTTGAAAGTAATTACTCATTCAGATTAATTACCCGAAACCATGTTGGTGTATTTACTTCCAAGAGTCTTTATCTAACTAAAAAATATTATTTGGCTTTATCTACAGTCTAAATTATGTAGTCATGAGCTGATTCATATTCAAAGATATAATATTTCATGATTAAAAATTGAGTAAATAAAGTTTAAAGATGAAATGCGTTAAAATTGATAAAAAAAACATAACGTGATAACAAATCCCTTGGTTATCAAAGATTACAATCAATGATTGGATTTTCTAATTATTTGGGAGCATATGTTTCGATTAAATTTGCTAAATTCAAAAATATTATTACCCATTCAGATTAATTACTGGAAATCATATTATTGTCATTACTTCCAAGAGTCTTTATACATTTAGAATATTTAAATAAATATATATATTCAATGTAAGGATCCAAATCGTCACATCCATCTAGAAAGTTTGAAGTAGATAAAATATTATAAGAGATAAAGGGAGATAACTTCATTAACACCTATTTATGAAATTTATCTAGATGGTATCATCACGGGACTCATTTTTACTCCATGTTAAAATCATTTTTATGTACAAGAGAAGGCCTTTATACTCGTAGATTGAACAAGTAGACCGCCAATGGTTGATTAATTCTACGATCCACACCTTTATAAATACTGCATTTTTTTGGAGGTTTCAATACAAAAAAAATATACCCAAAGTAAATGTTTGTCCAAATAAAACATTTGAAGTAAAACATAATATCTCTCCGTGAAATAAAGGTAGGTTGATATGGACATATTTACATATCTAGTTCATTAAATTGATTATATATGTATATTATTAAGCCTAAATGTAGTACATTTATTTTTTAGAATGACGTTTTTGAATTTAGAAATTTTTAGAAATTTTATGACATTATAAATTGAAAGACAATGATTTTTAAATGGTTTTTTCTGAAATTTTAAACATTATATTCAAAAGGATATATTTTTCTAAGTTCGTATATATATATATGTGTGTGTGTGTGTGTGTGTGTGTGTGTGTGTGTGTGTGCTTTTTATTTCATCTTGAACTGCTTTCTAAAGCACTTATCAGATAAAAATTTGTTGCGCCATGTGTTACCGTTTGATTCATAGAATGGTAACTAGTATCTTATTCATGTTAATCATTGCTGTTAACCAGCCATTGAATCACGTTAATAATTGGTGCCAGCCCATCATCAAAATGATACAGTCATGGCATCATGATTAGTGATGCCATAATTGCATGAGTTGTGTTTTTCTACTTATTTAGCCACATAATGATGTGACCCAATAAAAAGGAGAGATTTAAATCACAATTAATGTGATGCAGAGATTGGGAAAACTGGGAATAAAGATATCATATTTATTTTATTTGACCAGTCAAAAAGTGCAATGCAAATGACATGTCATGATACACATGGCACCAAGCGTACATGTGCCATTGATGTGCCTAACTCTTACTAGTGCATAACTAAAAGTGTATGGATGTGGCACGTGCTGGTGCACCGCAATGACACACACATTTTTCATTATTCTAATATTAATATAATAACATATTATTATTCATTTTTTGGTTTATTTTCCTACGGGTACACGTGGCACGATGAACCATCGATCAATGATGACATGGACTAATCATGGCCAATCATCACATTTTAGGCGAAAGTAAAGATAAAATCCTAAAAATGGTGTGTCAGCGCTGACATAGATGAGGAGAGAGAAATAAATGAATTAACTCAATGGCCATGATTACATATTTTTAGGCTTGTTATCAGACGATCTAAAAGGCTGATCGAGCTGAAACTCTGAGGACAATATTTATTTTTCGCTCATCTATCCATCCGTATGGTTGGATCTATATATTGAGCCTTATTTCTATACCTATGTATATATATAATTGTAAATATTTTCTCAGAATTTGGTTAATATTTTTGGCCTTATTTTTTATCCATTCCTCCCTTATTATAATTTCTAATCATCAATGTATATTTTTCAAATTTTGAATTAATTTCATTATGATTAAAAATTTTAATTATTAGGCTCCAATTCAAGGTTATGCTCCGATTGGATGGATGTGGTTTAGAATACCCATCATTAATGTTTCATTAAAACCACCGAGAGCGATATCTTATATATATGACATAGTAAAGGGTCCTTAGGCTTAAAAATCTACATCTTATTTTAAAGTTTTAAGATAAAAAATAATGGTCCAACACACCTCACAATATATGTCTCGAATGTAAATTTATTACAAAATCATAAGTTTTAAACATAACCCAAGAAAAAAAGAATACAAGAGGAAAAAATGGAATGCACAAGGGATGAAAATGATCGTGATGTCGGTGATGGTAATGATAATAATAATGATAGTGAAGGCCAATGATGGCAACAATGAGGATGGTTATGGCAAAGATGGTGATTATGGTGACCGTGAGGATGAGGACAAGGGGTGGGGATATGACACTCTCGCTACATGCTATTGTAACAGGTGAGGACAGGGATGGCTTACTACAAGCAAACAGTGTTGCGGCCAGGTGATTCGACATGTCAAGAGGTGGCAGTAGTGACTCAAAGACAACTCTTCAATAATTTATTTTTTTTATTCATGTATAACTTTTCTACAGTACGTTATGGCAGAAATTTTTATAAAGTTTCCTTTAATTTTTTAGAAATAAATAAAAAAGAAACATTAAAAAATAAAAAGGGGGGTTATGCATGAACCTGCCGAAAAATTATATAATTTATCAATTATACAACATAAGAGGGGGGGTTATAAATTCAATCTTCTAGATACTCAATAATTCAGGGATGAAGGAATCTATATTGAAATGACATGGATGTTTTATTAAATAATTATAAAATTTATGCCATATTTTTCTTATGTTATTATTTATTAAATAAAACCCATTTCAGGTACCCAAAAAATACACACAATTTTTCAAAAAAATTATGGACAAGTACGTGGGAGACTGAAATTATGATGGATGCCGTTAAAAAATACTAAGCATTGTCACGAAATGTCCCATACTAGAGTTCAACAAAAAAGTATTAATACAACACATCATATGATTTAGTACCATCTTCAACCCATTTTTTAATATTTTTCTTTGAGGCCCATCCTATCAATAAGATGTATGCTTGAATATGTAAGTGATTATCTCCAAATAGTCTGTACAATATTTTTCATGTTCAAAATTTCGTTAATGATATTCTCACCTGAGTGTAATTAATTTTTTTGTCCTAAAGTTTTAAAGGTATCCACAGGATGGTGTAAAATCCCACGAATCAAGGTAATAGGAGGTGCACAAAATTCTAATCAAACACAACCATATTTCTTTCGAAGAGTTGTCCATTAATAATAAGTCAAATCATAAGATCTGGTATAATTCCTCAATTCAAATAAAATTCATAGTTATTCTAAACTCACTATCTTGAAACCTCACCAAAATTATTATATTACCACATCTACTCATTGCAAAACATTATTATCGAATGAGAGCCATTTTTGAAATCCTGATATGATGCTCTAGCGAGTAAACTATTCAGTTAGATTGGGTTTTGTCATGAAATTTCAGGAAAGAATTTGAGACATCAAAATAAAAAAATAACATTAAAAATAATAATTTAAAATTTATTAATTTTCACATAGTTGAATATTCATAAATATATTTTTGAATAATGATTATAGCCTTTTTCCTCGCATCTTAATGTTCGTCTCAAATTTGGTCGTATTTGTAAACTATTTAAGTCTAAAACTTTCACAAAACTAAATTAAGTAAAAATAAATTTTTATTTTTTCATATTATTGATTTAGTAACAATAATTAAATATGATTAATTTTTTAATAATTATTTACTTTATATATTAAATCTATAACCTGATATTTACTTGAAAAGCTGGCTATTATAACTGACAATGAGTTGGGGTCGTCCATGGGAAGATCACTCAAATTAATAAATGGAAAAGAAGATAGAATCAGAAACTTTAAGTAAACACAAGATTAGATGACTTTAATATTCTACAAAGAATAAATATCGTATCAAAAGAGCAGAATTATGGGATACAATTTTTACTTAAATAAATATTTAAATTATTATTTAACGCCTTCAAATTATAGAAAACCTAATGATTCTAGAAAACTATTATATCTTAGGAAAATTTTCATAATAATATTGGGTTTCCTCCTCTGCATAATGATTAATTTTAATTATCTTATAATATTATGAAATAATAATATTATGATCAAGTAAAGGGAATACATATAATATAAAGGATAACGTGCAATTTTACACATTCAGATGCATGAAATATGACATTCATGATATATTTGCATGTGATCAGGGAAGCATCTAAAGTTTATTTTGTGAAGAGGAAACACAGTATTAATTTATATCCATATGAGGTGAATTTAATGTGATTCTCATGAGAAAATAGTATGTTGTTCAAGTTCCTCAAAAATTAAGATATTCAGTTAGGTTATGCAATTATATACAGATTTCTTATGTTTCATCATTCTTTACAATGCATATGATACACGGTAAATTAGTAACATGAAATATGCAAAGGTAAAGATGAAAGCGAGCATAAAAAAACAGAATATGAGATAATGAACAAAATATATTTTAAGTTTTATTTCTCAAAAAATGTTTGGTTATGAAATAGAGACACTGTGTTTTAAATAAGCCCTTACTTTGGGTCCTCTAAATAATTTATGTTAAAATATTTATTTCATCAAATATATGAAGGCTAAAGTTAATAATATTATATAGATTTTGTTTATTTGATTTGAACATATGAAAATATATAGAGTATATAGTCACATATTTATATTTTAATTAATTTTTGGAAAGTGCGATTGATACAACTAAGCATGCAGTCAAGTGAGTGAGACAGGAGGATATTTTTTGCATATATGATTAAAACAGCTGGAGATCATTGGTTCATAAAATACTAATGTCTTGAAAGAGCTTGACTTTTTTTGACAACAGTATATACCTTGAAGCCCAGTGCCCCATCCCATATCTTGTTTAATATTGATTGATATTTTTGCATGATGTTTATTATAAAGCCCTAAGGATTTAGGGAATTACAATTTATTATGATAAAATTGAAGATTGAGCCTAAAGGGAATTTTAGTAAAATATTTATTATGTGTTCTGATGAATGTTTAAATTAATGCATGCCTCAAGAAGGGTTGTTATCAATCACAATAGGTCCTCAGTCAGCTAGTTGATTGATTGTAAGAGAAGAAAAAATTACACCGTTAGTTCTATTAAAAGGCTACTTAATTTGACCATATGGTGGACAAGTCAAATCATGGATGAAAGACTTCTATGACATAAAGATAAACATACTCTCTAACACTGTTAAAATATTTGTCAGAATTTGACTTCATTTGTTTAGTTTAATAACTTCTTCAAATTCCTAATTACGACCTTTCAGTATTTAAAGACGAATTTATTGATGATTTAATAAGAATTAATTACATTAAAATATTAAAATCTAATGGTGATATCTTGATAAAAATGATGAAGTAATCATACCAGAAAGTTTCAGATTATCTTAAAGCTGAAATTTCTGGTATAATTTCTAGCTTTTACTCTTAGCACTTTATAGGTATTTTGAACTTATGGAAAAATAGTAAATATAAAAATTTGAAATTTAAAGAGTCAGGGTTTCATTTTTTCTCATCATAATCAATACATATGTTTGTTTGACTATTGAAAAATTACCATTATGCCCTTTTTGATATCTAAATCCACATAGACAGTTTTGAGCCCTAATTTCAAACTCCCCTTCTTCTTACCCTTAGGAAATTTCAGTCCAAAATCTAAACAGATCTTTCAATCCTTGAAGCAATTTTCAAGTAGTTTTTTCAGACTTTTTCAAGAAGATATTTGTGGCTAACATCAATCTGAGCCCATAGAACTAGGAATCATAGTTTTTGGTGTAGGGTGATTCAAAATTTAAAATACAGAATTATGGCCTCCGTATTTCACACAACATCCGTACAAATCCATAAAACTTGGAATCACATTTTTTGGTTGAGTTTTGAAAATGTTACAGGGGTTTGAATTTGGACGCAAAGGAATCATACCATCAACTAAGAACATGGGATGATTAACATCTGGAGATTTATCTGATTCAATTTTGAATATTTTATGTGCGATAACAGTTTTTCATAATTGTGTTAGAAAATCATTCCTGGTGGAATCATCTCATTTGGTGCAAGAATAAATAAGAGATTTTAGGTTTAAGCACCAAAGGTCAAACAGGAATCAAGGAATTTCACTGAAAGAGAAATGTGGAGGAGAAGAGGACTTGAGGAAAGAACGACCAAAAATAGGGAGGTATTGCTGCATGGAAGTCATAATTAAATATACAATTTTTTATCTCTGAGTTAATAATTTTTTATCTGAAAATATGCCTGCTAAAATACATGAAACTAGGCTTTGTCTTGAAAACTTATCCTTATATTATGAAATCCTATCCGATGCCTTCAGGGGTCCCAGTCTGGCATAATAATTTGGAAGATACTGATTTGGAGAACTTATTTGGATTTGTTGAAGCCTATGTTATATGTCCAGGTACTATAGAACATCCATTCTTGCCATATAAGGACAAGTCTAGTACTTTAATCTTTCCTACATGTAGATTCATTGGAGTCTTTTATAGTGAAGAGTTGAAGTTCGCACATAATTTAGGTTACGAGATAATTCCTCTTAGGGGCTATTTGTTTGAGAAAAAACCTAGTCCTTTCGAAGTTATCATCTCAGACCTATATAAAAGCAGACTTGAAGCTAAGAAAAGAGGTGATGTACCAATGACATATATTTATAAAATACTAATGAACTCGTTCTATGGTAGATTTGGTATGAATCCTGAAAGTACTGTCACGGTGATCTGCAATCAAAAACAATACGAGGAATTGATGATGAAACACACATTTCAATCTGCAGAGAAGCTTACCGATCATTACTATATTGTGAATTCCATTACCAATTGTTACTCTCTAGACGATGATGACTGGAAAGCTCCTAAGATGTTGGCAGTTCACTTGGCAGCTGCTATCACGGCTTGTGCTCGTATTCATATGTATCCACACATTGCTAGATCATACTGTTATTATACTGATACTGACTCCATAGTTCTAGGAAGTCCTCTTTCTGACGATTTAGTATCTTCTACCGAATTGGGTAAGTTTAAACTAGAAAACCATTTCAAGAAAGGTATCTTCTTAGCATCTAAAAGCTACATGTTGGAAATAGAAGACGAGGGAACTATTCTTAAACACAAGGGACCTGCTAACGATTTAATCACTGCGGATTGGTTTAAAAAGCAATATGCAGATCCATCTATAACGAAGCAGATGTCCACTGAAGCCAATTTCCGAATAGATTGGAAAAAACTACGGATTGGAAAGAAGAATATGAACATAAGACTAGGACTACCACAGAGTTCGAAAAGAGAGAATGTCTATGATGCAAATGAGGACTGGGTAGGCACACGCCCTAGAAATGTCGTTGACCTAAGAACTCAAGATGCTAATACTATTCTTAAATATGAGTTATTTACTAAGAAGAAGCCCTGATAAATCTACCCTTTAACTTAATCCGATGAATGCTTTGAAGTGATATAAATCGAATCTGACAAATGCTCAAAATAGACTGTAATGAACAACCCCGCTTAGACTGAATCCGAAAGATCGACAAGGTGGACTAGTCCCTTTCTCCACTCTGACTTCCTTCTCTTTGGTGGAGTTATAGGTGTGTTTGAGTTATAGGTGTATTTGATTTATAGGTGTATTTGATTTATAGTTGTATTTGACTTAGTGGTTATACTAAGTAATGTTGAGGAAAAGATATTCGTCATAGATATATTGTTCTTGCTTGATCTTTGTATTCAATCAGGTTAAGGATTTGGGGGCCATAAGAAGAAGGCATTGGGGGCTCAGATGAAGTAGGTCAAGCGATGTCGTTTCGTGGAAGACTTTGGGGGGTTGAGGACGACTGAGCTTCATTGACTTTTTTATTTTTTTGGTATCCTTATTCAACACTATTTCTGAGTTATTTTCTTATGGGGCATTCACACAAATACGGTTAGGGCACACCATCACGTTGGGCAGATACCCCCAAACAATATTAAGTATTAGCCTAGGTTGTCTAAAAAAATAATTGTCTTCCATTTCCTCTACCTCATTTCCTATGTAGAAAAATCCTACGTTAATTAAAAAAATAAAAAAAACATGATATAGCTAGAGAACCTAATTCATCCCCCCTTAGGTTATTCCTTAGCAACTTAAACTAATAGAGATCATTCTATAGTGATTACTTATCGTCATCTTAAGATATTTCAAAATATATTCTCAGGGTATTCAAGAAAGATACTAAAATATTCAAATATAATAAAACTATCTTCTCCTACATATATTATGAGAATGATTGATCTGGTAATCATTTGTGGAGACATAAAGAGTGTTAATGGGTACTCTTCAGTGAAAGAGTTTATTAAAATTTATAAATAAAAATGTCCAGATTGTTTATTCCTAATTTTAGGCCAAGTTGATTCAAGCCACAGTCATATAAGTCATTTTTCAACCTAAGACCTTAAAAATATATTTTGTGTATCAAAAATAGTGATTTATTTAAAAAAATCAGGAATTTTTATATGATTCAAAAAAATATTGGCTTGGATGTAGCAATAAGTTATTATATGGTCAACATGGGATATTTTCCCTAAATATAGAAGGAGACGATGTCAAGAAGTGACGATGAAAATTTTATTCAAGGTCAAATAAATATCAGAAAATACAGTTTTCTGTAATCTTTATCAATGCATCAGACCTTATTATGAATACTGATAAGGTTTTGAAAATAGATCATGCCCTAAATTATTGTATAAGTGTGAATGAACCCCTTCATACTTTATCAAACAGAGTATCTACCTTGGTACCTCACATGTTGGTGACTGGACCTATGTTTAATTTATATATATGCTTAATATATGTTAATAATTGGACTAGCTAAAAGAGTTATTGGGTTACTGTAGTTATTAACTAGATTAATAAATGAATATATGTGGTCATAAAATTTATTTCATATAAAAGGATAATATTTAACTGCATAGGTTTTTATGATAAACTTGCATAAGTATAAAAGGATGAAAAGTCCAACTGAGAAATATCTACTTGAATTTCTCCTTGGATACCCCTCCCACCTCCCTTCTTATGAGTCCCTTCCCTCTTGATGGGATAATAATGGTGAAAGACTTCCCACGTAATGTTTACTAGTCTAGTTGAATACAAGGGAAACTAACATGCCAATGACTGCTTGAATATGTCCAGAGGATAGACACTTGGAGCTTTTGATGAAAATTTTGAGAAACAAAACATTAACATATTCAACTCCACTCAAGCTGACTTGATCATTTTTGTGTTTTGTTTTTATTCTTAAACATTTGATTTTTTTTATGATCTGCTGCATAAATACTGTCTAAATCCTTGATCATGGTTGAATCCAAAAAAATAATATTTTCCTTCTAAAATTTAAATCCTCTAAAAATTACTAAATTTAATATGATATAAGTGCTCTGCTTTCACTATCAACAAGCTGGAACTTATACCTCCACTTAACAGTATCTGATGGAGGAAAATTGTAAAATTAATTTGTCCACAATCAAATAAATTTGATAAAATATAAAGCTTACTCAAACGTATAGTGGAGTAAGGTCATCTCCACAGAGACTCGCCTTTAGGTATGTATTCAGTAATTGAGTTGTTATTTATTAAGATATATAATAATACTAAAGATAATAAGAATAAGAAGAGATTAAGTAATAAGTAAGTATACAGAATATTAGTTTAATGAGATAACTAGAGAAGAGAGAATATTAGATATCATATGTATATATATTTTATAGGTACTAAGAATTATAAAGAATGAAGATATTAAAAATTATATTTAAGATGATAGTAATGTAATTAGTGAAAAGATAGATAAGAATTTAATAAGAGTAAGTATTTTAATAAGAGTAAATAATAAGAATAAGAAGTTAGATGGATAGGGAAAGACTATTTACTTTAAATAGTTAAGCTAGAGAAGTATATATATAGATATATTAAGAAGATAGAAAAGAGAGGGAAAGTAAGTATCTACTATAATGTACTAAGTGGTTAGGTAGATATATAGAGATAGTAAGAGTAAAGTAGTAATAGAGATTAATATGTATTTATAGTAATATAAAAGACCTATAAGTATAGAATACTCCTTAGAATTATTATAGGTGTCTTGATATGTTTATTTTATATGATTTATATATATTTTTTAGTATTTTAATGGTCGATTTAAGTGAATAAAAAGGGGGATTTAGCCGAGAGGTGTTCGACCAAATGCCCGTTGGAGGGTCGAATAAGAGAGATATGATATTATGTAAATGTTATAAGATTTTATGTATTTATATATATATATTTTAAATAAAAATAAGATAAGAAGGGTCTTCTGTCGAATGCCCCTCGGGTGTTTGACGGAATGCCCGATAGAATTCAATGTGTATTTTTAGATTTTTTAAAGTAAAACAAGATAAAAGGGATATTTCTGTCGAACGACCGCAAGGTGTTTGACAGATTGCCCCACAGAAATTGGGTACTAGGGATATGCTTTCATTTTTATACTTATAAGATTGGGAAGTATGACCTTAGCCAAATCAAAATATATTCATCGAACACACTAGGTGTTCGATGAAATGCCGAAACTTTACGGTAACAATTCTTTGATCAAAATGGATAGATTCAAGGATTAAACTAACTAGAGTCAAAATGATGATAAAATATAACTGAATGTTAACAAGATTTATTGGAAAAACTCACTGATCCGCAATGATTTGAAAGCGAGAGTGGCGGCGCCGATCGCCACCGCCTAGCTTCAGTATGTGGTTTCCCTCATTCTTCTCCTCCGTCCTGGCACAGATCTGAGACTCTCCAGTCTCCCTTGAAGCTTCCCTGAGTCTTCCACAGTTGCCTATGTTGTCACGACGCCGCAATCTGCCTCCGATTCCAAGAAGAATTCCCGCCGCTGGTGAAGGCTTAATGGTCGAAAGATGTTGAAATTATGGGCTCTCGGCCCCTTTTAACGGCATGGGAGGGATCTCATAAGCCTTTTGATGGAGGGGGACGACCCTGGTGGCCCTCCCCAGCCATTGGATTGCCGCTGGTCCCCCTCGCAGACCGAAAATGGGCCCCGGCTGGCGGCGTCGATGGCCAAGGACAAAATTGGATGGAAATGCCCCAGGCTGTTCGATCATCCTTATGAAAATCCAACGTCTGTGATTAAATCACAGCCCTTGGCCCCTATTATGGTGCACCCCATTCGTTGCCATGTCACTTCCTCATCAACATGCCCAATTAGCTGCTTTGTCAACAGGTTCTCTTCTGATTCGCTCGCCTAGGGGCCCACGATCTGCGTCAGCCTAAAAGAAAGAAATAAAAGAAATATTAGATAGGACGGCCAGATCTTAAGAAGATCAGACGGACAAGATCATATCCGTCATTTTAAAAAGAACCGAAATGACACGGGCTTCGGGCCAGGTTGGCTCGAAGCCCATTCTTACTTTTTATTTTCTTTAGATCGCGGCTCAATCATATTCTGCCTCTGTGGCCTGGCCCACTGTGGTTTAAAAGTAAACTGAGATCTAAATCCCATATGGAAGATTTTAAAGAAATGGACCATTATATAATTTTCAGCACATGTTTTATAGTGAATCGAAATGCCTTACCTCTTGTGTGCGTAACTGGACTTCTCCTTGGGCCTTTTGTGGGTGTCTTCCCTTTAGGTGGCCGTCTTTGGCTTACTGCTGGGTGCTGCCCCTTGATGGCTGTGGGCTGGCTTGAGCCTTGCGTTAGCTGGCCTGCTGCTGGCTTGGGCTAATGCGCTTGGTTGGCTCCTTGGCCAGCCCAATAAGCCCCTCTTTTTTATATTTATTTGTATATATGTTTCTTCTTCATTAATTTTTCTCTATTTGTTTATTATCTTAATTTCTCCATCTTTCTTTTCATCCCTGCAATAGCATACATACTAAATAGAGCATTAAAAAATTAAAAAGGTCTTAAATATATTTTTACTTACAAATATTTAAAGTTTTGAATCATGCATAAAAAATGACATTTAAAATGCATTATTTTATCGTTTGCTCCATTTAGTGCATGAACTGTCAAAGTCTTATAAAATTGGAGAAAATACACATGAGATGTTCCCAAAATACCCTTAAAATATGTATACTTACATGACATATTTTGGGTCTATCATATACCCCCTACTTAAACATTGCTAATCCCTTAGCAATGATGCATAACCAAGCTAAAAATTGATTTCACTAGTAAAAATATGTATGAATTTATATAGTTATTTTTGTGGTTTATTATATGTTTGGAACAATATGATTATTGTTACAATTTTATGGTGTATTGTGGAATTTTATGACATTGAATACTTAAACAAAATAATTTATAAGTAAAAAAAAATCATAAATTTAGTATAATATTTATAATGAGTTTTCTACTTTTTCAAGTCTTCTTGAAATCTCACGCCACATTGGTTATTCTTTACATGAACTAGAGGAGAGATCAAATTATAAGAGATAGTGAATCAAAAGTATCAAATTGCTCCAATTTTAAACAACGATATATAAAAGTTCAAGAGTTTTGTTTCTAAAAACCTTGATCTGGATGAACACAAGGATTCCATGCAGTAGAAAACACACAATAAAATCATAACGACATCAACGAAACGCAGGTGCACGGATCACATCCGTGATTTTTTGATCCTCGAAAGAGTCTCGTGGATCTGCTCATGTGTGCAGCCTTTAGAAGTATCCACGTAGGACTCTGCATGTTAAATCTTCTCATTAGCATTGACGAGTGCCGTTCAATCTTTGTTGTCCTCATTACATCATCTTGATTGCATCGAGAGTATAATGGAGCAGTGGGGATAATGGGAAAGAAGTGGAAGACCCTTGAACAATTCTAACTTGGGCGAATTTCGTTTAAGGTCTTCCCTCATTTATACTAAGTGAGCATTTTTCTTAAAACCCCCAAACTTAAGTATATCTTTCGACGTAAAAAAGACCGTTTAAATGTGACCCTCTAAGCCTATGTATCAACCTAGTTAAAAACTCCAATAGCATAATAACCTTAATTGTCCTTCCAAATTAATTAACTATATCGTCATGTAAATTAGTTAGTGATAGATCCATTTATCTTGACAACCTTATGGGTCTCAAGCTACGCCTTATGCTTTAGAAGACACAAAAGAGTGTATATCAACTCACTCATGGAACATGTTTGTCATCAGTATACCATTGATGTATCTTCCCTCATCCACTTGACACTCCTAGGACAACCTAGGGTATGGTCAACTATCAAACATGTTATACGTCAGAATAGTGATGCGTTTGAAAATCATCGGAGAACTTTTCTCTGATATTTTGCTACCTTAGCCAAGGACTTTGTCACATTGTCTTCCTTGAGGTGTCTCCTCTTATACCAAGGATTGACGATACTATCTCAAGCACTCAATCGTCTTCTTGAACTTTTTGAGGCACCATAACTAAGACTGTTTATAATCTATGATTAAACACTCATAGATCATATTAGAAGTACAACTGTCCGTCTATTGGACATCTTTGGTGTCTTAGGTCTAAGGACCACTTACACAACCATAACGAGAATCGATCTGATTGATAGCTTAAAATTATATCATTTTGGGAGTCGTGCAGATAAATTCAATGATCTTTTTCCACTAAAGGGCACCCACTATTTATCCTTAACGTATCAACCCTAATGGCCAAAAAACTGGCTATACTCATTACATGAATGATGTTAGAAAGTGTTATTCTACCCGAATACTTCGATGTCCTTCTTGAGTGTACTTAAAATATGAATATTAAGAAAATATGATGAAAGACTAGTGATCTTCGTATTATGATATCATCATAATTCATTAAGTCTGACCATAGATTCCTAACCGGTCATTTCACAGAGAGAGAGAGAGACAGAGAGAGAAATGAGAGCGGGAGAAGAGAGAGCAGTGAGAGAATATAGAGAGAGAGGAGAGAGAAGAAAGAAAGAGAGAGAGCAGTGAGAGAAGAGAGGAGAGAGAACAGAGAAAGAGAGAAAGAGAGAGAGCAGTGAGAGAAGAGAGGAGAGAGAGAAGAGAGAAAGAGAGAGCAGTGAGAGAAGAGAGGAGAGAGAGAAGAGAAAAAGAGAGAGAGCAGTGAGAGAAGATAGAGAGAGAGGAGAGAGAGAGAGAGAGAGAGAGAGAGAGAGAGAGAGAGAGAGAGAGAGAGAGAGAGAGAGAGAGAGACTTAATCTGCAATTTATGAAGGAATGAGAGAAAAGCGTTATTCAAAACTGATATATAGTGGCGAAATATTAAATCAGGTGTCAGCTTCCACGGGGGCCCGTTCCTTTGGATCTTGAGGCTCGAGATGGCAGCGCGCGATGCTGATCTCAGTTCCTGGAATTTTTTCCCAGCATCGCTTCTCTTCACGGCGATCTTCCAAGTCCTCGTAAACGAAATTTCGCTGTAGTCTTCGTTTGATCGCCAGAATGGACGCGGAATCTGATCCGTTGTCTTGATCGGAGGATCTGAGGGTTGCAGCAAAGGGGAAAAGATCTGTAATATTGATTTGTGTTTCGAGCATGGATGCCTTCGATGCGTACTTCCGTCGGGCTGACCTTGATTTGGATGGGAGGATTAGTGGGGCGGAAGCTGTGGCCTTTTTTCAGGGTTCCAATTTGCCCAAACAAGTTCTCGCTCAGGTGAGTTATACCTTACTTGTTGGTTGTTCGTTCGTTTGGGGGAATTTCCTTCGCTTTTCGTTGCTGATTATATGCTCCGAATTTGAAACTGAAACTGAATTATTGAAACTGAGGCGATCACGATGGTGCGTAGTTTTGGGCCGGGCTGTGTGTCCCGCGAATCATCGAAACTGAATTTGAAAACTTATTTGATCTTCAGGTGCTTCCTTTGCGCCAATTTGTTAATCAGATCTAACTCCCCAAAATCTAATGATCTTTAGAATCCCATTTCGAAATTAGACGCTCAGTGCTGGGAAATTTTTGTTCGCTCCGTCATGGTACTATTTGGTGGCAGAAAGTGAACAATTGTCTTCTATGATTTTTACGGTCCGGCTAAAGTTGTCAGCAAATTCGTTGGTTTTCGTTTTACCTTTGTAAACGAGGAAAGTTCACTCTTTTTAAAAGCTAAAAGCCATTTCTATACCCATGTATGTCGTAGGAAGATAACCGTGATAGTTTAGATGTACATTCTATCCTTATTTCAAAAAAAAAAAACATTCTATGATTTCTAAATCCACTTTGTTTGATGATTGATTAGTGTAGTTATACATACTAACACACAATGTTCGTAGTTACCTCACAATCTTCTGTATCTTATGAATAAGTTCTCACACTTTTTCAGTCTACTGGACAATCATCTGTCCCAGAAATAACCTTACAAATATTTCATAGTCTATTTATTTTGCATCGTGTCTTTTATGTTACATTAAAGAAAAAAATGGGCAATATCTGCGGCTTGAACTGAATCCTCAGAAAACTCATGAACTTATTCCTCTCACCTTCGATTTATGCTGGATATCAGTTTTCTTTCTCTCTAGTCCTGTAGTCCTCTCTTTACCCAAATTTAAAAATTTTCTCCCTCATATCTGTCACCTCTGCTTTATGGTGATATCACTTCTCTTTCTCTCTAGTCATTTATTCCTAGTTTTCACCTAAAGTTTCTACGAAGAGAGTTACGAACACTGCTTGAATCTTTGGAGAAGTTTTCTATAAGCTTAAAAAAAAAGGTTACAAACTTCGTGTCCAGTGGAATCTGTAACTCTCTTCCTCCAAGTTATTATTTTGATGGACACTAACTTTGTTTGTAAAACGAATTATTTTGGCATCTTTGAGGGGAGCACCTTTACTGCGAACTGGAATGAAGCTTGTTTCTGGGTTTTCCGTGACATCTTTGCAGCTACGGAAGTGGAAGCCTTTTCCTGATACATGAACCAATTTTTGTAATTCCAGTCCCTGGTGATCTTTCTCATGTCATCAGTTTAGAGATGAACTAAACATTTATTAGACTTTGATGCACATTGAAACGTATTCAGTACCTTCACTTAACGAAAAAACGTTTTCCTGCCACAATGTAGTAGTTTTTTTTCCCTTTCCCTTTTGGTTATTGACGAAGGAACCTTTCACTATCATTTTACATCTTATGCTTTACCTGGCACTTTCCCTACTAATCTGTTCGTACATATTGATATATTATTATTTATCCCTGGTGTCTAGTTATTCCTATCCTTGCCCTTCATTTTTGGCATCTTCAATCCACAATTTTGCAGATATGGATGTACTGCGATACAAGCAAAACTGGCTTCCTTGGTCGAAAAGAGTTCTATAACGCTTTGAAGTTGGTGACTGTTTCCCAACGCGGCCAACAGCTAACCCCAGAAATCGTTAAAGCTGCCACAGAGGGCCCAGTGTCTGCAAAAATTCCTGCACCACAGATAAACACTGCTTCTATTTCTGTACCACCCGGGAGTCAAATTGGTGTAATGCCACGTGTCCCACCTCCAAATCTGGGCCAGCAATATTCCCAGCCGGGTGGCCAATATATGATGCCTACCCAGGCTAATCCTGCTATCTCTTCTCGCCCATTGACCGGTCAAACTCTCGGTGTGATGGGTCCCACTCCTCCGGTCTCGAACACCTCTAGCTTACTAAGTCAATGGACAGGTGGCAGGCCAGGAGGAACTTCTGTCGGAGGACCTTTGCAAGGCCCACTTGCCTCAGCAGCTCCTCAAACAAACGCTTCTGCCACTGCACCGCTTCCGGCTCGGGCTCCAGAGATTCGCCCACCTCTTCAACCTCCTGTGAAGGACTCGAAGCCAATGATCACTGCTGTCAACGGGTTTAATTCAGCTTTTGGGAATGATGTCTTTTCTGCTTTGTCACAGCCGACACAGGATCGTGTGGGAGGTATTCCTGGTACGAGCGCAAGGGGTCCATTAAGCACAGGGATGCCGACTACATTTGGCTCAGTACAAAGTGTTCAAGCTCTGAGTAGTTCAATTCTTTCTCAAGGTGGCAATCAGTTTCTGGGGCCTCAGTCTGTACCAAAACAAAGCCAAAATGAAGCTGCCCAAAGTGTACCATCATCATCCATCTCCTCCAGAGGGTCCTGGCCTAGGTTTTCCCAAAATGATGTCCAGAAGTATAGCAAAGTTTTCGTGGAAGTAGACACGGACAAAGATGGAAAAATCACAGGTGAACAAGCACGAAATCTATTCTTGAGCTGGAAGCTTCCACGAGGTAGGCATTCACTTATTGGGTTGACTTTCAAAATTTCTTTGTTTTTTTGAACTTTATGTTTCGAGAGAAACTTTGTTGGAGGGAAAATATGTCATCTACAAATAAGTATCCTCGTTTTTTTTCCCGCGACCATTGGCTTCCATATGTTCCTGACTTGATGTTTTCTACTTTAATTCTGGTATTTTTATGCCCCGGTATTATCTGCGTTAATATCTTCTGTTTGACACCAGTGTTTGTTGATAATTTCTAGAGATTCTAAAGCAAGTATGGGACTTGTCCGACCAAGATAATGATAGCATGCTTTCGCACCGAGAGTTTGTCATTGCTTTGTATTTATTAGAACGCCACCGAGAAGGCTATCCTCTTCCTGCAGAGCTCCCCAATAGTGTTAAGTTTGATGAGACACTGTTGCAGGCAACGAGTGCTTCTCCGGCCTGGCAACCCAACGCTGGTATGTTTATTTTCAAAAAAATTGTATTAAATGATTAAAATTAACTAATTTTTATGAATCTCTCACCAAGAATTATTATCATCAAACAAGTTGCGTTATGAATGTTCGATAGAATCAATCTATCTATCAATCAACCTATCTCTCTATCTACTTTCTCTATTCATCTGTCTATCTATCTATAATTCTTCCTGATTGTAGGTCCAATGTACCAAATGATGCCTGGGATGCGACCTATGCTTGCAAATCCCGGGGCCAACTCTCAGACAGGGATTCTAGTTCCTCAACAGATTGATGCTGGGGCACGTAGACGACATAAACAGCCAGGTGATGTTCTGAGAAAAGATGATGGCAAGGTTCTGAGTTCGAATTTTCAAGATGAAAAGGCTCCAAGAGAGAAGGTATTCTTATTTCTTGCATTTTCTTCAGTAGTGATGGAGTCTCATCACTTTGCTGTGAAGCAATTTAGGCTTGTGACCTTGCTTTTTTTCTGTGCCATCCTAAAAAAAGATGCTAGAAATGGAGCCAGAGAAAGAGATTCTGGATTCTAAGGAGAAGATGGAGTTCTACCGCAGTAAAATGCAGGAACTTGTGAGTAATTTTGCTTCACAGCAACCTTACTTTTATGTCATTGGAATCAGCCAATTCAGCATCCATAGAAATGAATTTAATTAGCTTTAGAAGAAAATACTTTTATATTACGCTTATACGATTTTTATCAGCCTACTATCATGCTTGAACTATTTCATAAAAGAATATTACGCGTGAAATAATTTGCGTATGCTGTCTGAAATAATTATTATTCTTTTATTAGATTGTCTTAAAAGAATCGTCATCAATTAGACGTGCACATAGAGTGATCCTATGGCATTTATTTTTTGTCTATTGGATGTTATGAAATAGAAATCTGGGGTGGAGCTTTAGATGACAAGTCATGCTTCTGATAAAATATGACCTTCTCATGGCATGTTTCTTGTTGGTTCTGATTCTCTGGCTGATTGTTCCTATTACGTGGTTAATAAATTCGATTTTTATTCCGTCATGTCTTTATGTTCGTTTTTCGAAATCCTTCTTGATGTAATCTTACGCTCCCTCTCCCTTTTGCCAGAAGATAAACCTAGCATTTGCCAGAAACGTTCCCAGTATTAGTTCTCTTCCTGGCTGAAGTATTAGCACGAAATATGTTTATTTGACTTATGTTCTCAGTTAACTAATTGACTTAATAATCATTGGAATTTAAGTGAAAATCGATTTAAGGTATACTTCTTTTCTTACTGAAAATTCTCTTGACTTTGTTTGAGCATTTCTTTGTGTATTGTCTTGTAACTCCTTTCTGTTGTAGGTCCTCTACAAGAGCAAGTGTGATAACAGGCTGAACGAGATCACCGATAAAGCTTTAGCAGATAGAAGCGAGGTACTGCTTTTCTGAATGAAGCAATCAGGCTTTATCTTTCCAGTCTTGTTTTCTTTCATCCTCGATTACATAGCACTAATGTTTATGCATTTTCCTGTCAAAATGGTGAAGTCTTGTTTTCTTTCATCCTCGATTACTTAGAACTAATGTTTATGCATTTTCCTGTTAATATGTTTCACCGCATGAATTGAGTTTCTTGTAGTTTATCTTGGTTTGCACTTATTTATCTTTGGGAATTTTGATATTAGTGGTATCAAATTAATGGCATTTTTTATCCTTAAATATGAAAGGATAAAGAGATTTACTATGTAAATCAGTAGATCCCTGTGGTATATATTTGTTTTTTGGTTTTATATCAATTTGGAATAGTGAACTTAACGACCATATTTCTTATCACATCAGGAGGGCCACCGATTATAGTTCCAGATCATCCCCGGACGTGGACGATGGACGGGACGGGACGAATTTCCTCCCGTCCGACGTCCAGATTCAGTGCAGGGGCAAAGGACGGGACGAATTTTTCATCCGACGGTACGAAAACCGTCCGGTCCAATCCTCCCAGGACGAAGTTTCGTCCCGTCCAGGGAAAAAACTGTCCCGTCCCTCGTCCAGGATGAAAAAAACCCGTTTTATATTTTTAATATATTAATATAAAATTTTCTTAGTTTTTTAGGGAAGGGCGGAGGAGAGAGAATGCAAAGGGGCATATGTACAATTATTTCTGAGCGCGTAGAAATACAGGGACTTTGATGCAAATTGTCATAGCAAGGCCACGTGGCTACATCTCAACCGTCAGATGTGAATCTGGCAGTTTTTCGTCTAGATTCGTCTGTCCATTGTCGGAGACGTCTGGACGGATGTTTTTTCGTCCCACGGGACGAAAATCATCCCATCTGGTGGCCCCTGGGACAAATTTTCGTCCCAAAGTTCGTCCAAATCCTTGGATGGGACAATTTTTTTGTCCCGTCCGCCTCCCTGCTGTGATCTCCTCTATCTTTCTTCAAAGGAAAATATCGGTGTGGAACGGTGTGCTTATGCTTGTGGATGAATGAGAATGATATATATTTTTTTGTGATGCATTCTCTTGGTTTAATGAATACAGTCTTTTCTTTGGGATCATTTATCTAAAATAACTATAAACACTTAAATTGCATAGGAAACTTACCCAAAATTCTCCAACTTTAGGTTGAGGGTCTCGCAAAGAAGTATGAAGAGAAGTACAAGTTAGTTGGCGAATTGGCCTCCAAACTTGCAATTGAGGAGGCGAGTTTCCGTGATACACAGGTATTTGTCTTAATAACGTCTTACGTTTTCAGTTTTAAAATAAGCTGACTTTTTTTTCCTTGCTTCACGCTTATGTAGCAAAGAAAGGTAGAGCTCCATCACGCTATTGCCACGATGGAGAGAGGAGGAAGTGCCGACGGGCTACTCCAGGTACTTAGTTTCTATACGCTTTATTTAGCCTAAGAAAATAATGTAACCGAAGTATGTTATGAATAATAGTCACCTTGAAATTGTAGGTGCGCGTCGATAGGATTCATGCTGATCTCGAGGGACTTACCAAAGCTTTAGACGAACGATGCAAGAAACATGGCGTAGACATCAAGTCAACTGGGATTCTCGAGCTTCCTTTTGGTATACATTTTTCCTTTGCTAATACCTGGTTGAGGAAAGGGTTCGACATCAAACGACGAGTGGAGGATGATGATGATTGGCGTCGTCGTCGTCATCGTCATCTGATCTGTAGGATCTGTCTTTATGATCCATCTATTAATGACAAAGGTTAATCGTCATTAGATAAGGGGGAGGTTTTTCAGATGAAATTGTCATCTGATTCTCAAAAGTCGTCATCGCCATCCATCCATCTGTTGAAGTCATCGCCATCATCATCATCGTCGTCATCATCCCTAGTGAGCGATATTTCTCGATTATCGAGTGTCATCATTGCACCGTGGCCATGCTAATCTTCTCTTTATATTCCAATTTATCGGACGACCCCAAAAGGTTCGCTATGATTCACTGTCACTAGTGAACCTACTAAAATAGATTCAGGATCATAAACTGACCTGTTTCTCTGGTATCCGGTTGTAAATTCGTTTAGAATTGGAAGAATAAACCAACTTAATATGATATTCTCATCAACTTGCTGTTGATTTGAACCATGGATAATTGGTTAGAAAAATAAATTTCCCTTGAAGAATATAAGACAATTTTTATCCTGAATTGAAAAAATATGAAGAAACCCATACAATGGGCGTGCACTACGAAAATGGCAGATAGCAAAAAGAATACTGTGGGATTCCATTCCTGTTACCTCATTCTGGATTTTTTTCGCGTTGTTTGAAGGATGGGAGCCAGGGGTGAAAGAAGGAGCTGCTGAATGGGATGACGATTGGGATAAATATGAAGACGAAGGTGAAATACTATGGAAAATGATGCATGCATTCAAATCTCCTAAATTTTGATGTTCACTGTACCTGTATAAGGAGCCTACTCACTATCTTTCCTCTTGCATTTTTCAGGTTTTGTACTCTCTAAGGAGGACGGCAGCTTCATTTCCATGCCAAGAACTAGGACCTCTGTATACCCAGACGACGTCTCCTCCGTTACTTCCACCGGAAATGCTGATGGCAATTCAGTAAAACCTGGTTATGCGCAGAGCGAAAACGGTAACCAATTTCCAGAATTTTCTTCCCCCCGTTCTGCCGCCTTCGATGCTTCACCCAGAGCTGTGTACAGTCCAAGGTACTCATACTAAATTTGATTTTCCCACTATGTTATTCAAAATAGGAAAAAATCTAATTTCCTATGTTGAATTGATACTGCAGCGCCCGGTCGGAGACTTCAGTCGGAAACTTTGCCGACGACGTGTCGTGGGGTGCGGCTTTTGACATGGGCAGTGACGCCGACTCCGTTTCAGACTTCAACTCCAAGGTTGCAGCTGCCCACTCCTTTTGTTATTTTCCGTATTTATTGATTTTCTTTTCGGGGATTTCTCGCAGGATTCCTTCTTCGGGCCGGGGGATTTTGGGCTGAGCCCAATAAGAACCGGCTCCCCCGTCGTCCGGGAGAAGAACCCCGTCTTCGCCGACTCGGTCCCCTCCACCCCACAGTTCAGCTACAGCTCTTCGCCACAGTTCAGCAGCGGCTTCGACTCCTTCAACCGGTTCGACTCGTTCAGCACGACCACTGGCTCGCTCGCCCGGTTTGACTCTGTCCGGTCAACCTCAGACCGGAGTCAACGCTTTGACTCGTTCGACACAGACCCGTTTGGCTACTCCGGGCCGTTCAAAGCCGTGGACAGCAGCTCCCCCAAGCAGGAATCCAGCAAATGGAATGCATTCTAGAGCCGCCGGGTCGCCTGTCCTCCATCCTTTCTTCCATTGTTATTTATTCCATGGTTTGTGGAATTTTTCTGATATTTTTTCCTCCCCACTGGTTGTGTCTCGTTCGTGAAGAACTGGTTGAGATGATAATAAAGAGATTGTCATATTTTTTTAATGTGGAATCCCTTCGTGAAACAACAAGAATAAACTTGAGATGCTGAAATGGTAAGCATTTGATACGGTCTTAGTAGATCGTATCGTCTCCGTCTATATAATTCCATGACAAGGAGTAATGAAATGTTTCCGTTCTGTTATCTTCCCCGTCTATCAATTGCGAAGGAGAGGGGGAATAGAGATTGAGGGGTTCCGAAGGAAATTATTGAACTAAATTGCGCAAACTAAAGCTTTAATGAACAATTTGTTTTATTTTTAATCACTTTGAATAATTATACTCTACGAGAGTTTCACATTAAGCACACAAAAAGAAATCCGAGCATACATGGAGAAGGAAATGAGCTAACACTATTGAGCAAATTGAAGCTTCGATGAACAAACAGATACGATTAGGGACATGAAGGAAAAAAATTGTTAGTTCGAAGCCTTGATGAACAAACTTCGTGTTTCATATTATCCTTTTGAAAGACAAGACTACTGCAATTTCAGATTATACGCTGAAAAAAGGAAAGCAGATCATAAATTGGGAACGGAATTCGTGAATCTTTTTGCAGTTCATTTATAATCCTTTAGAAGAATTAGATTCTTATGCAGTTTCAGAATACAAGCGCCAGAACCTCCAAAATCTCAAAAGCGAGGCCGGGTAATTCTATTCTCAGATGTTATGAAACCAATATATCAAGCACCGAGAATATTTACAAAGACTCGGTGATGAATAAATATTCATGAATATACCATAGCCCGGAAAACAGTAAGAAGAACAGTATGATCAGGGAAACGTCTACGTGATTTGCACACATGGTTCACAAATTTCGCCGAGACAGTGAAGTTCCGAAGATGATCATAAACAAACTAGTTTTTGGGAATCAAATAGACGACATTATAAACATAAAATTCAGACCCAATCAAGAAAGACGAGCTCACCGCTCATCTAACCTCTAGCCCTGAGTTCCGCCAGACGCCTTGTGAGATCATCCTCGTCGACCTTCTCTTTCTCCTTGGGCGCGATCGCGTGGCCAGCCGCCTGAGGCAGTCCAACCGAGACCTCCAGCCCATAGTCGTCGGCCACCTGCTGCATTAGACTGTTGACTTCGCCTTCCGGGGTGGACAAGCTCGTCGATCCAGCCATAGAACTCTCCATGAACTCTGCCTGAACCTCCATGTTCACGAACTGCTTCTCAAACTGATCCATCGTCTCGGACATCTTCTGAAGATTCCCCGTCGCCAGCGAAGAATCGAGGGACTTGACGATCGACGACATCGACTTGCCGATGGTTTGCATCTTAGCCTGCGTATCGAGTCTTGCCACTACGGCGTCCAGGCGGGAGGATAGACGGAGGTAGTTCATCTGTTCGTTGCGCTTGCGGATGGCGTTCTCGGCGTAGATTCGAGCGCCGTCCATGTTTCCTTTCTCGATCGCTTTCTTGACTTTCAATTTCTCCGATTTCTCGTCCTTCTCGCACTTGCGCGCCTGGCGCTGCAGGCTCTTGGCCGTGAACTTCAGCTCCATGATCTGGTTCATCAGCTTCTCGGTATTCCCCATGGCGACGCTCGATCGGCTGCTCTCCGCGATCGCGCTGCGATTTTGATGTGATCAGCGCGATTCGATCCGCAGAAATCTTCCGAGGAGAAGATTGATTTCTGCCGCGCTGACGACGACAGGATTCGATCGAAGAATCGAGGAGGGCTCTGCGGAGGGGAAAGGGAAAGAGAAGCTTCATTTTGGACCAAGAACAGTATTTATAGTGGAAAGCGGAACGAGTCGGCTCGGCTCACTCGGTGACTCGGGCCGTTATTCCCGCCGTACGGTCTACCACCATGATAAGATCGCACTTCCCCAGTAGGAATGAAAAAAAAAGATTGGTTCGTCAGCAAACACAAACACGAACACCAACACGAGCACGAACAATAACACGAGCACTAACACGAACACGACCACGGACACTAACACAAACAAACATGAACACTAACACGAAACGAACAAGAATACTAACACGAACACGAACAAGAATACTAACACAAACACGAACGCGAACAAGAATACTAACACGAACACGAACAAGAACACAAACACGAATACCAATGGAGAAAATCCCAAACAGTTGGTGAACAGGTGAACCGTTTGCAAAAGGTTGGTGGGGAAGAGAAATGTTTATTTCTTTTATAATACACTGCCCCCCCCCCAAACATCATGCAATTGGTTAGAGGGATGGGTTGGTATCTTGCGAAAAAAGGGGGAGGGGACGAGAAGGGGGGAATCGCAACAGTGATTGATATTTCATTTGGGTAATGACAATTGCCTCAATTTATGTTTCTATATGTGTATCAATGTACGTATGTATCTATCTATATATTGTATTATATATTAATCTATGTATTTGTTCATCTATATAGCTCTCTCCTTCTATCTCTCTCTGTATCTATCTCTCCATCTATCAAATTTTCAAAAATGTTCTGGCCAGGATAGGTTATTTTCATGATAAGAAATCACCTGATTTTTATCTGATCATCCTCTGTTATGCTTATTTATTGGATAATGGCATGTGTCGTTTAGATAATGACAAGTGCAATGAAGATATGACCAATTGCATCATTGTTACTCAAGACATCTTGGAAAGGCTTTCTAAGTCGTCTAAAGAACTAGACTCATCATCTTGAATCTGAATTTTTATAGGTCCATCTTTACATGTGGTTTCTCTAATCCTAAAAGTAGACCCCACAAAAGGATGAAATATTTATCCTCAATGCCCATTGAAGAATATGAAACCGACAACAATCCAAACCAAATGGAAAAAAATTAAAATTGTTGAAAGGGCATGATGTCGTACTTGTAGAAGGGAGACCTAAACAAATACAACCACTCAAGTAATCGCACAAATTAAGTATATTGGGTGAGAGTAAAAGGCAATGCAATATTTTGAAGAGTTCAACACCAACTACTACAAATGTATAGTGTGCAAGGAAAATAACTATCCAATCATTACTACTATTGAGAGGAACAATGAGGGGAAGTCAAATATGTTTTAGAGGCACTTGTAGAAGAGCCATAAGGAGATTCACGATCGGCTCAAGGGAAAACAAATCCAACGGACTGAGGACGAACCGCTATCTGCTGGTCAACAATCTATTGTTAAAATGTTGGCTTCACCAACATGGACTCATACTTTTTTATTCAATATCACATTTGAGAGAACTAAGGAGATGCTAGGCAAATTTATGTCTTACTGAGGATATTGTGTTCGAAGACCCTTTGTGACTCCTCAAAGGTCTTGTTTGTTAGAGAGAAGTAAAAGCTGATAGAGTCAATATCAAATGTCAAAAGCGTTTGCCTTACAATTGACGCATGGACAAGCAAAAATATGATTCCCTTGTTGGGAATCACTATGTATTGGGTCATAGAGAGCTGGCGACTTAAAGAACATGTCTTCAGAATAAACAAAATTAATGAACCGCATAGTGAGAGTTCTCTCGTGCAACTACTTATCGAGGTGTTGGTGGACTTCAGACTGGGTAAAATAGTTATCGCTATAACAACATACAATGCAAGTAACAATAGGTCGATGATTACTGATAGACCTAAAATGTGTCACGTAACCATACATATTTTAAAGTCATATTGGGATCATTTCATGTGTATTTTCTCCAATTGTAGAGGATTTTACATTTCATGCACTAAATAGCAGCAAATGATTAAAATTGCATTTTAATGTCATTTTTTATGTATGTTCTACATACTCAAGAATTTCCTGGTAAAAATATGTTTAAAACATTTTCTAATGCTCTATTTAGTATATATCTATGCTATTGTAGGGAAGAAAATGAAGTTGGAGAAAATAAATAGAAGAAAAAAATCGAGAAAATTAATGAAATGAAGAAGAAACATATATATATAAATAAAAATATTTTTCTTTTGGGCCGGCAAAGGAGCCCAACCAGGCGCGTAGAGCCCAAGCCAGTCGCAGGCCAGCGAGCGCGGGGCTCAAGCCAGCCCACAGCCGGCAAGGGGCAGTGCCCGACAGGCACACCCAACCGACCACAAGGAGCACAAGCCCACAGGAAAGAGGAAAACCCACTCAAGTGGTATTGGTTTTAATTCAGTAGAGAGTATATTTCGACATTTATATAGCGTTGCGTCTTTTAAATATCTTCAACATGGGATCTTCAATAAGAAGGGTCCACAACTGGGATTTAATCTCAGCCATTGGACGTTTATGAAGGGGAATCGGATAGCCATGGGCATTTCCATCCAACCTCGC
The DNA here is from genome assembly GCF_029677425.1 of Wolffia australiana. NCBI lineage: Eukaryota > Viridiplantae > Streptophyta > Magnoliopsida > Alismatales > Araceae > Wolffia > Wolffia australiana. Next base: position 7,137,440 of record NC_135852.1, on the reverse strand, counting down.
CCCTGGCTGTCGATGCCGCCGGCCAGAGGCCATTTTTGGCTGGTGAGGGGCACCATTGGGTGATCCAATGGCACAAGAGGACCCCCAATGCCATCCCCGTCCATCAAACGACTTGGGAGGTCCCTCCCAAGCCGTTAAGGGGGACCAAAAGCCCCCAATTCACACATCTTTCCCGAATTCTCAGTCTTGTTTTTGAAATAAAAATCAGAGGGGAAGATCCTCCTTCTGTTCATTTTCTTTTGATTCTCTCGATCGACGGCAGTGATAGTGCCACGACCTGAAATGATAATGTAGTGAGAGTGAAAGAAGAAGAGGGCGTTGGAAGCACTTACCTGAAGGATGACACGAGCGGGGCGGGGTCAGGAGCCGTCGGGGACTTCCACCTATTGCCGAAATCCGGTAAGTCTCCGCCTTTCATTTACTTTCATATACATTTCTTGAACAACCTTGATTGATCTTGAATTTTCTTAGAATTCTATCACCGTGACTTCTGTTGAGCATTTCATCAAACACATTATCGAACACTTCTGATGAATATATTTTGATTTACATGAGTTTTACTTTATCAACTTTATAGAAATTCCAAAACATATTAATCCCTCTTATGCAGCTTCTATCAGCCTTTCTGTCGAACACCTCATTGGCGTTTGATAGGTATACCCCTTATCTTTGATTTTATACTATTGAAAACCTATATAAACTCCATAAAATCATATAAAATTTAAAAAATCACACACCTCTCTGATTTTGACCCACTTCCGAGCATTTGGTCGAACACCTTTTAGGTGTTCGACTAAAACAAGCCTTTCAACTTCAGAAATCGAACGTAAAAATATAGAAAAATATAAAAGAAAATATTTAAAACATAATACATTATATCTTTAATAAGTATTTTACCTACATAAGTAATGATCTATAATCATAGGTGAGTTTATATTAATATTGAAGAAACCCAGAGGAGAAGGATGGGTTTGAGAGAAGAACAGAAAAATTCTCATTAGGTTAGAGGTTCCATAACAGGGGTACGTATAGAGAGTAGGAGAGAGAGGGCGTAAATCAAAGAGAATAAAGCATAGAGAAAGACATATTCAACAGTCCGCCTCAAATTGGCGAGTGGATATCATCCATGCCTAGTTTGCCACACAAGTCTTGGAAACGTGGAGCAGAGATGCCTTTGGTATAAATATTAACTCCCTGATGGGTGGAGGGAACATATGATATGCAAAACCGTCTTGACTCAAGCGTCGCTTTGATGAAGTGACGATCCACTTTGACATGCTTAGTACGATCATGTTGTATTGGATCATGGGCGATGCTGATAGCCGACTTCTTATCACAAAATAGTTGAGTAGATTGATCACACAACAACTTCAACTCTGCGAGGAGATTGGCGACCCATAATGCCTCGCAGATGCCTTGTGCCAGTGCATGGAACTCGACTTCATCACTAGAGCAAGAAACAACAGGTTGTTTCTTGCTTTGCCATGTGATAATATTCCCCCCAAGGAAGGTGCAGTAGCCCGTGGTTGAGCGGCGATCAACATGAGAGCCAACATAATCTGCATTGGTATAGACATCTTACTGGAACCCACCTTTATGCTTGAATTGAAGGCTGAGACCTACGGTACCTTTGAGATAACGAAGTACACGGTTGACAGCATGCATATGACACGCCTTTGGAGAATGCATAAATTGGTTTAAGATGCCAACAACATAAGTAATGTCATGACGAGTGTGAGTGAGATAGATCAGCTTCCCAACCAAGCGCTGATACCTTCCTTGATCAACAGCCTCCTCGTGATCCCCCAGAGAGAGCCGATGGTTCACCTCAATGGGAGTAGTAAGGGGTTGGGAGTCCACCTTGCCAAGCTCTTGAAGAAGATCAGTACTATATTTTTGTTAGCAAAGGAAAATCCCAGCCGTAGAGTAGGCTATCTCAATGCCAAGAAAGTACTAGAGTACACCAAGATGTTTAATGTCAAACTCACCACCAAGTTGAGTTGCAAATTGAGCCGCGGCCTGCGAATCATTCCCCGTAATAATAATGTCATCCACGTACACAAGAAGGATGGTGACTCCCCTGGACGTGGAATGACAGTAGAAAAGTGTATGATCACCATTGCACTGAGAGTAGCCAAATAATTTCATAGAGTGCGTAAAATGACCGAACCATGCCCGAGGAGATTGCTTCAAGCCATAGAGGGCCTTCTTGAGACGACACACCAAGGAAAGCGCCGAAGAGGGAGCTGCATAGCCAGGAGGCAAGGCCATATAAACTTCCTCATGGAGATCACCATGAAGGAAGGAATTCTTGACGTCAAACTGCTGAAGAGGCCAATCATGATGAGCCACAAGTGCAATAAGGAGACGAACCGTGTTCGTCTTAGCCACGGGATCAAATGTCTCTAGATAGTAACACCAAATTGTTGAGTATAGCCTTTAGCCACAAGGCGTGCTTTATACCTTTCGAGGGAGCCATCGGACTGATATTTGATGGTATAGACCCATCAACAGCCAACGAGGTGCTTGCCGGAAGGTAAAGACACCAGATTCCACGTCTAGTTCTTTTCCAAAGCAATCAATTCCTCGTCCATAGCGCGTCGACATTCATAGGAAGCCAACGCTTCAGCCACAGTCTTTGGAATGGAGATGGAATCAAGACGGGTGAGAAGAGCACGGTAGGACGGGGAGAGGCGATGGAGGAAAGATAATTGGCTAAAAGGTATAATGGGGTGGAGGTGCATTGGCGAGAGGCTTTCTAGAGGGCAATAAAAAGGTCGTCACCCGGGAAGGAGTGTTCACTTCAACAGTGGGTGGTGTAGGTGGAGAGACGGAGACAGGCAAGAGAGGATGTGGGCGACAATGGTTAGTGGTGCCATCAAATTTTGATGGAGGAACAAAAGTGGAAGGAAGAGATGGAGGGCAAGCAAGAAGAGGAGACAATGAGGGAGATGGGAGGGGAACAAGGAAATCAAGGGACTCGTCACATGAATGAGAAGAGGAAGGAGAGGATGACGATTCAGAAACATAAAAGGGAGTGGATTCGTCAAAGGTGACATCTTTACTGACAATGAAGTGATGAGTAGAAGGATGATAGCAATTATACCCTTTTGGTTAGAGGAGTAACCCAAAGACACATTTGAGCGCCTTAGCATCAAGCTTATCCCGAGAAGGATGACGGTTAGGGATGTAGCAGGGGCACCCAAAAATACGAGGAATGAGGTTAGTTTTCAAGGAAACCGTGGGATAGGCTTGGTGAAGGGCATCGATAAGGGACACGTGGGAAAGGACACGAGAGGGGAGGTGATTGATGAGATGGACTGTAGTGAGAGAAGCCTCACCCCAGAAAAATTTGGGCATGTCCATGTGAAGAAGAAGGGAGCGAGTGGTGTCAAAGATGTGTCAAAATTTTTGTTCCGCAAGACCATTTTGTTGCAGGGTGTAGGGACAGGAGGTTTTATGGACGATGCCATTAAAGGTGAAGAAGTTGGAGACAGTGGAGTTAACATAATCACGGGCATTATCGGAGCGGAAGCATTTGAAGGATGTAGAAAATTGAGTTTGGAGGAGAGCATGGAAAGAAATAATAGTTTGGGAAAGGTCGGATTTATGTTTGAGAAGATATGCCCATGTAACGCGGGTAAAATCATCCACAAAGATCACCAACCATCGTGCGCCCGAAACACTTGGAACGGGGGCGGGCCCCCATAGTCATTGTGAATGAGAGAGAAAGGGGACGACGAACGTGAAGACGGATCAGAGAGAGGATATGTTGTCCAAGTATGTTTAGCTAACCGACATGGTTCACAAACAAACCTGTCCACAGGACGTCCATGAAATAAACGAGGAAACATAAACTTCAAGGTAGAAAAAGAAGGATGTCCCAAGCGACAGTGAAGAAGCCAAAGAGGATCTGACGTTGTAGTGGAGAGAGATATGCCGAGAGCAAGGACCAAAGGACAGATGTGTGTAGTGGTCCAACTCAGCCCAAAGAGACGATAATTTCAGGTGATAGGCCCGAACAGAGCGTGGACCCTAGACCAAGTTCGTGAAGGGAGTTACAAGGTCATAGATAATGACCAAGTTGTTTCGCTTCGAGTGGGATTCTTGAGCCGCATCCCATATCTCCTTGGCGGAATTTAGGGACAAGAATTCAGCAGCATAAGATGGACTGATACTGTACATCAGCCACCTGTGAACTACCCCCTCAACATCGAGCTAGTGCTCATAGTGAGAGGGAGTAGGAGATGGTAGGTCCTCCACAAGATGCTTCATGAGCTTCCCTTTCAAGGTAATTTGAACATATTGCCGCCATTGTAAAAGATTCAACCTTGTAAATCGGAATTCAGACGGCATACGTGACAGGGAGTAATGCTGAGAGTTCAACTCAGATGAGTGAGGAGGCAGCCCTAGTGGCATAGTGGTAGCTAAAGGGTGGAGTCGTTGGAAGCCATTCAATAAGGTGAATTGGCACGAGGTAGGTCCTGGTATCAGGACGGAGATAGGTCCGAAGTGAATGTCCCTCTAAAGTGAGCCGAAGCGAACGTCACCAAGAGAAGTGAGCCTGAAGAGAGCCCGACCTAACTCAAGGTCGGACGGAAGTCAAGCTGACTGAGCAAGGAGGAAGCGATGTGAGCAAGGCAGAGATAGGGCTGGGACTCAGCAGGGTGAGCGAGCTGCGGCTTCGGCTACGGCTTGTGACCTGTGGCTTGCGAGGTGCGACTTGCGAGTTGCGGCTTGCGAGCTGCGGCCTGCAATCTAGCATGGTGAGCTTAGCTCAATTTTGAAGGTGGCTGAGGTAGAAGACGTATGGCTTTGATACCATGAAGAAAACCAGAGGAGAAGGATGGGTTTGAGAGAAGAACATAAAAATTCTCTTTAGGTTAGAGGTTCCATAACAGGGGTACATATAGAGAGTAAATCAAAGAGAATAAAGCATAGAGAAAGACATATTCAACAAATATAAATACCTCTTAATTACTATTCTTAACCCTTTATTCCCTCTTAATATCTCTATATACTTATCTAACAGCTTACTTAGTATATTAAATCAGATACTTACTTACCCTCTTCCTATCTATCTTCTTAATATATATAAATGCTCCTCTAGCTTACCTATCTTAATTAAATAATATTTTCCCATCTATCTAGCTTCTTCCTCTTATTCTTATCCTTTACTCCTATTAAACTACTTAGTCTTAATAAATATTTTTCTACTTGTTCATTAACTACATTAATACCATCTTTAACTATAATATATAATATCTTAATTCTTTATTATTCTTAGTATCTATAATATTCATACATATAATATCAGATATTCTCTCTTCTCTAGATATTGTATTACACTAATATTCCCTCTACTTACTAATTACTTATCTCTTCTTATACTTACTATCTTTAGTATTATTGTTATTATATCTTAATAACTAACAACTCAATTATCGAATCATTCTTAAAGGCCAGTCCCTGTGGAGACGACCTTACTCTACCCTATACATACCCGAGTAAGAGTATACATAAAAAAAATTATTTGATTGAAGCAAAAATAAAAACAACGATACAAAAATTAGGGCACCCATTTTAGCTTCGTCAATTACCTCCTTAACAAGTGCAGTAAGAAAAGTGAGCTCTACCTTTGATGGAATTTGTCACTTACCGTATATTGCACATGCCATCAATCTTGTAATGCAAGATGGTCTAAAGGCATTGGGAATTCCACCATCACTTACCCCCAACGAGGCAGTAGAGCTAGTGGTTTGGGGAGTCGAAAGATGCATGTACACGATAGGTTGCACAATCTATCTCCTTGCGATAATTCATGCTTTGGATGACAGGTAGAGTATCTATTCCCTACGGGGTGCATTATAAAAGATGTCTAATAGAAGATGATTGGTGTTGGATGCGAAAGACTTGAAGGAACTCCACACATGAAATGTGATGGGGACCATCTAGCTTCGAAGACTCTGTCTCAACCAGCTCGCGGAGCAAGGGCCAATGTAAAAGACCCAGCCTTCAAGTATTCAGCCTAGTTAACCAGCCTAAAGGTTGACACTATCCACATTCCTATTTTTATTGACTTCTCTTTTTTTTGTTTTGTGGGCCTACGTGTTTTGGCCTACGTGTTTTGGCCTATGTGTTTGTGTGTTTGGACTTGGGTATTTGATTGACTTCTCTCTTCGAGACTGCCCATAAAATGTGTGGACCTCTCTCTCTTCTAGGGGCCCATTAGTATCCCTATTTGGGGGGAGGGGGTAATCCTTCACTTGTTGGAGCGAAGAGAATAAATGAAGTTTTTTTTTAAAAAAGTGCTTATTATTATTATTATTTTGTCATGTTCTTGCTTCGTCTTTTCTGAATTTGTCTTCTTGTTAGGAACCCTACAGCCATTGCCACGCGGGTCGTTGGAAGCCACCATCTCCATTGTAGAACAACCATCTTTGCCAGGGATCTGCCGCCATTGCCATCACCCAACACAGCGCCCACCGTGCTGGAACCTCCCGCTGAAAGGAAGTCTCCCACCGTGCGCACTCCCCTCCTATTGTTGCCACCCATCAAGGTTGTCATCCGTCGAGGTGACCGCCCTGTTGGAAGGATGCCCACCACTACGCGCTCGCTTCCCTCCCATTGACGCTGCCCCTCAAGGTGATGCCTCTCGCTAGAAGGATGCCCACCATCGTGCACGCTTCCCTCCCGTCATCACTCCCTATTGAGGTGACACCACCTGACGGAAGGTTGCAGTTACCGCACACTCGCTTACCTTCTGCCACCATCGATTAGCATGCTAGTCTCTACCGTCAGACGCCCTACTCACATTATCGGAGAAACCACAACGCTGACCGAAATCCCGCCACTGCGTGATCACCCGACACTCCTGCCTCCACAATAACGATCACCAAAAATTGTCATCAAAGAGGCCACCATGCAGGCCACCACCATTCGTGGTGCCACCCTTTGCACAACCGTTTGCATCATTGTTGTCGACATGTGGAAAAGACCGTCCCTGTGCTGCCACTGTTCAGACATCAGTTGTGCACTACCGGCCTTTGCCGCAGCGATCGTTAGATAGATGTCCCCGGGGAATCCAATGAAATGCCCCAAGTCACGTTCCAACGCGTGTGCCCCTCGCTCCCTATTAACTTTCCCCTGTTCCCATTGTGTAGACTACAAGCCTAACGCAGGTCAAACGACACTCCCCACTCGCCAAGCATGGGTCACATCCCTGATAAGGGGGACTCGCTGAGCCCGTCCCCCTGATTGCCGCTATCGCACCACCGTCCACCGACGCCGTCGGCATGGACATAGAGCACACCGGACTCCCATTATTATTGTTACGAGTGACAGGGTTTCAGCTCCGTTGGTATGGTGGCAACTGCCCTTTGAACACTCTTTTATTTCTTTAAATACCTCTCGTAAATTGTCTCCACCGTCAGGGTTAGGGTAGACATGGGTAGGGATCTTGTACCAAAATGTAGGAATTTTACCGGTTCATCCTTGGTCGGACACGTTGAGGGTGCACGCACTAGCGGCAATAGCCGTGCTCGCACCGTCGACCTTCAACCCGACGTCCAGGTCATTGGGAGCCTAGTGCCACTCCCATGTACTTCTTACCATGACTTAACAAACATCAATGTCCACTGACATTAGGTATGTGTATCTCATTGAGTTTCATCATTCATTTACATCTGGATTCTGACCACATTAACGCCATAGTTGCTCGATCCCCACCAGTCATTTTGTATCAAAATGTTTTTGATAGCATATCAAAAGAGAAAAGCGTTGTACGAGATGACCTTTTTGAGATGTTCCTCACGGCAGACACAAATTTTGTGATCGATGATAATGAATGGCAATCGGTGGCCCATTTTGCTCAATTTTAAATGATTTTTGTGAAGCGTCAGATATGTTTGCGGCTCGACATGTATGATAGCGACATTATTTTTATCATTGGTCAAGGTTCTTGATAAATACTTTCTAGAACATATGCCATAGACCAGGAACACCTTTTCCCCAATAGTGTTATTTTCATAGACGATCAATTAACCACTCATCCAAACTACATGCATAGTCATGAGAGCAAAGCTTTCCAAGTATGAAACTTGTGTTCAGGGAAATAATACATTTTCAATTGCTTTAGTTGTAGGTTGAAGAGAAAAAATAAAGTCCATTGCACGTGACGATCGTGAGGCCTAGGTGGCATATGTTCAAGGACTTTTAATTTCATTGAATAAAATATTAGTTAATTATTATTGTAGTATGATGTTTATAATGAAATCCATGAATACGTGCAATGACATAATGAATTACGATGAAATCATAATACAATGATCAATATTCTTTAAATATGTATTCTAAATATAATTATTCGGTGGATAGTCTAGATGGACATCAAATTATCAAGTAAGAATATCACTACCTGATCCTACTTATATGGCAAGTATAATTGACCCTAGGGCTATTAGTATGGTGACACCAAGGACATATAGTGGGTGCTCTTTGAAGAAAGAGTTCACTAAGTTGCTTCGAAGAATCCCTTAATGGTATTATACCTAGACAGTAATTAGGTTGACTCAGGTCATGGTTGTGTGAGTTATCCATTAACTTGATACACCAAGGACATCTTATGGATGGACAACTACATTTTGAATATGATGTAAGAGTATTAAATCATGGGATTCAAACAAGTCATAGCTCCGATATAGGAGGAAGCCCACGGAGATGATTGAGCGGTCAAGACGGGATCATCTACCCTCGATATAAGAGGAGATTGACTCAAGGAATACAATGCAGCTAAATCTTTGTCCAGGGTCATGATGATATTTGAGATGCGTTCTCCAATGAATCCTATTACACATCAATACTAATCGAATGATGGATTAGGGTTTAAATTATGATGAGATCATAACATAGTGATCACTAGTCTTTAAATATGTATTCTGAAATATTCCTATTTGATGGATAGTCGAGATGGACATCGAATTATCTGGATAGAATAACACTAACTAATTGTACTTATATTATAAGTATAGTTGATCTTGTGGCTATTAGTGTGATGACACTAAGAACAGATAATGGGTGGTGTTTGGACAAAGAGTTCATTGAATTGATCTGAAGAATCCCTAAGTGGTATTATACCTAAACATCAATCAAGTTGATTCATGTTGCAGTTGTATAGGTGATCCATTGACCTAAGACACCAAGGACATCTTGTAGATGTAAGACTATATCTTGAATACAACTTACGAGTCTCTAATCATGGGATTCAAACAAGTCTTATCTCGGATGTTGCAAGAAGCTCACAGAGATGATTGAGTGGTCAAGTCATGATCATCCATCCTTGGTATAAGAGGAGATTGACTCATGAATGATGATGTAACAAATTCTTGGCCAGGGTAGTGAGGATATTAGGAGAAGGCGTTCTCCAATGATCCCCGTTACGCATCAGTACTAATTGAATGACAGATTAGGGTTTGACAATCAACCATGCCCAAAGTCGTTCGAGAGTTTTGCGCAAAGGAAGGATTATACATATATGGTAACTGATAATGGAAAATTTTCCATGAGAGAGTTTGAATACTACTTGGTATCTTTTAGAGCATGAGGTGTAGGTAGGTACCCCACGGGCTGGGAACTTAGCCTATCGATTGGGTTAAATTAATACTTAATGAATTAATCTATATGTTGATATAGTTAATTAATAAGGCTCGCTAATAATTGTTATTGGGCCACTAAATTATTAACTAGAAAGATACATGGGTGTAGAGGGTCACACACATAAGATCATAGGGGCATTGGTTAATATACTTTATTTACTGGGTTTTTATGAAAAATCTTAAATAAAATACAAATAGGGGAAGGGGAACCCATTTTAGGCATTCATGCCAGCCATAGTTGGGTGCCCTGCTTTCTTTATTTGTGCACTTCTTCACTCAACCATAGGAGATAGTCTTCATGGTGAGAAGATCTTCGAGATTTTCAAGAATAGTTGGAGAAGAAGAAATGGAGATCAAAGAGCGATGTGTTTTGGTGGATACTTTTAGAGGCTGGACACATGAATGGGTATAGAAAAATCTCAGAGTGAGGAAGTCAAAGGTGGAATAAGTTCCCCATAAGGTACATGTGTTGTATTCAATTAAAGATTGATTTTGCATCGATAATCAATTTCCCTTCATAAAAAAATAGTTTTTCTATGATTGAACCAAGGCACTAGAACCCAACATACATAGGAGGTGAAGAAGGGAATCAACACTATCACACGATGATGATGAAGATGGTGGGATGGATGGGAGCTTTACACCCTCCTCCTAGTCAAGGTTTGCACATGTGTTGCCTTGTCATAATCACATTGACACATCTGTCGAAGATTAAGTACATAGCTACCTACAAATGCCTCACATGTCAAATGATGCTCTCTTATGGTGATAAAGCGAAGGATGTAAGCTATTCCCTAAGCTTTATGTTATGGCTCAAGACTTCCTTCCGATTGGTGTGTTTACTGCACTAGTCGAAAGATTTTTCTCCGCTAGCCATGGAATTTTCATGCACAAACATTCAAGTCTTTTAACTTAGAACATATCCATATTGATGACATTAAATGTTGTTTGAGGTAACAATATTCAAAGAACAATATTGCTGAGTCTTCGCGTGAGATTGAGGAGGTCGAATTGGTGGTTAGAGACTTTAATTATAAAAATACAAGAGAAGGATGGTAGACTAGAATCTTCGAGTATGCATTTGTTTTGATTTCTTTGTAGTGCAATAGTTCACAAATTTATTTTTTTTCCTTTTACTAAGTTACCAGGTATCACAAGGGTTAGTCAGCAAAGACGATAGGAACATCAAGAAGAAAAATAGTTTATCTTGATGACACATGAAAACATTATCCCATTGTAATGTAGACTCTCGATAACATTTAGTATACCTGACATTTGGATGTGTTTTTTTTTAATATAAAATTTTATTTGACACATATTAGCCATTTTTTGAAACTATTTGCCTTTCAAAAAATGGAAATGAATTATGGAAAAGAAGGTAGCATGGATTATGATGCAGTTTGTCTTGAAAACTCGCCTAATGTTGATGGTGCCATCGGTTCACTAGAGGAAGTAAGAACTCAACCACGACGCAAACCATCTGGGATTGTGTGACTTCTCCAATAGAGACTCACAAAGCAACCCCAGGACTCTTGTGTTATCATTGTCAGCTCAAAATCTGACTTTGATGGTAACCATGACGATGACTTAGAAGCGAGGAATGATGTCACCATAGGTGATGGAAATCCATTCTCCTTAGAGAAAAACGCACTGATTGGGTGAAGTAAAAAGTGCATCATTGCATACCTCCTTTACTTGGCTTCAGTAGACTCCATGATTAATCCCCAATCCTAGTTAGGCATGGAAGGCTTCTTAGCCGTGGAAGAGAAATAAACTTCATACGGTGGAGTGGTAGAATATTTTGGAGCTGTTACAACTTCACACGGACAATGGTTACCTCAGTCCAATGCCAAGTTGGCCGCATCACCTCTCCACAAGTTTCCCCCTTACCTAGATGCAGCAATGGATGGCCCGTTAAACAGACTTTCCAGCCATCGTCCATGATTTCTAGCTGTAGTTATGCCTAAGAAACTCTATTGAGCCATTAAACAAAATCATCTTTATACGTTGGGGCTGAAAATATCCTTTATAAAAATTTTCAGCAAATACATGTTTCATATAGTATGGTTGTTCACAATTTGATATAAAAAATTAATTTTACATTAATGGTGACGAAATTATTGCAATTAGTGATTTATATCATTAATTTTAGAATAAATTCTAATTCTAATTTAACATTATCTTGACAAGATCAGTTATTTAAATCATTATTTTTTTAGTAATAGTTTTACAATTTACTATTGCTTATATTTCTAACACTATCTAAAAAGTATTTCACCATTTATAATTTTTTTTCTGAAAAATGATACCTAAAGTCAAATTATACTTTAATGCTAATCTCGATGAAATTATTGGGATTAGTGACTTAAATTATTAATTTTTAGTAATGGTTTTACATTTTACCGTTATTTATATTTTTAAACACTATCCAAATAGTGTTTAGATAAATCCCAGTTTTGATTTTTCCAGAAAACGATAGCTAAAGACAAATTATAATTTAATATTAATCTTGATGAAACTATTGAAATTAGCGATTTAAATCATTAATTGTAGTAATACTTTTACAGTTTACCATTACTTATTGTTGTAAGCACTATCTAAATAGTATTTTGCCATTTATGATAGCTAAAGTCAAAAGTTCTGACAAATTACATGTCTTTGAAAATGCCATCCATTGGCGAACAGTTCACAAACGAACACAAACGAACCAAACACAAACACAAACATAATTTTTTGCATGTTTGCTGGTTCACTTACACTGTTCGTTCGTCCACAAACACTGTTCATTCAGTGGCGAACAATGAACTTCCCATCCCGGTTCCCAAGTCCTGGGAAACACGACAGGACGGGACGTGAGACGTGAACTGGGGACGCGTGTCCAATGAGTGTGGACGGGAAGGGGGATGGGTCCGGGGTGGGACCCGCTAATAGATAATAAAAATATTTATGAATAAAATGGTCTGTAACAACACATTTGGATATAAAATAACATAACAATTTAATGACATGCAATGGACAGAAAAAGAGAAAAGTATACGATAAAGGGGGAATAAAATCCCATTTTCAAGCCAAAACTTTCGGAGAATTTAAATTTGGGTAAATTTGGGGATATTTAGGTGTAGTTGAACTACATACTGAATATTCATGTGTTGGAGAAATGTACAATTATAAAGGGTATAGGGCAAAAAAATTGAATATTTATGACGCTTGCGAGAACGAAGGCGGCTTTAAGAACTCTTTCTTCGCGGTGGTCTGCTGTCGGGTTTGACCATGGCGCTGAAATTCTGCGACGTTCGGATCATCTTCATCGTTGCGGCTGTTGGATTCATCTTCGTTCAGGTGTAGACTGGTTTTTGATTTGCGATCTTTGTTGTCCGACCGGAGAATGGATAATGGTTCGAGTTCCGTGATCGGCATTTGGTGTGTTGAGGGAGAATCTGAGGAAATCTTTAGTTTGTTCGGAATTATGCTTGCATTCTTGCCGAAAGTATTTCATCCTGGTGTTGGCACGATTCCGGGGCTCTTGCTTTGGTGGAATAAGTTGGCATCGTCTTTTCCAACACCCGCGCCGTTTTTGAAAATTCAGCAGATGTTCGAAAGTGATATTGTAGATTTTATCTGGAGTAATGAATTAAATATTGAATCCTGGAACCATGATATTGGTTGACAGGGTTAGCTTTTTAATGGATACTATCAACCATGAGCAGAACAGTTCGACTGTGAACGCGAATTTCTGTTTTAAAAAAACTAAATATTAATTTTGAATAGAAAAGATTCAAATTATAGCGTTGAAAAGAATTTGCGTCCCGTTTCTTCCTCCAATTTAGCTTCTTTCTGAGTGGGATCTTATTTCGTGTGTGAAATTTCCTGAAAATGAACTACTTTATGGTTCTTTATTGCTTCTTTTGATACGCGGTTGTTTCCATATCATTTTATTCACAGTCCTTCCTAGATCTAAATGGAATTAATTGACGACTAAGTTTTTAACTTATGTTTTCTATTAGTTATAACTATTATTTTTTACTCTTTTTATAGATGCGACTCTTTTCTACGCAATCAGAGCTTGCTGATCGACTGAATTCCGCGGTAAAATATCACTTCTTTCTTCTTGATTATGTGCAAGAGATATTAATCCCATAGCTCTTTCAACTTATTCTCAAGATATGCCTTGAGTCTTGTAAGATGATGGAATAGATGGGGAAAAAATAGATCCCCTGGACGAGGAAGATGAGAAGGGAAAGAACAAAGAAGAAAGTTTTATCTTAATTGTAGATTTCTTTTAGTCCTTCAAGGCTGCTCGGCCTCTTATTAACAGGGGTATTTTGACTTTTACATTACCCCTTATAGAATGCACGAGAGGTCATGTTTTTTTTTTGAATAATGAGAGGAAGGTCACCCGAGAATGGTGATCCTCCCGGTATGATTAACATATAAAATCTATACATACACACGTGACCCAAAGGGACTTCACACCCCCTGTTCATGTCCCTGTAAATCAAAGTGTGACTAAACTCTCCACGTCTTGTATAATGCTGTCTAGCAACCGCTCCCTTCTCTTGAAAATAACATCATTACAATGTAACCGTATTAACGGTGAAGACCCACCGACAACCTACGACCATTTTTCTTTTTGGTAAGGGAACCAATGTCCAGGTGTCATTTTTCTTCAAAGCTGATATTGCTTCCAATTTTCATCCTTTAATGAATACTTAGTATGATGGGGACAATTTTGTTGGGGATACATAATCCTGAATGAGATAACCTGTCCCTTCCCCTGTACCCACAAGATCAGTGAGGAGAGTATACCCCACTGGATAACATCTTCTCTGTACCGTAGATTTTAGCATCATATCCTTTACTCTTAATTCTTTGCCAGAACCCCACTGCCAAAGATGTAAACGGGATTCTCCACCCCCCCACCCTGTGCTGATCCTTTTGTCTCTTGCTCCATTGACTTTCCTGAACCAAAGAAGGTGCATAATTCATCAAACATTACATCTTTGGCAGCATAATACAACTTCCTAGCAGATCAAAACACGAATATCCTTTTTGAGCCATTGAGTATCGCACAAACAGGCATTTTAATGCTCTGGGCGGAAATTCCTCTGGAGCGAGATGTACATATGCTGTACATCTGACACTTGCAAAGGTAGGTCTGTGCACGACCTGATATGACTTACATGCTTTGTGCGTCCAAAATATTGGTAGGTCATTGGTGGCTACAAATCAGAAGTGCATCACCCCTAAGCTACTCAGAAGCAGTGTGCGGGTTACATCCAGAAGATGCCTATTTTCCATTTGGTGACCTCGTCCTGTTGGGGTCTGTTGACACATGAAGTTTTATGTATAATAACCTGGACTCAAAGAAATTTTATATTTCTAAGTTTAGATAGTCCATACTGTCATCGAGGCTTCTAAATGCTTTCCAATACCCTTGGGTAACTTAAAGACTGATACGTCATGAGAGATCCCTGGGTGTCGGAAAGAAATCCCAGAAGAAATCCCAGTCGAGAGAATTATATGCTTTCGCAAAATTTGCTTTCCATATGAATCATCTATTCCCTTTCTCTTCAATATGGACATGCTCCCGGGATCCCAGCCTTCAACCACACCTTCCCTCCTGCCTCATCCCTTAATTTCAGTTTTTTCCTCTTGTAGGCCATGCCTTTGTTTGTATAATATCATATGCTGTGAGCCACCTGGACCTCTGGGGTGCCTGTATCCAACAGTGCCCATTACCTCCATTTGGTCTGCGTCTCCATTTTTTTTATGATGTTGTAGTCGTTTTCTCATCTTGGACTTCCTTCCGTGGCTGCTTGGATTTTCCTTCCCATGTCAACCGCACAATTCTGTGTGGTTGACTGTTTCCTTCCTTGGTTGGTTTATCTGTTCCGTTACCTCTGTCAGTGAAGATGATGTATATAGTATCAACTGCCTGCCACTCTCCCCAAGTTCTGGGATTGTGGTGATGTCCTTTCCCTTGGACCGTGAGTCTGGCTGACCATGTTCCATTGCTGGGGTCCCATTTCCGATGACCATCAACTGGAAGTCCAGTGCTACTTTTTCTGACATTCACCTGCCCGCTTGATCCCTCAGTTGATGTCGCCTTTTGACGTAGAAAGATCGGTCCTGGACCGTTGATCACATGAAGTGCATGGGGGTTACCCTCTTAGTCCCTCTCCTGTTGTTTCCCTTTGAGTGCCCCCTCAAGAAGCCCATTTAATGCCGTGGATGTGCCTTATGTTCCTCGTTTTGGGGGGAGGGAGGGCGCAGTGTCAGTACGATCTTGAATGTACCCTTGGGGTTTGAAGCCGAGCCAGAGCTGGCAACTGGAGCCCCTTGATCACCTTGACCTCCCAGACCATCAGATTGGGGTCCATGGAGGCTCAGATAGTGGAGATGATAACTCGGAGTCTCCCAAAAGGCCTGACCAGAGCCCGCACCGTCTGCCATGCATGATTGCCCATGCATGATTCTCCACGATTTAAAATGCCGTAGCCTAGGTGCAAGGCGGCCCTGTCGACCTTATGTGTACTTGACGATCATATTTAACACATTGTGAGGGTCACTGATTTTGTGTTATCTTCCCTACCTTTCTTTTAAAAATGTCATCTATCTTCCAAGACGTTTGTCGCTGAATCTCCCGCCAAGGTCCCATCTGCTGGGAGAACCTGACAAACTGTACCTCCATGCCCTGTTGACCCATTGTTCAGCCGTAGATACTTCATATGCTGCTATGGAGGCGCTAGTATGAAATAGGTGCCAATATGCAGCAGCCACTATTCTGCCGGTCCTGAGGCCTGAAATTGATTCAATAGCTCTTGGTGGACCTCCTCATTCCCCAGGGATCCCCTGACCGCATCCATTATCAAGCATTCCCTGAAGAGATTGTGATATGGCTCTTCCTCTCCCACAACTTCTGGGCCCCTACTCGAACCTCAGAATGGTCCCAGCCCTGCAGTATCCTGCACACGAGCCCTGTTTCCCTTAACCATTCTGTTGTCTTTCGGACATGCAAGTTGCTGTTGCCCATGTCTTTTCATCTCCAGGAAAATAGTGACTCCCTGCAATCCTGCGCATAATGGCCTCTTGCTAAGCATCTGAAGCTTATGCCCTCCCCACACTATGTGCCTGGGTCTCTTCCCCACCTTCAGTATATAATGCCCTGACTCGATGGGATTCCGCTGTCACCCAGTCCTCGCTATCAGCTTTTTCCCGATGGGTTTCCTCCCCACTTCTCTGGCCCCCTCCTTTGGGGCCTTGTTGATGATGACTGACGGGCAGACCATAGCCAGGCCAGTTCATCTGTTGTCCATACTGGCTTCCCATTCCCGACAGGTAGAGTTGGAATCTTCCCCTGCCGGTTGGATAGTCCATGAGATCATTGCCACTATCACCGTCACAATACAGAGGTTATAGCCCACCGGCTGTGGAATGGAGGTGATCCTGCTGGCCACCATTGTTGCAGGTTTACCCCTCACCTCTTTATATGTAATGTCGTCCTCCACTGGTGAGGACGCACTGGTTAATTCCACCGTGCCGATATTCCTCACGACTCTTATGGTAACCTGCCGACAAAGTGTCCAACCTCCTTGGCTGCCCTTTACTGTCCCCACCTGGCCAGGCCAAAAGGATAGTTCTTCATTGTCCAACTGTAATTTCACCTCTCCTTGCCACAATCGTCCAACAGGTACGTTTGCCTTCAGCCCTTGCCCCAATTTGATGCTTGTCCCCCACCGTCTGATGTTAACCTGCTCGTCATCCAAATTCCCACTCCAAGGTTCAATTGTCCTTACAACCTCAGCCTTCCATCATTGACCCCAAGCTTCCATCCTGTTTCTGTCCTTTGCCATTCACTCCCTGTCTGTTTCCTTTACAGATCATCCACTATCAGCCTCCATCCTACCACCTTTCTCCCCACACCCTACACTGTCCGCCTGCCTTTATCTCCTCCATGACCTTTTTGCAGCCAATGCCGTTTGACCTCCGCCAACCACTGTCTTACACCAACTGCTCTCACCTGTTCTTAGGATGTTTATTTGCTCAGGTAATATGGAACGGCCAGAAGCTCAACGGGGTGAATTTGGCTCTTGACTAGGGCTTCGGGGGCTCCTTTTGGGGAGTCACATGCAGGGGGCATATACCAGTGGGAAATGTTCCTTATGGTGTTATGGGATTATGGCTGCACTACGATGAGGATGTATCTAAGGCTAGGGTTGTCTCGATAGACAGCATCCTGCAGGATGTGGCAAATTATACTTCATGCTGGTTTTAGAGGGTGTGAAGGGTGGAAATAGGACACTCTAGTCTCTCATATACTCCATGTTTAAATTTATTATTAGCCTCAGGGTGACCACTGATCTCCGGTGATCTTCCCTATTTTCTTTGCAGAAAGAAATAGATGCAAGGGATAAGGCCAAGTTGACGCACACATTCCATCTCCTGGCAAAATTTGTCTACTTCTTCAGCTGACATCGCCGATAAGGCACCTGAAACAGATGGCCCCTAACTTGCCAACTGATTATACATGGCTGTATTTTCTGTGTGTGTAAGTATTTGCTCCAAGACTTTGGTTTGTCCTCATGAAACAATGTGGATAAGTTTCCTGGCTTATGCTAATAATTGAGGACTGTCCACCAGACTAGAGGTGTTAGGTGGAAATTAAAAGATTCAGTAGAGTATCTTAAAAATTTAACCATGCAGGTTGTATAATTTTTTATGTAAATCAACAAATAAGGATAATGAAATGCCTTAATCCAGTTATCGTTCCACGCCCAGCAATATGGATGAAAGGGGTTGGGAGCAGGAGAAGGAGAAGCCCCAGGGTAGAGAAGAGGACAGGAATGGTAAGGGGATGGCAAATGATCGCTAACAAACTGGTCACTGCTCGTCAGGGTGAATGATGTCAAGCCTGTGAGCATGAGGGGAGGAATTACAACCAAACAAGAGAGGAGGGCGGTGGTTACAGCAACTGAGTCGCAGTTTTTCCCTTGACCTCTCCAGAGGAAGGGCTTAAGTAGCCACTAGAATGGGCTGGGCCTCTGCATTGGGTCGGCTCTTCTCTCTGGTTTTCTTCTGTTCATAGACCCAACTCTGGATCATATCACTATCCTGTTACTATAAGTGTTAGTTCCTGAAGGACCTTGTAAATAGTTTGTTATGATCTGACAATGGACTTGGTGGGTCCATGTAAACACATGATTTATTGGGTGAACTTGGGGGCAACTTCTTGGGCTATCATTGGATGGGCCGACTTAATATGACTATGAGAATAGTATGTCTTCTTTCTGCATGTCATAATTCTTGTCTATTTTACTGCGACATGTTTTCAAAAAGAAAAAATGAAGTTCTCCACTTTTGCATTAGGTGGAATCAGAAAATCATTGCATCAGAGAAATGAGGCTATTGATCGACCAAATAAGCTCACAACAAGGAAAAATCGTATCTCTTGAAGGTACTTCAATTTGCCACTTTAAATTTCGTGGGTTTGTTTTTTGGTCATTTTATTGACTATCAAGGACGTTTTGATTTAAAAATATTTTTTCTTCCCCTCATTCGCCTTTTTTCTTCTTCCTCCTTCAATTACTATGCATTTTCCTGCTACATTTATAACTCTTAACGTTCTCATTGTCTCATAGTCATTACCGGTCTTGTTCATCTAACTCCTAGCTATCTCGTTCATCCACTTCTCTTTAAGGAAAATTCTTGCCTCTTATAGGGCATCCTCCAGTAAGTAAATATGGTTCAATCAGCATCATAGTTGTACTGTTTAACTGAGACAAGTAAAAAAGTTAGTGGGATCACACACTCTTATCAATCAAGATATGAAAAAGATCATGTTGGATTCTTATTCTTCCTTTTGGGCTGTACCTTCGAGGGTGTTGCATCGTTGTTTTTGAAACCGTACCTTGATTATTCATATTTTTTTCTGAGAAAAGCCCTCTACTCGGCATTCTCTCTAGAGAAGGTGTTTCAAGTGCAGTTAAACTAAAATAGATGTAGTAGTGCTGGGTTACCCCTCTACTATTTATTCTTAATTTCGTTTTTAAAATTAGCATTTTGAAGTAATGTTTGTCGGGAAAAGACTCGTTACGAGTTTAAGTTACGAGTTTGACTTAATTTTTTTCAAGAGACAACGATAAGGTTATCCTCAGGTAGATGAAATTCTTCATTTTGATTTTGATATTGAATTTTTCTATGTTAACCTTCTCTCACATTATTTTTATTTTAAATTTTCTCTTCACTTCAGAGGCACTCAAGGCAAAAGAAGAAGAGTGCGCTTCTTTGAAGGCTCTTGTCCGTGACCTGGAAGGTAAGCTGACCATTTTCCACCATAATTCCTGTGACTTGTGCTTCTTTAATTGTCCATCTACATCCAGTACACATCTGAACTGGTGATTACTGACGAATTTTCCTGATCCCCTTGAGCTCAGCTCAGTAACAAGAAGGAAGTGTGAGAGAGTAGAGTAACAACAAGAAGAAGATAAGAAACACATGAGAGAAGTACAGTTTTTATAGGATAGGAGGGGTGGCTGTGAGCCACTCCCTTTTTGGCTCTCGCCTGAGGCTCTAACGGCTAGTTTTCTAGCCGTTGGGGCCTTGGGAATCGGGCCCGATTCTGAAGAGAATTTGGGCCCGATTAAGGACCCGATAAGGAGCCCGATTAGGACCCTGTTAGGGGCCCAATTAGTGGCCCAGTTAGGGCCCATCATCTTTGACAATTACAAATGTCTCAAGATTACAGAGCACAGGTAATCTATATAGATTGCAAGCGGTTGACTGACAGCAAACCAGGGTTCACTATATGACTCATGACTAAAAAAGATCCAATAATACATAATAACAGTGAAATATTGAGAACGACAAGAGTCTCCAAGGAATAAAAGGATTGGAAATGTAATCACAAAATTATAAGACAAACGACCACAATAGACACACACCAAGTCAGCTAATCAGAAAGCTGATGTCTTTACCAAGGGATTGGTGATGTCTTTACCAAGAGATTGGCGATGTCTTTATCAAGGGACCAGCTGCTCAGCAAGCTGGGAATCAGAAGCATTTATTCACCAACTCGAGGGGGATGTCAGCCAGAGACCCCTGTCACATATTTTATCTTTATTATTTTTTTTACATTCTTATTTTGTCTTCTGGGCCCATTAATTTTGGGGCCCACATTGTAACCCCCTCACTTTGGGGCTGACTGTATAGAAATAAATGATTCAGCTTTTCATGAAAAACCGTAGTTTGTGCAACCCAGCCATTGCCAGGTCTGCCACCATCTTGAGGAGGGCTGACAAGAATTTGATTAAAAACTGGATCAGGGACAAAACCGTTCCTTCAGATATGATGCCGAATCACCCTTTCTCAAGTTGCCTCATAATGCCTTGGAAGCGCAACACCTGCTCCAGGAAGCAGTACCCGCCAAGGATTGCAGAAGGGGTTGAAGCTCTCAAATGACATATGCAAGGCACGGAAGGACTATGGATTATTTTCTGGTGCAACAAAAGGTTCACCTCAGGGCACCAGTGCAGTAAAGAGCTCTGCCTTTGAGTGGTGGCCAACCAAAATAATGACTCGGATGTTTCAGCTTGTGAGTCATGCAGCTCATCTGAGAGTGGTTGGAAGACACCAGGTGGGGAAATCCAGCTGAGTGGTCCTACAATGACCAGTTTCCGTAATTCCAGTTGGAGGACAATCTGACCAGAAAGGGAGGACAATCGATATGATCCTGGCAGAACCCTCCGGCGGACATTGTTTGTCGTAGGACCCGACAATGCAGCAAGTAAAGTTCAACTCAATCGGAATGTATAAGAACTGTAACTTCAACAAAATGAACTTGATCCGAGAGAATAATGATGAGAGACAGTAGCTCTTCCACGAGTCTGAGAAGAACAGAACAAGACAACTAGGTAGACGCAGGCGAGACCGGATCAGCTCCCTCCTTGCGGTGATGGTGGAACGAGCTGGATCGGCCCCTTCCTCTCTGAGAGAATCTCCTGTAACTAACTCTGGAAGAATGCGCACCCTTCCGCCTCTGCTGAGACCCCTCTTTATTCACTTCTGCTGCCATTAGTACTCATTCCGTTGGGCGTTCGTGCTCCAGGCTGGCATGTGACGTGGCTGCTCCCTTTCGACATTTGCTTTGGTAAGTCCTAGGGAGGACTTTATCAGATCCCCCATCATATCAGTTGCTTTGGTCCACAAGGGGCTTTTTCATCATTATTTCTCTCATGTATATCCATTTAATGGGGCAGTTTTTCCTTCAGGAAGGCAGCTGGAAGTATTATAAAGTGGTTGTTTCTCTTGTCCATGCCTTCTGATAAGATCCAAGAACAAAAAATCCGAATAGGCTTTCCGTGTACCAGCGAGAATCAATGTGGAAACTCGGATCAAGAATCAAAAGAACGTACTAGAGATCCACCAGAGGTGGAAAATCCTTTCATAAAAATGAAGGAAATGAAGATAAGCAAACCAGGATCTCCCGATCCCTCTGGACGCAGGCCTCGCCTGCTCTCCAGCCTTTTCCCGTGCGCTGACAGGCCTCGACCACTTTTGAAAATGCGACGTGATCTTGCGGCTGCTCCAGGTCTTTATTTGCGGGCGGCTAAATCTTCTTCTTTTATGTGACGTCAGTTCTGCCGGTGTCTCTTCCCAGAGTGGCGTACGTCCTACCAGGCTCTCTCCCTCTCATTTCCTCTAGTTAACATCCATCACAGGATTCCCTACTTTTGCTGGCACTCATTCAGACATCTTCAACCTTTGCCGTCCTTTCCATGATAAGAAACCTCAAGCTCTTTTCCGTTCTCCAAGATGTTTTGGGTGCAACTAGTAGTCCTTATTCAGGAGTGGTCAATAGCCGGGTCCTCTGCATCTTGGCTGATGAAATGTGGGAGGGGCTGTAACTTATTCATTGAATTTTTTATTCAACATATCTAATTTAATAAAAATTCCGTATGGCTGACTAGGTGAAGCCTGTATTTTCAGGAAGAGGCCTTCAAACTTTGGCCGGTGACGGTGAGGTGAATAAAATTTTCTTTAGGAGATATTTGATAGTAAAAGTTATATCCAGGTTTGAGGAGCTACGTGATCATGTGTATCCTTTGAATATGGTTTCTTACAGAAAAAAAAAGCTGCTGTTGTCATCATGGCATGTAATCGCCCTGATTATCTGGAAAGGACGGTTCAGTCTGTTCTCAGGTGCACTTTATTCATTTCCTTTTTTTCTATGCCTGGCATTTATCTCAATCATTGTACTGGAGAGATCTAGCTTACATTGTCATTTTCGTTGTCCTTGTGATCAGATATCATGGCCCAGTAGCATCAAAGTATCCACTTTTCATATCTCAGGTACCTGGAGATTAATTTTCATGATGTTATTTAGTTTTGTATTTTAGGTGCATTCTTTGTCCATAGTATTATAGATCGGTATGAGTGAGTTTATGTGGACTGTTTATGATTTTGTAGGATGGGACAAATGAAGGGGTTAAACGCAAAGCTTTGAGTTACAGACAAATAACATATATGCAGGTGATTTTAGGCAGCATTATTCAATTTTATCTTGAGAACCTTTATTCAAATGCTTTGGTTCTTCCCCGAAGCTACAGTGTTTTGGTTAAGGTTAATAGTAGACGACGTAAATACTAGTTGTGAAATGATATGATCCAGAGGATAGATCTATCTGAACAAAGATTCCTGAAGTGCACCAAGGACACTGGTCCATGACAAGTGGGTTGAGATTTTTTTCTCAACTCCTCCAGCTCCTCTCTAAGATCCACCAAAAATTTTTATTTTTTTTTGAAAGAAAAGTAGGGCAGACCACTCGGAAACCGGCAGTCCGCCTATTCCATTAAAAATGCGAAGAATATGTACACATCATATACAGATATGGCCACTTAAGGCCTTCACTCTATCCCCCCAACCCCCAAAAAGATAATAAAGCCGCAACGTCCGAGATGACATTTTCAACCGATGTCGTCCTTCCCTTGAACACCACATCATTTCGATGCATCCATATCGCCCAAAGTGTTGCTAGCATTCTCCCCCATTCCGCTCTGCTCCGGTATCTGCCCGTTGTGAGTGATGCCCAAAAATCAGTATCTGAGGAAATATTCACCCCGAAGATCTGTTGCGATGTCCATACTCCTCGCAATAGGACATGCGAAAAAAAGGTGTGAGCAGTTTTCATTGCCCCTGCCACACAGAGGACACGTACGGGCTCCGTCGGTGCCCATCGCCTGCGGTAGACCCGTGTGACCAGTCTTCTCCTCCTCAGCAACCAACCAAAAAGTCTCACCCTTTGGGGGAGTTTTTGCTTCATTATGATATGGCATGTATTACTGGTTGAGATGTCGTCCCTCGCTACCCCTTGGATTTTCAAGTATGCGTCCTTTACTGAGAAAGGCGGCCCCCGCCATACCCACCCATCCTGGGAGACTCCCGAGGGGCTGAAAGGTAGGATGGTCTCATGCATCCCCAACAACTCCACGAAACGTCCTATGATAAAGTCCCAGGAAGGTTAGGGACCCAAGCCCCTTCCCAACATTCCTTGACGGCGACATTGGGGTTCCTTGCCAGCGCAAAAAGTCTTGGAAACTGCATCTTCAGGGGGCGTGCTTTGTCCAGTTATCAGTCCAAAATCGAAATCCTCCCCCCTCCCCCAACTTGGGGTCAAACAAATCCCGGATGTGAGGAATGGTTTGACGCAGACTACGCCAAAAAGGGGATTCCCCCCTCCTGTGTGCCCACCCCCTCTCCCAAGTCAACGGCGGATCATATACGTCTCTTAGCACCTTGAAGGCTAGCCCCTCCATCGATGACACCATCCGTTCAACCCATTTAGCAAGCAATGCCAGGTTCATAGATTCCAAGTGGAGAATACCCAGTCCTCCCTGTTTCACGGTTCTACAGACCACATCCCAGGCTACTAGGGGTATCCCTCTACCTCCTTCTCCATTCCCTCCCCAAAAAAAACCGTCTCATTAATCCTTTGAGTCGTTTGGCCACCCCTACCGGCACTTTAAACATCGAAAGGTAGAAAATAGGGATAGCGGAGAGCACCGATATCAAGAGTACCATGCGACCCCCTCGTGATAGTACCCTGCTTTGCCAGCCCTCCAACCTCCGCTCCACCATATCGATCACTGGTTGCCATTCTGCGGTTAAGATCCATCTCCCCGTGAGAGGGAGTCCCAAATACCTCATCGGAAGAGAGCCTCGGGGTGTACCTAGCGCGCGAGCGCATAGAGTCTCCTCCTCCGAGGTTAGGCCGAACCCCACGAACCCTGACTTTTCCCGGTTGAGACATAGTCCCGAGAAATCTGCAAACAACTCCAGCAGGGATGATATGGTGTGAGATTCTGTTACCAAACCTTCCATAAAGGATGTTGTGTCATCTGCATACTGGAGCAATGGGATGCCCCCCGGATAGCTGGCCGTGTGAAATCCTCGTAAAAAGCCTCGCTCGCACACCTTAAGGGTACAACTGGCCAATGTGTCTACCGCAAGGACAAACAGCAGTGGTGCTAAAGGGAAACCCTGCCTGACTCCTCTTTGTGGGTGGATCCACCCTCCTTTCGGCCGGCCATTGACCAAGACCGAGAAAGAGTGGGATGTAACACACCGTCATACACAGGTCAACCACACCTTAGGAAATCCCCTCTTTCTCATGACGGACCATAGGAATTTCCAATCGAAGGAGTCATAAGCTTTCGCGAAGTCCACCTTCCAAATAAAGTCCTTTGTCCCCGTTCTCTTCCATGCTGATACGATCTCCCCTGCCACCACCGCGCTCTCCTGCAATTGCCTACCGGGGATGAAGGCCGATTGGAAAGGACCGATTAGACCCTCGATTATCACCCTCAAACGGTTAGCCATCTCCTTGGCAATGATGAGATAGATGGAGTTCGACAAAGCAATGGATCTGAAATCCCCCACATTCACTGCCCCCGTGCACTTGGGCAGCAGAAATAAGTATGACCGATTAAGGCTTTCCAGGTCAAACTTGCCCCTCTGGAATTCGTCCAAGGTATCCATCACGTTAAGGCCGACAACTTCCAAGAATTCGCTGAAGAAAAATATGGGGAAGCCGTCAAGGCCCGGAGCTCCCTCTCCATTCAAACCTTTCATCGCCGCCCTCACCTCCTCCGCACTAAAAGTCCTCACTAGCTCATCTTGTTATGCTTGTGATAATCGGGATATCCCCCGACCCTCCCATCGCCACTGGTTTTGGGGTCCTCGCTTAGTTACCATTTGGAAATGGCCCGCTAGTGCTTCTCCCACCGCTTGTGCCCCCACAAACTCTTGATGCCCCACTTTCACTATGGAGATGTGATTTGACCTCCGCCTTCCATTCGCCACCATATGGAAGAACCGAGTGTTGGCATCTCCCTCCCTCAGCCAAATCTGCCGCGATCTTTGCCTCCAATCCATCTCGAGCTTCTTATCCTCCACCGCCTCTCGACATGTTTTCCTTTCCTTGAGTTCGTCTTCTAACAGGCATCTTGTATCTTCAATGGCGTCCAAATGCTGGACCCTCGATAAGGCTTCATCCCGTCTTCGGTGTCTTCCCTCTTGAATCTGTCTCTTCACCCCGATGAGGAAATGACGCAGGCCTGCCAGCTTGGTGGCCAGCCTCATCGTGGCTGAGCCCTGTGAAGAGTGACCCGTCCACCATGCTATCACCTTCTCTCTGAAGCCCCTCTCGCGTAGCCATGATCGGTCCAATTTGAAGTAGGTGGGTCTAACCTGCCCAACGTTATCCTGCCATATATTTGGGGCGTGATCAAATAAAGGTCTGGGGAGTGCTCGTACATCTGCTAATGGGTGTGCCTCCAATAGGTCGACCGAACACAGGAATCGGTCCAAGCGGGAGAGCGTGGTAGGACCTCTCGTACTACGCCATCTGTAGTTACAATTCCTCGGTCCCATTTCTTGCAGTCCCACCCCCGAGATGAATGCCCAGAACGCCTCTGATCCTGGGTCCTGCCCTCCCAAGCCATTCAGTCTATCGCTCGACTTCAGAGTGACGTTAAAATCCCCGCCAAACAGCATTGGGAAACCCTGAAAGAGGGAGGTGACGACCTTCAATTCCTCCCACAATCCGTGACATCGGGCTGCAATGACTGGACCATATACTGATGCCACCATGCATTGAAATCCGTCACTTCTTCTCCTTATTTTAACAGCTGCCACGTACTGTCCTGTCCACGACCCTTCCTTAGCAAAGGTCGCCGTGTTCCATGCCACTAGTAAGCCCCCCGATCTGCCAGTGGCATTTACGGCCACAACACCCTCCAGAGAACCCCTTCCCACCGAGTTCCATACCTTAGTGTCCCATCTCTCCAACATCGTCTCTTGTAGGCACACCACATCCGCTCCCCATTGACGCAAATAGCTTCCCACAACTCCCCGCCTCCCTTCGTCCTGTAGTCTGTGTATATTCCACGATAGACACTTCATCGATGATCCGATGCTTGCCCCCATTGCACCCTCTCCGGGGTTACTCCCACTTCCTCGGCCAATTCAGCCATCGTCAGATGTGCGCCATGGACCTCCTGTGTCGCAGCGTGCTCTGTGCGGCTAGAGGACTCTACAGCCTCTTCCCCGCTGTTTCGCTGATCCCTTGGCGCAGACCCATGTGGCTTTCGACGAGCTGCCATCTTCTTGGATCGTCCGTCGGCGATTAGGCGTATCTGACCGTTGTGCCCGGACACCACCCAGGTCTTCTTACCGTCCGCCTCTGTAAGCGCCAACTTCCCCCTCCGGTAAACCACTCCCTTAAACCGGCGGAGATCGTCATTAGTTATCTGTCTCACCCTTTTCCTCCCTGGGTTTTGATCTTCGAGGTTTTCTGGGTCATTATCCTCCATGGTCGAGTCCGGCGGAATGGCCGATGATGTGCCCTCCACGTGGACCGGGGCCCCACTCGTCCCATCTTGTACGTCTTCCTCCATTGAGGCTTCGTCCTCCGGCACTCCCGTGGGGGAATCACCCTTCCCCTCCACCGCCTCCCGCCGGGCATCCGGTCTTCTGAACTCTCCTGGCGCGGCTGGAGGGGTGTTGGCCCTTATCCTGGCCTTGAATGCCCGTGTGTATCCCTGAGCCCAGACTGACTCAGGCAACTCCTCCCCTTCTATCACTTCGACCTCTAGTAGCACCACATTTGGGTCCCCGAATTCTAACCCCGTCGAGATGATGCTTTTAAGATGGCCGAAAGAGGCGACCAGGTTTGCTAATGTCATCTCTCGACGGTGCACCAATGGAACCCCGTGCACCTCCACTAGTATCCCCATCTTTTTAACTCCTTCAGCCCCATCAGAAGGGAGGACTCGCCGCCACCTCACCTCCGTGGTATCAGTGACCCGTTGCTTCCATCCGCATACTGCGACATATGCGGCCAATGAGGCCCCTCGAAGGAGCGAGGAATGTGCATCTATCCTTTGCACCTCCGCCTGGTCCAGCTGAGGGAATTTCTGCCATAAGCCGGCATGAACATTCTCGACATCGGGATAGTCCCCGAACACATCGCCCACCAAGCACTTTTGGAGGATGTTGGAACATGTGTCTTTCCCGTCTACTTCTCCTTGGGCCGTTTGTTGACCTGGGCTTTGGACCGGATGTCCCACTTGCGCCTGGCGATTGCTCCCTTCTCCTCCCCCTTGACAGCACTCATATTGGCGGTGCCCTGTCCTTCTGCAATGGCGGCAAACCACCGGATCCCGACAGAGGCGCATGTGGTGGCCCGACGATAAACACCTGAAGCATATGTTCTTCTCCCCGGATGGCCTCTGAGGGACATGCTGACCCCTCTTTGCCCGACGGGATCTCACCTCCACCCAGCCGTCGTCGTCACCTACCTCCGCGTTCCTGGCTTCCTTTCCCGTCTTGCAATTCCGGCTTGCTCTGGGCGTGGCTCTATCTGCGGCAGCGAAAATATGGTCCTCTTGAGCTTCCCCATCCTTGCTTGTGTGCCCGGGGGGACAGTGCTCTCTTGGCGGCGCCCCCGCTTCTCCATTTCGTGTGGTGTGGGGCCTCCTTCCGCTGGCCCCTTCTGGATGACCCTGCTCCCCCTCTCCCAGAGCTCTGGCCCTTCCCCAAGATGTGCATACATGGGTCTCTTACCCTTATCCTTCTCCAGTCCCGTCATCCGAGTGCTGCAATCTTGCCCATCCCGGCGGATCAGGTTCTGTTCCGGCTCTGCTAAGACTTGGGACGACCCCCTCCCAGCGCCCCCCTGGCCCCCAACTCCTTCCCCCACCCCCTCCATCCATGTGGAGGTGTGTGGGGCCCTTTCACCTTGGGCATGGTGGGACCCTCCCCCATGGCCGCGGTGGAGCCTGCCGTCTGGATGCAACCGTGACGATCAGTAGCCATAACTCCAAGAACTTTGTTGCAGTGGTCCCTGGGTGACCTGTCGGAGGTCCTCCAACCAGAAATCGCCGCCTGGACGATCCGGCCGGAATCTTGCCCTGTCGAGGATATGGGGTGATCTTCTTTGCTGGTCCAGAGGAGATCTTCCGCCTGCTTGGTTGAAGGCCTGAAATTCGTCGCGGTGCCCTCCAACACGTCGGGATGTGAGGCCACCGACCCCCCCAGAAAAAGCTTTACGGTATGTTTCCCACGATCTATTTCCTCCCAGATGAACGCGTCAGGGTCCCCTTTCGACACATCTGCGCTGAGCAGCGGCGTGTCTTTTCCCATCGACTCGTTCATCTCGTCCGACACGACCGTATCGTTCCTCGTCGTACAACCCATTGGCGTAGAACCTGGCGCCCATGGCAGCTAAAACAACCGACGTCGGGAGATTTTTTTTCCTTTTTCTTTTTTTTTTTTCGTTCGACGGCTTGCTCGAGCTCCGCTGGTCGAGCTCCGACGAGCCCCTTCAATATTCCCTGGATAGTCTGACGATCGCCGACGGTCACGCTCCGGCAATCTCCGATGGTCTAGCTACCCTTGCTCTGACGATCCCCAATGGCCGAGTTTCTCCGATGGTCGAGCTCCCCGTGCTCCGACGATCTCCGATGGTCGACCTTTGACATTCAGACCTTCTCCCCTGTCGAGATGATCTCCGACGGTCGATCTTTTCCCCTTCTCCCCTCTCCGACCTTCTCCGACCTTCTTTAACAGTCGGACCTTCTCCCCTGTCGAGCTCCGACCTGCCCCGACGGTCGACCTTCTCCCAATGCCGTTCTCCCTGCCGTTCGCCGCCGTTCTCCCCGCCGTTCGCCGCCGTTCTCCCTCACCGCCGTTCTTCCTCGACGCCGTTCACCGTCCGCCACCAAAACTGTTAACTGTCGGCCTTCCTGGTATTTAATGTTCTGTATTCTGGGGAGGCCCCTACCCTTCTGTCAGGACCACAGACTAAAGGGGGATGGGACAAAACACACTTCCCGTCATGTCCCATCCCATCCCATGCACTTTGACATGGGACTGGATGCAGTGTGTCAGGGGACGTATCCTGGGATGCAAATTATGGAGGATCTGATGGAACAATCTAAGATGGTGAGGATTTTGATCCTAGGGTGGGGGTCACTTGAAGTGTTTCTGGTCCCACATCATGTCCCAAGACATGGGCCATGTCCCGTCTCATGACAGACAACATTGGTCGGGACCCCCCCCCCTCCCCCACTTCTCCAGGGACATAATTGATTTAAAATAGAGGGAGAATAGAAGGGTTGTAGGGAGAGTGTGTGATGGATGTAGAAGACAAATATGAACACAGATAAGGTGGTGATTTGAGAGGGCTCCTTCTCCCACAGTCCACTGTCAATTATGAGCTCATAACTTTGTTCTTCTCCTTCCGCTCCTCTCCTTCCCCCTCCCGTGTATTCTGGGGTTTACGTTAGTGGGCCAATGCTATTAGCAGCCCATAATCCAGAT
Source organism: Wolffia australiana (assembly GCF_029677425.1). Classification (NCBI taxonomy): domain Eukaryota; kingdom Viridiplantae; phylum Streptophyta; class Magnoliopsida; order Alismatales; family Araceae; genus Wolffia; species Wolffia australiana. Next base: position 7,106,910 of record NC_135852.1, on the reverse strand, counting down.
ATACGACTAGAGGTCTATCACCTTCTGGGTTCACGATTGGTAGGCCTGGGTTGTCTGGAAGGTTCTACCATTTCTTATGTGCATATGTATTTATATGGGGGTATTTTTAAAGTCTGTGGTGTTTTACATAAAAGTCTTATTGCATAAGAAAATACAAATAAATGCCCTTTTTATTCGACATAAAAATCAAATTTATGGATTTGTACTTATAGAGTTGATTTGGCTTCATGGCTCCTTAATTTTGTAACCTAGAGTCATACCTTGAGAACCTTTAGTTACTTCTACTTTTATTTTTTCTAATCCAAGCTGGATTCTGGAACACTAAAGCAGTAGCCATGTCCCTCAAGAAAGCATAATTTGAGAATATTTTTAACTAATTAGATTTTACTGCATTTATTGATCTCTGAGCCTATGTTTTATAATCTTTTTGAACCGTTCAGCATTTAGATTTTAGACCTGTGCAAACTGAAAGGCCAGGAGAGTTAATAGCCTACTACAAAATTGCGGGTATTTGGTTTAACCTCTATCCATTTCCATTTTTCTCCTATGTCTATTCTTTTATTTCATCGTCTCTTGAAGGGCACTACAAATGGGCTTTGGATAAATTGTTTTTCAATCATAATTTCAGCCGAGTCGTCATTCTGGAAGGTATTCATGACCTCCTTAAAGTTTATCCTAGTATTTATTTTTTTATGAATATAATTGGTGCAAAACAATTCATGTTATATTGGTGGACAGATGACATGGAAATTGCCCCTGATTTCTTCAGCTACTTTGAAGCTGCTGCCGATTTACTTGACAATGACAAGTACTAAACGATGTCTAATTTAAGTTTGGATCATAATTTTCTCAACTAAGTCGAATGATATTTTTCCATTATCTTATTTTTAGGACAATAATGGCGGTTTCCTCCTGGAATGACAATGGTCAAAAACAATTTGTGCATGATACAAGTAATCTTATCATGTTGCAGCAAGTTTGATTCCTTCACCACTTTGGATATCAAATTGATGCATTTTATGGCATTATCTTCAGAGGCTCTTTATCGCTCTGATTTCTTTCCCGGACTGGGATGGATGCTGACGAAGTCAATGTGGAGCGAGCTATCGCCAAAGTGGCCTAAAGCATATCCTTCAAATTGTTCACATTAATCTAAACGAAGTAGACAATTTAAGGATATTATGAAACTATTATTTTTCCTTAGCTTGTTGACACTTACTGGGATGATTGGATAAGGTTAAGAGATGTGCATAAGGGCAGACAGTTTGTTCGCCCTGAAGTTTGCCGGACATACAACTTCGGTGAACATGTACAGTTATTGACTTTGTTTCTTTATCATTATTTGAAGCTTCTTGATCACTGGAGGTTTCTCGACTGTCAATGAACGATATTGTTTTACATTGATTAAAAAATGTTATCTCATTCTGAGTATGTTCATGAAAAGAGTGATCTGGTGTTGCATGGTTTATTCATTCATTAGGAGATGAACATTTAAAGGTTGCATATTTAGCCATAAAAATGTTTTTCTTCTTTTATATCATCTTTCTCACCCCTTGTTGCCCCAAATTATGTAGTTGTTTGTTACTCTCTTAGTAAACTTTAAATTCTCTTTGGTCTCCGCAGGTACACAACTAACATTTCCTGAGTCTCTTTTCAGGGTTCTAGCATGGGGCAGTTCTTCAGACAGTATTTGGAGCCAATTAAGCTAAACGCGGATCATGTATGTGTTAAACGCCACTTAATCCTAATTTTACTTGGGAAATTCCTTCTAAGAAAATCTGTTTCAGTTGAAATGTAATTTTCCTCAGCGTGAGCGTATAACCTTGCTTGTGAGTTTTGAAGCTGATGGTTTTTTTGTCTTCTACATGTTTTTCATGTCCTTTTATTAAATGGAAATGTTAATTATATTATTATCTCTGTGAAAGCTACATTTTGAACCGTTGAAATCATTGATACGTATTATTTTTATGGATCTAATCTTGCTCTTCTAGGTTGATTGGCAATCTGAGGACCTGAGCTACTTGAAGGAGGTAATTTTGCGGTCAATAAATAATCAACAATCGATTAGTTCAAAATTTTCTGGGCTGAATGTCTCTTTCCTTGTTACAGGATAACTTTGTGAAATACTTTGGGAAATTGGTCATGGATGCCAAATCAGTTTCTGGTCCAGACGGCGTTCTGAGAGCTTTTAATATTGATGGGGACGTTCGCATCAAATACACTGATCAGTCGAACTTTGAGGTTATTGCTCGTCAGTTTGGAATATTTGAGGAGTGGAAGGTAGCCTCTCTATCCCTCGTCTACATTATAACAACAGAAACAGGCATAAAGTTTGGCTTCGAAAGGACTCAAACGTAATTGTGGAAATTCAGATATTCTAATATTTTACTCTGAAAATTCCAAAGTGGAGTCAAATTAGTTGGTAAATGGAGACCAAAGAGAAAATTAGTTGGTATTATCCTCGATTTAGGTTTTGATTAATTTATCCATGATAAATTGTGCTCATCCCTTCTATAAGCCACTTTTAACAACGATGATTGTTATGTTCATTATCATGATCTTGTGTTCTGATGTTGAGCTTTCCTCTGGTTGGACTTTTCTTAGTGCACCTTCTTGCATTAAAGGACCCAAAATTGACAATCAAAATTCAGATATTCTAAAATCTACGTTGAAAATTCCAAAATGGAATGAAGTCCATTGGTTGAAAAAATCTCAGCTAAATGGAGAAAACTCTTAGTTGGTGTTATCTTCAATTTAATTTTTGAGTATTTAATTATTCCACGATGATTTCTGATCATCCATTTCAATCCACTTTTTACCACGATGATAGTGATGATCGTGAACGTGGGTTTTAATGGTGAGCTTCCCTATCGTTTCACGTTTTTTAATGCATCTTCTTCTCGCAGGATGGGGTACCTCGAACAGCATACAAAGGAGTCGTAGTTTTTCGTTACCGGGCAACACATCGTATATTTCTGGTGGGTCCGGACTCTCTTAGACAACTTGGAATAAAAGACTAAGCGGGCAACCTTCTCTTTCCTTTCTTATCAAGTCCATCCATTACAGATGAGAGTAAAACTCTAATACCTTATCGCTTGCAGTTTTTTTTAAAAAAATTCAATGGTTGATGTTTTCCCTTTCTTCTAGGATCAAGAAAGCAAAAACTTTACACAAAGTCTTACACTTCAATATCATGCATCTGGAGAGGACTGGTAGCTGTAGCACATTAAGAGGAAGATGTAATCTTGGACATGTGTAACTTTTCTTTTGAGACAGTGGAAATTTTAACTTAATTAATTTTGGATCCCCATTTTCCTTTTGTTATACTGAAAATCTATCTCCAGTTTCTGAAAGATTCATTCAGAATCATAATGGTACTAGTATCACTGTTTGATCTTGGACTACGTTAGATGGATGTGAGGACTAAGTATCTTGATTAAGACATTGATGAGACAGTATATATGGTTAAACCTGGGAATTTCTTGGTTGGAGACCTCTACTGACATCTGTGGCATTAGGCAAATTCTCGTCGATGGTATCCAAAATTTCGTCGAATCAAAGGTAATGCCTTCCTGTAAGACAGCATAATTTATAGAGTTCTATGAGGCATTGAACTATGGAAATTAGTGCAAGAACTTTGTCACAGTCATTAAAGGTCTCTCATAAAAATCAGTTAGCCGTTATGTTTGCCAAAAACCGTAGGAGATTAATGAAGTCTGAACACATTGAAAGAAAACCTTCATAATTAGATATAATATCAAGAATTTTGGGATAAACTCCAGGATAGGAAATCCTTTCACAGAAGGCGGTCATCAAATGTCATTTGCAGCAATTCCTAGATTAGTGATTTTATTGGATGTTCAGATTGAGACTTTATCGCCCATAATGGGTTTGATTTAACTTTGGAAATTTTGTTTATCATGATGAACGCTAGGGGAAAGTAAATACAGTTTTCACATAATCCATTTTGTATTCTTGGGGATAAAGTCGACAGGTCATTGTTTTTATTTGCCCATTTTGGTAGGGTTTGATATGATTTTCAATTTTTTTAACAAGAAATTAAGTGGGTGTGATGATGTCTCCTGTGTCTCATAGTCACAAGTTAAGAAGCGAATATCGGCAATCTAGAAATAGAGGAATGAAGTCCAGAAGAAATAAATGTTAGGAAAATTTTATAACATATGTACATCGGGGGAAAGTTTTGGATGGTTAATAACCAACCCAAAGACTGATTAAACTATAGAAAGTCATCCGCCATTGTTGATTTGGACAGAAAGGCCTTCTGAGATAGATATATTAATAATAATATTGATCAATGAGAAAGTAGAATGAAAAATTGGGATTTATCTCCCAAAATAAGAATTAAAAATCAATGATCAAGCCTAAATAAAATACTCTATAAGGCCAATAAGATAGAATTTGGTAAAATAATAGAACATTCTTTATAACTTCTGACTAAATCCAAAGTATCCACAATAATATTTGTGTCAAGAATAGACATTTCTTTCTCAAATATCAGAGGCCTCCAACTGAGTGTCATGCACATATTTTGTCCATAAATACTATGTGAAATTGTATATTGATTGTGTCTCTTTATGAATATTAAAGGACATGGAATTTTTTGACATTAAATACCTATGGTTGTGCGTGAAAAGTTAAACTTTTAGTTCCAAATGGATAGTTTAATCCTTCTTCAGTTCATTTTTAATTATATCCACTCATAGTTATCCACATTAGCATGTCTTCCCTTTCATAAGAAATCAAAAAATGAATTTCATATCATTAGTATGTACACATAATATTTATGAATAAAATACTATTAAAGAAATCAACTTGAATGGAAACTCATAGCATTGCTATCTTATTTTTTATAAAACAAATTTGATTTTTGAGCATTTTGTAGATAGGCCACATTTAATTTTTGACTTCAAATTTACTATAATATGATTATAATAGTTCATTTATCCTTCATGATACATTTTGTTCAATCATGTTCAATGTAGTTAGTCAACTTTCATTTTTCGAAATAACTTATTAAAATGAAAATTACTAATTTGAAATAATTTATGTATTAGTATATATTGAGTGAATTATTTAACGACTCTCTTATGAACAATTTTGGCATTATAAATATTTTTAGAGATTATGCTGAGATATGGAAATATTGAAAAATTAGGGTAGAACATATTGAAGTTATACTGAATAAATTATAAGATAATTTGTAGTCAAGGAGCATGAAGTGAACAAAAAATCAGAGATAGATCTACCAGTGATCGAAAGTCCTGAAGATAAGATACACGGTATTCCAATTAATAAGGTTATATTAGGATAAATTTATTCCATTCCGATTTACATACATTGACATAAATTTTATGAATAAATATTTAGGTTCAAAGAGATATTATTTCAGACTGATCTTTAATTTAGATTGAAGAGAGATTTTGAGATTTTCAAGGAAGTGAATACAAGTTTGGAAAAATTAGAGAGCAAAGGGAATTCTATATTGAGGTGAAATTATACAAAGTTGGTGTCGAACTAAAATGACACTCTCAAAATAACTTATTAGTGATACGTATCTATAACTGTGTAAGAGGGACATTCTCTAAAGTCATTAGTTCCTGAAGAAGCAAAAGGAGTAGATGTCGACCCAATTTATTAAGCCTTGATTGAGGAGGGAATAAATAAGATTTTTTGAAGATAGAGTCAAGGCTTATTTGGTGTATTCTTTTGGTCTTATTACGTAATATTTGGATTGTTAGGGTTATAATGTAAGCTTGAGGCTGTGGGATAGAAAAATTATCAAACTCAAATATGCAGTATCATTATTTATCATTCCGTAGGTAGAATTGAATTCACAAAGTTTGAGATATTTGATATTGAAGGGAGTGTTAGATCCAGATAAAACTGAAGTGAGACATTGTGTTGAACAGAATTAAAAATTACTATTTTGTATTTGTATCTGATAAATATTTAGGAGACAAGGGCTTTAGATGAAGACAATAAGTTAACGGACGCCAAGGTGGTTGAAGAAGCAGAAGGAATATGTCTGTCCAATGTATGTAATATTGGTGACTCAGGGAGGGAAGATGATTCTTTGAGTAAAAAAGTTTCAGGTTTATTCAATGGGATTAGATGGTGAGTACATCATAGGGTTCTATATAGTCAAAATCTAATTTTATCTTATACAATATATTTATCAATTTCAACATAGTTACTATATTTAATATATAAAGGGGTAGAATCTCAAGGATTATAACTTGAAAATTCAGCTTGACTTCAGGTAAAAAAGAGTAATAAAGTCATTAGAATAGGTTTGAAATTGATAAGTATTATGAAGGGTTGCTATGTTTCATTGTGGGGTTAATGAAATGAAATAGAAGAAATAAATATTAGAAAGTATGCTACCTAGAACTCAACAAAACCCCAAGTGAAGATACATTCATAAGATATACAGTGTCCTCCATATTTTTACTATCTATTTTTGCATGAATTTAGGATCATAAAATTTATTTACAAACTTAAATTAAATCCCACTGAAACTGTATTTCAATTAATGGTGTAAAAATGAAATGTGTCAATTTTTCTAGTTATCAAAATTTCATGTCATTTCATTATTGAATGAAATGTTTGCGAAAAGAGCACTCAATTAATTTACGATGTCAAATGAGTTTTAAAGGAATTTGATCGGTTTCGTTAAATTTTTAACTATTAAAAATGATATAATAACGAATAAGTAAACACAATATTAATTGAAAATAATTTATTCGGTTAAAATATTCCTGGATATTGATTTAAAAAGTGCCTGACTATAATGTTACTAAGCATTCTCAAAATGTATCATTCAATTTAACTGAAAAGTCAAAATATTAGAAATCATATCTCTCAAATCGTTTGGTATGAAAATTCTTCAATGAAAAATCATCATATGATTTCAATTTTCATGATCTAACTTAAATCCAGTTTATGCATACATAAATATAGTAATCCCATTTAATTTTATTGACTAATTATGTTCTATTCTATGATGCTATGTTAAAATAAATAATCTAAATATAAAAATTCCATCGATTTTAAAATCTCAAAAGAATATTAAAAAGCGTAAAATTTGATAACGCACAAAAATATGTCCTTGATTTAATAACTAGTTTTTAAAGTTTTTCTTGGTTTAATCTTAATCCATAGCATGAGAATAAATTTTTGGATAGAATATCATCCATATATGTTGATAAAATTAAAAAAGATAATGATAATAATGTATTAGCTTAATAACTATATTTTATTTATACAGTAAATTTATCTATAATTTATGATTACAAGGTAAAAATATAAATGACCTGTTGATTGCTGATTTATTTGATTTATGGGTTTATGAGACTAACCCCACATGATTATCTTGAATCAAGTAGATTATTCTTAATATTTTATTGGACTTTCATTGAAATTAATCATTTAGGTGAATAAAAGATGTACTATGAAATAAGGGAAATAAGTAGAAGTCAAGGAGAGGGAGAAAATGCCCAAGTTTATTATCTTGAGAGACCACATCAAAATGAGGCATGATTTGTGGTACTAATTCCATAATTTGAATTTTCAGGTTTGTTTCCTATTGGAGGACAAACTAAAATGTGGATCAAGATTGGATTTCAAGGTATAACAATCCCCAATTCCCAAATCCAAGGGTTGAGAAAATGAGTGTTCCTCCTTTTAAACTGTTTGTTCCCGCTCTTTTATATCTCATCCTTAAATTATGTTTCAATACATTTTTGGCAGCCTTTGTTCATCAGTTTCATTGGTTCTAATCTTTCATAAGTTATTAAAATTGAAAGAGTGTAGTCCAAATATGTTGATCTGGAGAAGAAGATAACAGAACACCATATTGGGCCTTAACTGGTGTGACAAAAAGTTTTGTGTGTTGTTTTTAATTTTTCACTTGTTCCTCTTGTCTTTGTCATTATATTATCATCTAAGAAAATATTTTTAATCTAACCCTTTCCAAAAACACCATCATGCCTCAAGAAACCCCCTTAGCCATTCCAAACCCCTTAGTTATAGTGTTTTTCATACACCAAGTCACAGTTCAGCCCATTTCTGTCAGTGAGACTGCCCTAAATGCCATGGGTGAAGGTATATGTATTTTAATTTTATTTGTTTCCCAAAAAATTCCAGAATATACTCTAAAAATATTATAAAAATATTATAATTTTTGAAAATAAATTAAGTTTTTATTTAATTGATTTAATTATTTTTTCATGAAATTAACTGCTATAAATCATTAAGATCCCAAAATTGAAACAAATTTTCAAAAAATATTTTTAAAAATATGTTAAAATTGGAAATTCCTTTTTTCACAACATGCTATATCTGGATTCAACTACTATTCACTCTTTGCATTGTAATGAAATTATTCTGAATTTTGTTTCATAAATTCAAAACCTTAAAATGAAATCTTTTCCCTAATTTGTGGTCTTCCGTATTTATCTTTATGAGAAATATTTATCGCATGAATCTATTAGAAACCCCAAATCATGGGCAAAACAATCAATATTCAACTATGTGAAGCAGCGTTAGTAGACAAGATTCAGGGGTGTGTGGTTTTATCGATAAATGGTTATATGTGAAGCTAACATAAATAAACTCTATAATTATTATTATAAGAGTATTATAATGAATAATGTTATAAAATACTTAATATCTCAGACTGTTGTAAGAATGATCATGCAAGGTGTAGATATATAGTGATGTTTATGAAAACTACAACATGTATGATGCATAAAGACCAAATATTTCAATAATAAATGGGCAAAAAAGGATGTAGATATAAGACAAACTAAAAATTGATATCCAACCTGAATAACTTGGGAGATTCATCCATTTTTATTTTTATTTTTTGGGAATTTAATTTTAAAGACAACAATCATCGTCAGAGATGGTACTTTAAGCTTTTTCCATCATGAAGGTTTCAAAACAGTTCCAAAAATAAATCAGAGGAAATTTTTCTATCATGCTTTTGTTACCATAAAGAAGACTTGGTGAAAGATATTCTGATGTGAGAAGGGAAAACTTAGCTCCTTTTGTGACTATAAAAAGCTTCCTTCCTCACATCTAAGTTTAGTTATTTTGATGACCTCTTCATGTATATTGATAATGCCCTCTCCTATGCATAAATCCAAGATCCTGTGTTTGTTACTATGTCTCTCTCAAGCAGTATTTCCTTTGATCCTCTAAGAGCTTCTCTAATTACCTTTAATGTATTATTACTTTTATCTTATATTGCTGTATTCGTATTTGTCTTTGCTTAATTTATTTCTTAGTACTTTGAATTTTTCATTAAATGAGATAAATTTCCCTTTATCATGAAAAAAATTTGAATTATATCTTCAGGGGTTAGTCGATGACCTATCTTCCTATAGATGACCTATTTGATTAAACTTTTGATTTTAATCAGATGACCACTATACTAACTTCACATATATTATTTTGAAATAAATATAAGTAATCATCATTTTATTCATATTATAGGTTATGCTTTAATATATCAGTTGATCTTTTGTGTGTGTCCATATATTATACTAAAAATGCCTCCGTCATGATGTGTTCATTTAATGGAGTACTAAAAATTATGAGTTCATTTCATAATCGGTGAATTTCTCCTGGATTTGAGTAATATATCCAGTCTTCCCTTCATACTTGGGATTTTATCTTCATTTTGATCCTTAAAGTAAAACATTATAGTTGAAATGCCGCAAGAGTTTACATTTTTTATCCCATCATGAATGATGTGTATCTTTCGCCACATATCTTTGAAGGTCTGAAGTAATGGATTTTTCTTGTTTTCATCTGGTCCCATAATAGATAAATTCCAATCCAAATAGGAATTCCAATAATTTAAAACATTAATGGGTAACTCCAACATAAAATTGCTATTATAAAATTTCCTATAATTTCTTACAATTATTTTAGTGAAAGGGGGGGTCTGAAACGACTATCCATGGCCATATGGCTTAATACTAGACACAGGCGAAGGTTATATGTCTAGTTGGTGTAAAATAATGTATTTTTGTTATTGATCTATCGTAACATGACTGGTAATGTAGATAATTTATAATTATGATACATATTGATGTCTATAAATAGATTTGATGTATTCTTCATAACTTCAGGGACGTAGAATGAATTAAGGAGTATGGCATAATAAATGAGATGGGAATTTAATTCTATTTTGGGCATGTAATTAATCCTATTCTGGGAAATCACATAGGCCCATAGGTAGAGAGCCACAGGAGGTGGCATGGCCCATGAAGGTGTGCGAGAAGGGAAGTATTTTATTTATTCAACTTATAGACTTAGTCATAATTTACATACATGTTTCACTTTTTAAGATCATCGATATGGGATAACTAATACATTGCTTTCAGCTTGGCACTGGGTGGGGCCAGCAAACAATGAAAAGATTTGCGGTCCATCGGGGCACGAGCTTCAGAAATTAAAGATAAATTATGACCAGGCTTAGAGCCGATCGAGCTCGAAACCCGCATCATATCGGGCTGCTCTAAGTGAGCGGATATAATCTCAGCTATCTGATCTTATTAAAGAAGATCGGATGGTGAGATCCTCCTCATTTTATTAAATTTTCTTTACTTTTATTTTCATATTTCTAATTGGTTGTAGTCATTGACGCAGATGGCGGGACCATGTTAACAATGAATCAGAGCGTGGTGCGCTGATGTGGTGGCTGATGTGACAAAAATGGGTGTACCATAGCAATGGATCTACGGCTGTGATTTCATTGCAGCCATTGACCCATTTTCCCGGAGATCAAATAATCAGGGGGTAAACCCAACCTTCGTCACCCCCCGACCGTCGTCCTTGTCAGACGACCGAAGGTAGTCAGTGATAGGGGGGGATCATATGTCGATCCAACAACTTGGAAGAGTCATTGAATTGTGGGCCAGTTAGTGGGCAGTTCTTATTGAAGGAACTAGAGGAGTGGTGGAGTCCCTTTTAGTTTCTCCTCAGAGCATACCAGGTCGTGACAACCTCGAATTAGCATAAGAGATTCAAGATGGCACAAGAGGAGTAGGAAGCTCCAGATTTGCACCAGCATGAAGAAGAAGAGAAGGGGAAATCGTGCACCAAGGTTAGACGACAACAATCTACATATGATAAAACATATTTTTAGTTGCTTAATATGACCATATTTAAATTTGTATGTGCATAAAATCAATTACATATAACTGTTATCAAGCTTAAAATTGTTAAATTTATGTTAAGACTGATATTTTGAATTTTATGAAATTTTAAGTACTTTTAGGTTTTTTCAAGAAAATATTCTAAATGAAAATATTTTTTTGAGTTATAACATGAGTTTCCTGATATATTTTTACATTAAATTTGCAAACATATGAATTTTCTAAGTCCAAATATATATATTTATTTATAATTTTGGGCTTATATTTAATTTAATATGAATTTTGGAATATCTTGCACCCTTTTATTTTTGCAATGCCACGTCAATTCGTTGATCAGTGACCAACCAACAATTAGGATTAATGATTGGCAGCAGTCAATCATTAAAATTTGATAATGATTGGCGTCAGCCAATCATTGTTCTCATACCGTTATGGCATCATGATTAGCAATGGCATAATGATATTTATCACTAACTGTTAGAAATTGCCCTCTAGCTCCCTAGATCTCTTCCTGTCTCCTTCACGTTCATCTAGGATTTCCCAGGAAAAACAGAAAACACACGTCTCTCAATTTATCATAGAGCTAGTTTAAATACCAGTTAGTACATTTTAAATATCGGATACTCGAACGACTCTGCCCAACCTCCACGCAATCGTCCTCAAGTCTTTCCTGATCCAAGAGGGCAAAAGCATTGGAGGTACTAGCAGGGGCTTGTACCTCCTTACCCTTGCCCGGCCGAATGCTAACATCCGACGGACGAGGTAGGGTTTGTGGGCGCTTGTGAGCCCCCTTCTTCACCCATTGTGACCCTGAAGCTGTATTCTTGGCCGAGACAGGCTTGGCCGAGATAGAGTCCATAGGTAGGGGAGGGGTAGTAGTAGGCGCACCTTGCGGTGCGGGGCCTAGGCGTGTACTCAAAGCTGGTCTCTGGGTTGGGCGTCGCCCTTGAGAAGTAGACTTTGCTTCAATGATGTAGTCATTATAAGGCAGTGGTGGAAGGTACTCCTCTAAGGGGTTTGAGGTAGTCGACGTCGCCCTTTGGCGAGACGTATGAAGTGTGTGACCTAGAAGGATACAGTGTGTACAGAACTGCGGAAGGTTCTCGTACACAATAGGCTGTCGGATCAGCTCATCCCCATTGCGAATGAGGATCATGCGGTGGATGGGCTCTAATAGGTCTATCTCTACACATACCCTCGCATATCCGGGCCGGTTGAACAAATGTACATCTTTGTCAAGACGTACAAATGTTCCAACAGCACTAGCTAGGGACTCTAGTGCAGTGGGCGTGAAGAGATGTGGTTGGAGCCCTAGAAAGCCTATCCATACGGGTACACGGTGGGGGTCATGTCATCGTAGAGGAGTGGAAGTGTAGGCTTGGGGAGGGGTTGAGTAGTAGTCATGTGTAGTTCCTGCCACTCTCGCCACCCAGGTCGTCGGTGCTGCGCGTTGGCCTTGGTCACGATTGACCGAGTTGACCGGGTGAACTCTGTCAGAATTGACCGAGTTGGCCGGCTCAACTTGGTCAGGGATGGTCGGAGAAATCGATATGTCTTGGACGGGGTTGACCAAGTCGATGGTGTGGACTCCATAATCAGTGACAGAGTCAATTGTTTTGTGTCGATCAAAATTGACCGAGACGACACGTGTGACTCCATCGGTGTTGACTACATTGACCCGATTGACCGAGTTGATCGAGATGTTCGATTCAAGACAGTCATGATTGCCCAAGTCGACTGGTTGGACTCCATCGGTGTTGACTGAGTCAACTGGTTCAGGTCGGACAGGGTTGATCGGGACGATCATATGACTCCATCTTCGTTGACCAAGTCCACCAGTGCGCTTCGGTCCGGATTGACCGAGTCAGCTGGTTTGACTGGGTCAACCGATTCGGGTCGGTCTTGGTTGACCGAGTCAACCGGTTTGACCTGGTCTTGGTTGACTGAGTCAACTAGTTTGACTCGGTCTTTGTTGACCGAGTCAACCGGTTCAACTCGGTCATTGTTGGACCGACGACCGGTCGGTCATTTCGGTCGGTCGACCGGTCGTTTCGATCGACGCTTTCGACCGGGTCGACGCGGACGAGCAGGGCCAAGACGACCAGGTCGACTCGGTCGGTTTCGACCTGGTCGACTCGGGCTGGAAAGGACGGGCCAACAAAGTCGACTCAGCCATTGTCCGCCGAGTTGACTTGGTCGGACGTATCTGATTCAGCCCGCCTAGTAAGCGCCGACATGGCGTTTTGCTGAGGTAGCGGGCCATCAAAATCCACATGGACCAATCCAAGATCTTCATTGCGGCCACGTGCATGATTGAGAGTGCGTTCTAAGGTGGCCACGTCAGCGGGTGTATCTAAAAGTTGAGAAGTTGGCGACATGGCGTGATCGTATCACTCCATTTGCTGTACCGTGGGCATATCGAACGGCAGTTGATGTGTGGAATGGTCAAAGATTGCGGACGCCGACGGGGGTGAAGTTACCGACGTCCCATTAAATGTGTTGTCGGGGCCCCCATACACGTGGAGGGATTGGTCTGATCTGACGGCCAGAAGTGGATCGATCTGGAGGCTGGAGTCGATTCCGGCCGTCGGATCTGACGTGGCCATGGGATGCTTTTCGAGGATAAAAAAGGTAGATTTAATGGGCCGTCGGCATTGAATGCCAACGGCTCTTTTTTTTGAAATTACGGGTGGTCCACGGGGAGTCCATCATCTGGACGGTTGTCAACGCGACACGTGTCCTCGTCGACGGTCCAGATAGATGGAGAAATATCGCCCGCAGCAATGATTACGAGCGACGGTGTTATATCTAACTTTTTTTGGGTTTTTTTAAAATTTTTTTTTTCCATTTTGGTTTTTTGTACCGTTAGATCCATCTAGGCTGTCAGATTTGACGGTCTGGATGGATCGTGTAGCTGGCGTCATCAGCTCACCAACATCTGACGTGGCAACCACGTTAGATGGAAGGTGAGCTGGCATCGTCAGCTCGCCTTGGTGGACGGGCTGGCCGTTTGACATGTTTCACACGTCAGACGGCCTGCTAGCCGTCCCTGCTGACTCAGCGACCCGCATGGGATTGCCCCGCGGAGGGAGATTTTTGTTTTTCGGTGAGTACTTCTAAAACATCAATAATAACAGCATAAACAGATAAGTTATTGAAAAATAAATTTTACCTTGATGTTCTGCTCCCCCAGACTAACAATCCAAGTCCAAATTTGACGCAATTTGGATTTGTATAATGCCTAAATTTTGAGAAATAAAATTCGCAAATAAAACTGACCATTTGATCTTCAATTTCCTCTAGATCGAGCTATACTGATCTGTTTGAGGCGATTTTTGAGTTGATTCCAATAGATTTCGACCTTCTGAATCCCATGAGACTAATTTCAGCTCGTTTCAAGGTCAGACACAGAAGTTATGAGCAAATCGCCGATTTCGGAGAAGAGAGAAGCTGGATTTTCTATTATTATAATCAACCTATTAATCATATAATTATATGGTTATCATTGCGGCATGGAGTGCTTGCAGGTTTGCATTCAGCCATTTTGGCCATGCACAATACTTTGATGGCATACTGAGTTTGAGATAGAGGCATACCTTCGGGATGATGATGGAGGTGAATGCTGAGAAAGTGGCGTGCAATGCCAAAATGCTTTATGGAAAAATCTCGTCCAAGAGATAAGATAACTTGTTGAATCTGTCAGGAATTCGAGACGAGTATGAGCATGTCATCAACATATACCAAGATATAGATAGGACCAGAGGAGGAAAATTTGTAGAAAATCTAGGAGACGGTTTGAGCTCTAGTAAACTCAAGTGTCAACAAAAAAAGGCTAAGTCACTGAAAACATGCTTGGGTAGCTTGCTTGAGACCATATAAGGATTTTGCATAGTTGACATACATAAGAAGGATGAGTGGAATCTATGAGGCCAGGAGGTTGTTTCACATGTATAAGCTCAGTGAAATCTCCCTGCAAAAAGGCATTAGAAACATTTCACTGTTGAAAATCCCATTGATAGGTAATGGCTAGGGCGAGGAGAATTCGAATAGTAGTAATTTTAATAACAGGACTAAAGGTTTCTTGATAATCAATCCCTGAAATTTGACTGAACCCTTGAGCAACAAGCAGAGCTTTGTATCGGTCAAAGGTACTATCAGAATGTATCTTGACTTTGTAAATCCATCAGTTTGATGTCAGCTGTTAAAGAAACATGGTCCCAAGTGTGATTTTTGATTATGCCAGTCCCTGTCGAGGCAACCTCACTCCTACTATACATATTTGAGTGAGATTTAGATAATTACATATTTTAGTTGATTTGGACAAATTAAACCACAACGACGCTAAATTAAAATCCAGTCTGCCTTCATCAATTGGAAATCAGAGGGGTTTAACTAGATTTTCTTTGAGTCAATCTCCTCTTATGTTGAGGGTGGAACATCTAAGCTTGAATGCACAATCACCTCTTTGGACTTGATGCATATGAGTTAAGATGGTTTGGAATCATATGATTAGTGACTCGTAGGTCATTGTCAAAACACAGCCCTCCATTCATAAGTTGTCTTTGGTGTCCCCAACACTAAGGACTACTAGCATAACTGTAACATGAATATGCTTACTAACGTTAGGTATAATTCAACTTTGGAATACATACATATTAAATGAGCTATTTTCTCCAACAACAACCACTATCTGCCCTTCGTGTTGGTACACTAATGACTACAAGATTAGTCATACTCATCATCGATAATAAACAGTGGTATTCCATATGGATATTTTAATGTTAATTGCGAGTATCCTTTGAATATGAATAATTAGAACATATATTTAAAGGCCAGCTATCATTATGGTATGATCTTATCGTAATTCACTGGCATTCCATGTATTCATGGATTATAGTTATAAGCATCGCATGTACATTATAATATATATATTATGTCAATGAGTATCAGATAAGGTGTGGGATGAGTGATTGGCTTGCAGGTCACATATATG
Source organism: Wolffia australiana (assembly GCF_029677425.1). Taxonomy (NCBI): domain Eukaryota; kingdom Viridiplantae; phylum Streptophyta; class Magnoliopsida; order Alismatales; family Araceae; genus Wolffia; species Wolffia australiana. The sequence continues at coordinate 7,090,728 of NC_135852.1, read as the reverse complement.
CCCAACATTCCCCCCTTTCCATTCCTGTTTCCCCCTTCTGTCGTTCCATGAGATCGCATCCACTCAAGGCTTGTCCAAACTTCAGGAAATTGAGCTGTTGTGAAGAGACAATTGCCACCGTTGAGTTTTTTTGCTACATTTATCTAAAATTACGTAAATAACAATTTAAATAACCCACTAATGTTTTAAAGTTTTGTTAATATAGATTATAAAAATCAATTCACACTAAATATTCTATAGAAATATAATATATGTAATACATAAGAGCATTAAATACTACATTCTACATTTCATCATTACATTACTAATTTAACGAGAGGATGATGACAGTCATTGAAGAAATGTTGAATCGTCATCTGTTGTATAACAGGATGACGAAGACGGGTTTGGATGACGATTTTGTTATCGTCCGCAATTTGCGGAACAGGGTGACGTGGGTCCAAAGTCTACGTGTCGGAATCCGATTGGTTTGCATACGTCGAAAAAGGGAATTTTAAAGTTCATTCGATTGTTCGTTTCTAGCATTCCGTCGAAAGTGTCCGATCGATCGGATCGACGTGAACTGCGGATGCAAATCGACGTGAAAACGAGAAGGATGTCTTCATTGGCAATCTGGATAGTCGCCATTGTCTTGATCTTCGCTCCTGCCATCGCCGTAGATGACAAATGTGCCGCTTGCGAGGCTGTTGCGGTATCTTCCTTCTCTCTTCAAGCTGGATGAAAAAAAAAACTCTTGTTTTGCTCCCTTTTTCACCGCTTGGAATGCATTGTGTGTCCTCGGAGTCGAACAAAAAAAATTACGCCTGGAAACGTTTAAATTTCAGGGTTTTGTTTTCTTTTTATCATTTAGGTAGTGAGTTGAAAACTTCCTGCGTGTGTCAGCTCTAAATGTCTTGGTTAGGGCGAGAATGAGGTGGATTTTATGAATGTTTGAATTGCAAGTTTAAATGATGTATCTGTGGAGATGCGGTTTAAGTTTTCTCTATTGAAATTATGTATCTTGGGATTGTGACTGACGTATTGAATATTTTGCAGGCTGAGATAGAACGAGGACTTGCCAGTGTAAGATCTTCCCCGTCGTTGGTTACCTTTGAACTCTGTCCTTTTATTCCGCAATTTTGCTTTTGGAAAGTCGAGTTTTGCGGCCTCAAATTGAAATTCTTGCCATTCCTTCTGTATCTTATAAATTTGATTCTTGCTCACTACGTGATATTTTTATTTTTATCGAAAAATTCACGCCAAATTTCTTTATTTTATAAAAACTTCTCTTTCTCTTCCTTCTCGCCCAAATAGCTTTCCTGACAAGTGAAAAATTAAATTGATATCCTTTCTTCATGGTTGATATGGTCTCTGGCTTTTCTTTTTTCACTTTTTTATGAGGAATCTTGCTTTGCATCTTTCAATGCATATTTGCTTGTTGCCAGCGTCAAAAAAATTCTGTGGATTTTTTTCATCCTGTCCGTTTAGTTTTTCTTCCCAGCATGCATAATCAATAACCACATTCATTTTCTCCAGGAGAGACCGCGTAACCATTTAGATATGAGACACCGATTAGACTCGCGAGGTCAGCGCGAAGGGAAAGTAATAGACTACAAGTATGATTTTATTTATTTTTTGTGTTGACCACTTTTGAACTTCATCTGATCTGATGTCATCAGATGAGCACCAAATAATTCCTGGTGATTTTTTTCTTTCAAACTAACTATATCTATGAGTTTGAGGGATTGTTGTTGATTTCAGGGACGGTATTTTTTTGTTTTCTCATTTCTTGATTATCTTTTTATCATCATTTGACGAAGTACGACGTACTTCGTCAACCAGGGGCAGACAGCTTCGACCACTCTTTTTCATTGTTTATTATACTGATATTTTTTGTCCTTACTGTCGACTATATTTGACCACTTATAGGTTTTATTTCTCCATTCATCCCCGAACAGACTCTAATTTTTATCATCTGATTCCGTCGAAGAACAAGAAGCTGGAAGATTAATGGACGTTGTAAACAAGAAAATGATTCTCTTAATCTGAGAATAGTGATTACAAGGGTTTATATAGGGGGCCCTAATGGGCCAAAGATAGAAGGGGCCAAATATAGAGAGGGCCAAACATAGAGAGGGCCAAATAATGCTCAACAGACGTGAATTATAATTATTGACCTTGATGTAGCTGGAAAAGTAATGGGTGTGAAGTATAATTATTCTTATTTCAACCATTCATGAAACATATGTTTAGTTTTCAGTCACTCAGCTGAACTAAGCGAGCAATTTAAATTTTTTTTTGTCACCTCTTCACAATGATATAAGTAGTTTATGTATTTTTTACTCTCTGATGTTTATGGTTCGTTTCCGTACAGGATAAGTGAGTTAAGGGTAGTTGAGCTTCTGGATGGACTATGCGACAAAATGCAAGACTACACATTAATAAAGAAAGTGAGCATTTTATGTGTTGGAGATCTGAGGATAAATTGCTTTTTTTTTCTAAATTAATCGAATTTTTTCTCTGATACTTGCCATTTTTTTCGTTAACTGTAAAATAAGAAGGTTATTCGACGTATTATTATAATTTTTAAAAATGTAGAAAAAACAAAGTTTGCTTGTCCAGAATTTGTGAAATATTTTAGGTTAACTATTTTTTCGCAAAGATCTTCTTTCTTGGTGTAAACAAGCAGTCATATATTTCTTTAAAGGCGTTTTACCCTTGTGATTTTTTGCTTAACCGTGCTTTCTTGCTGGTTTTTTGTTTTTCCAGCCCGGTGCTGCCAAAAAAGAATGGATAAAAGTCAAAGCCTGGGACACTCTTGGAACCGGTATGAGCTGTGCACCCTAATCTAATTTTTTTCCGTACATGGTGATTTCCAATGCAGCACACTTGAAAAATTGTCTTTTACAAGACTCTCCAGTTTTTGCTAGATTATAAAACAAAACACAAGTGTCTTTTCTTAAAAAAACACAATTATCTTTAAATTATTTAAATCAAGATTTCTTTCAAAAACCAACTATATAAATCAAGACGCAATAACTAGCGATTCCTTTCTCCTCAGGGCCTTTTCTACTTAAAATGCGTTGAGTACAATTTTTTATTCAAATATTAAATACCCTCCTCTTTTTCTTTTCTTTGATTTATCCTCAATCTGGTTTCTTTGAAAAAGACGTCTTTTCTTCATTTGTGCTTAAATCCGAAAGTCATTTACTTTTAATATGCGCTGTAAGCTTTTTATTAGTACAGCCATTTCAAAGTCACTAAAATGAGGATTTTGTGTTGTAGACAAACAGGAAGCTCGTACGCATTCAAAAGCCATTTCATCTTACTGCGGGAGGTCAGTTCCATGAGAACCCAAACCAAAAGTTCTTCATTATAGACTGTGTAATGATGTCCAAAGAATATCACCTCGCACATAATCCATAATAACACTCTTTTCCCTACTTCCACAAATTATCATTTGATCGTTGTAGCCATTTTTTATCTGCCTTAAACAAGAAATCCATCCAAACGAAAAACTTACCCTATTGCATTTGGTTATTATGATCAGGCTGATCGAAGAAACAGAGGATGACGTAAGATTCACTGCCTCTACCTTCTATTGTAACCCTGATCTCTAAGGGACATTCGAAGAATCTGAGATTAGCGAAGTAAGAATTTTTTTAGTGGAGGGGCACGTGTGATCAGCTATAAAAAAAACAAAAGAACGGTTTAGTTGCGTTTAAGAAAAGAATTTCATTTAGTCCCTCTATTTTCTTAAGTGACGGCTGCTTCGATCCGCACCTTTCAGCTAGCGGAGAAGATAAGAAAGGGGACCATTGCTGTGGGACAAGTGAACAAAGTTTTATGCCAAGAGCTGAGCAAGCACTGCACCTCCACTAGGTAATCATTAGAATTAACATTCTTTGTCCTTGAATTTAAGCAATCACTTAACCGTCTGCTTAGTTTTGGGCCTCTGTTGATTGGGATTTTGAAGTGGTAACATCTTATTTCAAAGTAACAATAAAACATACATCATAAATGATAGATGTGGAGTTATATTTTGGCAAGTTATTGCAACCTCTATTAGCTTTTTGGATGCTCGAGGAGAGAGAGAGAGAGAGAGAGGAGACAGGGCGATTGGAGAAGCCTGCTGCCCCGGGAGCGAGCAAAGGAACCCTAGAAAAATATGTTAAGAAGCTCATTTTCATTCACGTTCATATATAATAAAAAGTATTTTCATTCCTGTTCTTAATCTCAGATATTTGCTTAAAATAGCCAGATATACTATTATAATTTTGCATAAGACTCCCTAAAAAAGTAGGGAGTGACATTTTTAACTGTCCAGTTTAACAACCTCCAACGTAGAACTTTTGTAGTCCGCAGTGCTGCTAAAGAATTCAGCCGGGATCGTTCACAATATTCACTGCAGATTGACTTTTTTCTGAAATTGACAGATGAGTTTGAAAATTTGTTGCTTAAAATTGTTACTTAGGATATGTCAAGATGCATCGCTAATGATATATAATATCTGATGTATTACATCCCCAACCTAGAACTCCAGTAGTTTTGATTTTTTTCACTCTGAAATATTTTTTTTGAAAAATCTGAAAGATGAGTTTGGAAGTTTAACTTGTGATTATGGTGAACAGAGATTATACAAACTTGGCGGACGAAGACAGAGACCTGTGAGACCTGGATGAAGAGGGACTAGGTTAGAGAAAGGAAGTGAATAGACAGATATTTTGCAGGTGAGTCTAGATCAGATTCATTACAAATTTTGTGAACTTGATTGAAAGTTTGCATTTCTATGAAATTTATTTGCACAAGACACAATGAGGTCATTCCAAAGCAACTCAATTTTCTTGTCATTTTCGAATTCGTGTGGCTTGATATTTTTTGAGGTTCATACGTAATTTGGTGGGTTTTGATATTTCCTAATTTGTCTTTTGTAATTTGGTAGATTTGTATGAAAAACAAGGGAGATTGAGAAAAAAACAAAGTACATATGAAAAATTGATTGAGCCCTGTTATTGAGTCGGTTGATCGAAAATTGACTGTCCCAATTGATTGAAACGTGTTATTGAATCTGTTGTTTAAGAGCTAAAGTTGAGTGCAGCTTAGAAGCATCTAACAAGCAACAGTGAAAAAAATTTCACCTTATCCTGAATTTTTCTAATGCAGAACAAAAAAATTGTCCTCAGTACACCATCATAAACTGTAATAAAATTGTGACTCATACTTCATCACATCTCACTACTTTCTAGAGATTTACTCATTATCTCATGAAGTAAATAAAATGATTTTGCTTGAAAGATGAATATTTTGATTATTTTAAGAATATAATATAATTCGATGTATATTTTTTTGTTAATTATACAGAAATATTGGCTTTACAAAATTAGTGATATTATTATGCAAGTCTTGCTATGGGGTGCAACTACATGGGGAGATACATAACTTAGACAGAGGCCATTATAAGATGAAAGTGAACTGGATCCATGGGCAATCTTGAAAGGTCACCCCCTCATGGGATTATGATGTGCTTCAACTACGCTGAGTCCAAATCTCAAGCTTTTTTTACCTAAGTTAGGTCTTGGACCTTGGACTTTTTAGTGCAATGCTTGGCTCATTTACAATGCAAGTATACCTTAATTAGGGTTTGCCATTTTATACTGAACTTAGGTAAACGTGGACCAAACCGATACTGTCACTTTGGGATTCATAGATTTACTAAAAGTTCGGTACAGGTTTTGGTCCAAACAGCAAGCTAGACCGAATACTGTACCAGATTAGTAGTAAAATTTTAAATATAATGTTTTTCTGCAAGCATCATGACTAGTATCAGGGTCTTCTCTCTCTTATCCGTAAGCCCTATCACCAATATCAACATAAAAAAGCATAGGTTTTAAAACTCAATATATTCAAGGGCTCTAGAAACTATTATTCTTTAACACTTTTATCCTCATGATACTTTGCTATAGATAAGTCATACCAAATGTTATATGGTTTTTGTACTGAATCCTTGACTAAAATGGTGTATTTGCCTTCTTAAATTGATTGTTTCATTCTTTTAATTGATATCTGGAACTGAAATTTTATTGTAATTTTTAAACTTTGAATTTGATTTCTTTTTTGTACTCATGACTGAATTTATTGGATTTACTAATCCAAAACCAATATTTGACCTAGCCAAGACTATACAAAAGTTTAGCTCTAGGTTCAGTTATTTTTTTGAGTGATTCAATACTGGTGATTTATTGTGTTGTTATGAATTTTAAAGCCTTTATTACATTCAATACCGCCTTATTTCCCAAATTGGTAGGATTAGTTTTACCCTTCGACTTTTCTTCCAAAAAATGTTTTACCCTTAGACTTGTGCATTGTTTCTCCTTCATATTTCTCCCCATTTTTTCTTGCACATCCTAGTACAAAGTAATTACAGAGGATGAAAGTATACAACAAGTTATTAGGGAATTTTTATTTCTAACATTAAAATTACAAAGCCTTAAAGCTAAATATCTGGTTCATACATCATTATTACTGTTGTATTAGAATTACAGAATTAAAACTTTTGGTTTATTAAAATTTGGTTAAGATAGCTTAATATATTTTCACTTTTCTAATTGCATATTCTATATTGCGAACCATAAATATGTATGACTTAAGTATGTAATACAAATGTAGTAGTATTTCAAAATTATATTATATCAAATATGTGAAGAATTTTTTAATGTAAATGATGTTAAAGATTGACCATAAGTTTTTTTTCACAATAAATTAGTGACACGTTTTCATTTACTTATTGTAAATATGTGGGGTGTTTTAACATGAATTTGTCTATTAGATCTTTAAAATTGATTTTTTTGTGAAGTGTTGTGAGCTCATTGGCTATTAGGGATGAATTATATCGAGGATTTGTTTTACAATAAATTGACTACACATTTTCATCACTTATGAATGCTCCATATCTATTTCTGTCCTTTATATCATGGACTGGTCAACATTGTGTCATTCTGTATTTTATCTCTGATAATTGGATAACTCACAAAGCCTAAAGATGTGTCATCCATTATCATACAGTCCATATCCTTATAAGTGTATATATTAAATGTTTGGCCTACTATTAAACCTCACATAATATATCAATGGCAATAGAAATTTGCATATTTAATAATATTATTTCTTGTAAGGTTTTATAACACGAATCCTGGATAATATATGGGACCTTTACCATCATATATTAATATGAGACTCATCAATGACTTAGAGTACGGTTAACTCTCAAGCCCTAAGCAGTCATTTTAGTTAGTACTAATGCATAGAGAAATCATCATAGAACACCTTCTCTGATATTTAACTATATCTTCTTCCTTATGTCAAATTCCTTTCTACCAACAGTTCATTTACTTTTTACAAACAGGTCATAGTAATGAAATAAATCATTCGTCCACAAGGTGTGTCTGGTGTTGGGTTCTAGAGGCCTTGACATGGATGAATAAATGAAAATAATTCACAGTAGAAGACTTGAACGAATCAAATGGCATCACCAAAAATATTAAACGGAGTACCTTTCCACGGATCGCATCTGTGATTTCTTGGATCTCGGAGTAAGCCGAGTCGAGCTGCTCATGTGTGCAGGCTCTAGACGTATCCACGCGGTCCTCGGCACGTTGGATCTCCTCCTTCTCGTTGACGAGCCCCGTTCTTTCTCCGTCGGCGTCGTTACGTCATCCCGATCACATCGGGGAGGGAGAGGGGGTGTTGGGAGATGGGAGAAGAAGGGGAAATGCCGCTGAACAATTCTAGTCTGGGTGAATTTCGTTCAAGGCCTTCCCTATTTATACTAAGTGGGTATTTTTTCATAAAACCCTCAAAACTTAAGTATATCTTCCGACATCCAAAAGACCATTTGTGTGTGACCCTCTAGGCCCATGTATCAGTTTGGTCAATGACTCTAGAAGCCCAATAACCTTTATTGGCCTTCCAAATTAATTAATTATATCATCATATAGATTAATTAACGCCGGATCGATTTAACCCAATTGATAGGTCGAGACTCCAACACGTGGGGTGCCAGGCTACACCTTGTGTTCTAGAAGATACAAAGGGATGTGCATCGACTCACTCATGGAATATGTTCATCATCGGTTACCGTGTACGTATAATCCTTCATCGCATCGTCTTCCCTCGGTTTAAGAGGTTACAGCTCAATGAAGATGATGCTATAAATTCCTTGGCTAAGGTAGTGAAATATCGTTGAAGAGTTCTTTGATGATTAGTGAATGCATCAATACTAACTCGGATGACCGATTAGGGTTTGACAGTTGACCATACCCCAAGTCGTCCAAGGAGCATCAAGTGGATGAAGGATTATACGTACACGGTAACCGATGATGAACATATTCCATGAGTGAGTCGATGCACACCCCTTTGTATCTTCTAGAACACAAGGTGTAGCCTGGCACCCCACGTGTTGGAGTCTCGACCTATCAATTGGGTTAAATCGATCCGGCGTTAATTAATCTATATGATAATATAATTAATTAATTTGGAAGGCCAATAAAGGTTATTGGGCTTCTAGAGTCATTGACCAAACTGATACATGGGCCTAGAGGGTCACACACAAATGGTCTTTTGGATGTCGGAAGATATACTTAAGTTTTGAGGGTTTTATGAAAAAATACCCACTTAGTATAAATAGGGAAGGCCTTGAACGAAATTCACCCAGACTAGAATTGTTCAGGGGCATTTCCCCTTCTTCTCCCATCTCCCAACACCCCCTCTCCCTCCCCGATGTGATCGGGATGACGTAACGACGCCGACGGAGAAAGAACGGGGCTCGTCAACGAGAAGGAGGAGATCCAACGTGCCGAGGACCGCGTGGATACGTCTAGAGCCTGCACACATGAGCAGCTCGACTCGGCTTACTCCGAGATCCAAGAAATCACAGATGCGATCCGTGGAAAGGTACTCCGTTTAATATTTTTGGTGATGCCATTTGATTCGTTCAAGTCTTCTACTGTGAATTATTTTCATTTATTCATCCATGTCAAGGCCTCTAGAACCCAACAAATACCACATACATTGGCTTTAGAGGTAAACACTATTCAGGGATTCATGTGGATCAATTCAGTAAACTATTTTCTTAAATATCACTGATTTTCAATCCTTAATGTCTCCATGCTAATGTCTATGGGATCGGCCGTACTTATCACATGAGCACAACTATACAATGATATTTTGTGCGGCTTTTTTGATGTCCTTTTCAAGTATATTTTAAAAAGAATATTTATAACACATCTTTAAAGACTCGTGATCATCCGATTATGATCTCATTATAATTTACTTAATCCTTGCATGTTTTTATGGCCTTCAATTCTAAGCATCACATGTGAACTAAAATAATTATAATGAGTCAATAAATATAATATATGATTTGGAATGTGTGATTGGCTTTTGTATATCATATGCATTCCCGATCACCACTATATGTGACATGACCAATCTCCATTATAAGTAAAATGTTCCCCTTATTGTTGAGGGTTTGAATGGAAATAATGGAGGAATAGATCACTTTAGTTTTGGTATGATCATGCTGGATCGTTATCGAATAACTTTATTTCCTTGGTCTCCAATTTACCGCTAGTAATTACCCCTTAAATACCCATTGCCCAAATCCACCAATGGGGAATTAAGGTAACGAACTCAGTTTTATAGTTTGTGATATATTTTCTCTCCACTTTTATGTATAATTTTATTTCCATTTCTCCATAAAAAAATCAATGACGTTGTCACTGGGCCGTCGTGTCCCTCATGTTGAAGGTGTCTAGTGATCTCACCGGGTCATTGGGAGTTTGGCAGTGACGGTCCGCTCCCAGAATCTTAATTGGTAGTCTCTCTAGTCAGTAATTTGCCGCTTATTTCTCATTGGGATTTTCTCAACTTGTGCATCCATTTGACATTTCATACACTTACCGCCACCCCTGTGTTGTAACATGAGTCGTTCGATCCCAGCGCTCATCGTGTTACATCATAGAAGGGAGTGAAGAGAGAGAAGAGAGAGGGACGAGAAGGAGAGAGTGAGAAAGATGAGATGGGAGAGAAGAGAGAGGGACGAGGAGAGAGCCGGGTGAGAAAGATGAGATGGGAGAGAAGAGAGAGGGACGAGGAGAGAGCCGGGTGAGAAAGATGAGATGGGAGAGAAGAGAGAGGGACGAGGAGAGAGCCGAGTGAGAAAGATGAAGGGAGAGAAGAGAGAGGGATGAGGAGAGAGATGAGTGAGAAAGATGAGAAGAGAGAGAATGGAGAGGGACAAGAAGGAGAGAGTGAGAAAGATAAGGGAGAGAAGAGAGAGGGATGAGGAGAGATTGAGAAAGATAAGGGAGAGAAGAGAGAGGGATGAGGAGAGATTGAGAAAGATAAGGGAGAGAAGAGAGAGGGATGAGGAGAGAGACGAGTGAGAAAGAAGAGATGGGAGAGAAGAGAGAGGGATGAGGAGAGAGACGAGTGAGAAAGATGACATGGGAGAGAAGAGAGAGGGATGAGGAGAGAGACAAGTGAGAAAGATGAGAAGAGAGAGAAGAGAGAGGGACACGAAGGAGAGAGTGAGAAAGATGAGAAGAGAGAGAAGAGAGAAGGACAAGAAGGAGAGAGTGAGAAAGATGAGAAGAGAGAGGGACAAGAAGGAGAGAGTGAGAAAGATGAGAAGAGAGAGAAGAGAGAAGGACAAGAAGGAGAGAGTGAGAAAGATGAGAAGAGAGAGGGACAAGAAGGAGAGAGTGAGAAAGATAAGGGAGAGAAGAGAGAGGGATGAGGAGAGAGACGAGTGCGAAGAGAGTGTAATTAGAAGGAGAGAGTTAGAAAGAAGAGAAGAGAGAGAAGGGAGAGGGACGAGAAGGAGAGAGAGAAAGAAGAGAAGAGAGAGATAGAGAGGGATGAGGAGGAGAGAGAGGACAGAGAGAGAGAGAATAGAGAGGGACGAGAAGGAGAGAGAGGGTAGCGAGGAGAGAGAGAGATGAGAGGGAAAAAATCGCCAGAGAGAGATGAGAAGGAAAGAGATGATAGAGAAAAGAGAGAGATGAGAGGGAAAGAAACGCCAGAGAGAGAGGAGAGAGATATGAGACGGAGAGAAACGAGAGAGAGAGAGAGATGAGTAGAAAAAGAGAAGAGAGAGAAACGAGAAAGAGTAGAGAGATAAAGTATTAAGGAGACACGGTACATCTTGTTCAAGATGTACCGTGGTCTTCTTTATAATAAGAGGGAGAGGTGGGAAGGAAAGAGGAGACATATAAGAGGGAGAGAAACGAGAGAGGAGAGAGAGAGATAGGAGGGAGAGAAGCGAGAGAGAGGAGAGAGAGATGAGAGGGAGAGAAACTAGAGAGGAGAGAGAGAGATAGGAGGGAGAGAAGCGAGAGAGAGGAGAGAGAGAGATAGGAGGGAGAGAAGCGAGAGAGAGGAGAGAGAGATGAGAGGGAGAGAAACGAGAGAGGAGAGAGAGAGAGAGAGAGATGAGAGGGAGAGAAACGAGAGAGAGGAGAGAGAGATGAGAGGGAGAGAAGCGAGAGAGAGGAGAGAGAGATGAGAGGGAGAGAAGCGAGAGAGAGGAGAGAGAGATGAGAGGGAGAGAAGCGAGAGAGAGATGAGAGGGAGAGAAGCGAGAGAGAGAGGAGAGGGAGAGAAGCGAGAGATAGGGGAGGGAGATGAGAGGGAGAGAAGCGAGAGAGAGATGAGAGGGAGAGAAGAGAGAGAGAGAGAGAGAGAGATGAGAGGGAGAGAAGCGAGAGAGAGAGAGAGAGAGATGAGAGGAAGAGAAGCGAGAGAGAGAGAGAGAGAGATGAGAGAGATGAGAGGGAGAGAAGCGAGAGAGAGAGAGATAGAGAGAACCACTCTTTCAAGGGCTGCTTACAGCCACATAAAATCATGTCAGGTATTTTTTTATTAAAATATTTATTGTTATTATTTTGTACAATTTAATTGGTAGGAAAATATTTTCCGATTAAAACATCACGAAAAGCGGTTCGCAAAGCGCTCCCTGCCACGAAAAATGACAGAGAATTATATTTTAAGCTTATAACAATTTATAACTCGTACCTTTCAAATCAATACCCTACAATCAAACTACTTGGGATAACTTCCCCGGCAAATAAACATATTATATATGGATGGAAAACATGGAAAGGACCGCATTATATTCACGGCAAAAATATTGTTTTCTTGTTAGTAAATCATTAATCCGTACCATTTAAAACAATATCCAGCGTATTACTTGGGATAACATCAAAGGTAAATAATTTCAATGATATCTGAAAGGAAAATATTTTTAAAGAAATATCAAGGAAAAGCGTCATCATTCTCCAGTCAGATTGAAGATATGGAACAGGATGGGATGACGTATCTCGTTGACGTTAGGACGCCTCATCCCTGCAGTTATTTAAAGTATTTGAAAATGCATTATTTGTATTAATAAAACAATTTATCATAGTATCATCCGTACCAGCCAGCATCAGGGACACATGATATGAATAAAGTCGACCAATAAACATAAATCTGATGGTTAGGGGTCGACACGCCGAGATGATGACGCCAATGAATGAAATCAACAAATAAAAGTACGGCATTTTAAACAGAATCAGCCAATAAAAACATCACATTTTGAACGAAATTAGGGCTTGATAATACTGTACGAGAGAGACGAGACATGATGGGACGGATGAGGGGTGATGGTGAGATTGTGGTGTCATGAGTCATGTTTCCTGTCCCATCACACATCCCTGATTTTAGAAAAAATGTCACACTCCAGAAATTACTTGCCTTCACGTCAGGCTGTCATCACATTGACCAGATGGCATCATCTATCGTCATATAAAGGACTATTTACAAATAAGAAACAATGTTGTTTTAAGCTTTAATTTTTAGACCAAACTTCATGCAATTTGTGATGGGTGTAACAGATTACCAAAATATTGTTTTAAGCGTTGATTTTTAGACCAAACTACATGCAATTTGTTGCAGTTTGCGACACTTAGACATTGTTGTTCTGTTCTGTTCATTTGAAACGAACAAAAAATTCGCACAAAAGAACCGCACAGGGCCTTGTTCTTTGTTCTGTTCCTTTATTTTTTCAAAACGAACAAAATTCGCACATTCGCACAAAACGAACAAAATAACCGCATATGGGTCTGTGCGATGTTCTGTTTGAATTCATTTTTGTTCTGTTCGGAAAACCGAACAGAACGAACAATTCACACAAATTCGCACAAAAAGAACAGAACGACCACATCTAGCGACACTCCATCATCATCGTCATCATTATCATCCTCATCGTCATTGTCGAAGAAACAGTTTATGTAATCCATCTTCATTGCCACTATATAATCCAATGATGTTGACGTACGACAATTGCCGATCACTATAGCGACTGAATGGATGGAGGACGGCAGCAATTTTTGAATCCGAATGGCATCTGACGATAGAAAGGAACATATGGCGATGGATCATTCGTTCCACGCCACACTGTCAACCATTTATGCAGTTTGTCTTGTACACACCGATGATGATGATGAACAACACAGGGCAATTGCAATTTTGTAACCCTGACAGCATCCGACGGCGATCAAGAATGGGACGGATGACGACACCTCCTCTCCCCCATGTCACAGCATCAATAATTTATACAATCTATCTTGTACATGTTGGTGATGTTGATGAACAATGAACGGCAATTGTAATCATCTTACCGTACTGGCATCTGACGACGATGACCAAGAACGAGACAAACGATGAATCATCCTCCCTCCCACATCACAACGTCAACCATCAATACAGTCCGTCGTCGTCACCGTCATACATGCCAACGACGTCAACGGACGACGACTGGCAATCCCCAAACTGACAGGCTAGACGGAGAGGTAGTCACAATCTGCAAACTCAAACGTCATCCGACGACGACCAAGAACGAGACAAACGACAAATCATCCTCCCCTCCCACGTCACAACGTCAACCGTTCGGTTACGCCACTACAGGGCTCCAAACTTCCAATGCTGCCAGAGACGTCCACGGACGAAATGACCGTCCCGTCATGTTATATACTACTAGTTGCGAAGCGATACGCACCGAGTTGGGTGCGCGGCAGGTGGGACCCACCGGGCGGAGGGGGCTTCTATCTAACGGATAGGGAAGAAGCGCGCAAGAGGCCGTCCTCTCTCGCAGAAGAGGAGAAGAAGAAGAAGAAGAAGAGAGAAGGGAGGAGGAGGAGGAAGAAGCTCGAGCGAGCGGCCATGGCTTCCCAGGCGAGCTTCCAGACGAGCTTCAACGCCATCGCCGCCTACCACCATCGCCACTGCCCTCAGCCTTGCGGCGTTGCTTCGTTCCCCTTCGATCTCCCCTTCTCCGGCCGTCTCCGCCCGACGATTTCTCGCCGTCTGATCGCCGCCTCCGCCGCGCCTCCGCCGTCGGATATGGTCGGCGCTGACGATAGGCGCGCCCTCGAGCGGTGCTTCAACGCTGGCTCTACCCCCTCCTCTTCGCTGTCCTCCTTGCCCTCCATGAAAGGGAACTTCGGCGCATTTGGAGCGGTCACTCTGGAGAAATCCAAGCTCGACCTGTCGCAGAAGACCACGAGGACTAGCCCGGAGGTCGGTTCAGTGGATTATTTCGAGTTTTGTGAATTTTGTCGGATTTTGGTGGTGTTTGCTCGCGTTCTACTTCGATTTTTCGTGGTGGGTTTTTGGCACTGTGAACTTCCAGGGGATTAGGTTTTTCTGTGATGTGTTTTTTCGTCTGGAAAAGGGAATTTCGTCTGGATGAAAGTAATGCGAGAACATGCGACCGTACGCTGTTTACCGATCGATTAATTGATCGCCTAATCTGTGAACGTAGTTCGTGCTATTTCCCATTGTTGCCTATGGAAGGGTCTGCTTTAATTTTCATGGACTTTATTTGAAATCTGTAGACGGACTGCTGGAAGATGTTTTAATTTTCTGTTTCCTAGTTTTGTCGAAAACACGAGAAGATAGAAAATTTTGATCGATGATTAGGGTAAGGATTGTAAAATTATTTATTTTTTCCGCTTACTGAATGATTGCAAAGTCCATTCATAGATTTACTACTGTTAGAAGTGAAGGGAAGTGGTATAAATAGGGCTAGCTTAGAAATTATCTTCCCCTCTTCTGGGTTTTATGTTCTGGACCTAGGGTTTTCGTCTCATTATAAATACGTAAGTCGAGGCTATATAATTGAAATTTTTGTTGTGGTTTTATCATTTTACCCTAATGAACTCCGGTCTACTTGCAACGATATTAATCTATTCTTTTTTTCGATTTTTTGTCTTGATATCTTGATCTCAATCTTGATTGATCCAATCTCTGGCATTTTCCGACAAAAACTATGCGTAGTCCTTAGACTCTCTCACATCGTATTTTGTGCCCGTTGTTTTGTTTCTGGCCATTTCCATTTGAGACCACCTAAGAAACAGATGACCAATATTCATTGATGTCTGCTAAACTGTTCTGTTATTATTACCACCCGTGTCTTTCGGTACTGTTACTACTACGCTATGTAAATGCGGTTTTAAACCCGCGTTACTCTGATGCAATTCTAGTTTTTCCTTTCTTAGAGTTGCAAGAGCACTAGCGTATTCTGATGATATACTGTTATTTTTTTTATTAACTACAAAATTATACCCTAAGGTGAGTTTATCCCTTTTTTTGGGATCGTTTTGATTAACAATATAGAGCACCATTTCTTTCAAAAAAAAAAAACAATATAGAGCATCATCTATTATGAAAACCAGGATAAATATTTTGATCGGATGAAGCTCAGCCACCAGTCTTTTGTTTTATTTCTGACGCCTGTTCTTGGTGTTTTTGGCCCAAAGTTACAGTTGCTTTAAGGTTGATATTGCTCTAGACGATACTTAGATATGATTTTTCTGAAAAAAATGATAATCAACTAATATCAGACGAAAAAAGATATTTTATTTATGTATCAGGAAAAAGATTTCCTATGCACGAATATTGCTTGAACTCTGGGATATACTTTCGAATTTTAGAAACTCCAACTCTTGTTGTGGATTGATCTTGGACTTTTTGTGTGATTCCTCTCTGATTTTGATATCTATAGATATCAACTGGAGGCGGCGGAGGAGATATTGGGAAAAGAAACAGCCATGGGGGCGGTGATGGAGGCGATGATGGTGGGGATGATGATGACTACTTTGGTGATTTTGATGAATTTGATGAAGGAGATGATGGCGGACTCTTTAGACGGCGGTTGATCCTTCAAGAGGTCAGCACCATAAACCGCGTTGGTGATATACTTCTCTGAAGAGATTTTGAAAATTTATCTTGCTATGTTTTTTCTACAGCTTTTCGATCGGAAGTTTGTCGATGCCGTTCTAGAAGAGTGGTATAAAACCATGGTTAATTTGCCTGCCGGTCTGCTCCAGGCTTATGAAATGGTAAGCTTGCTTTCTCATAGTTCGAAAATTTTAATTGATCTTGAGGCCTTTCTCTTCCTTTCTAAGAATTTAAGTAATTTTTCTCAGGGTTTAGTAAGCTCTGCACAAATGGTACGGTTCTTGTCAATAAATGCCAGACCAACGATCACTCGGTTTATATCTCGAGCCCTGCCGGACTCTCTTTCCAGAGCATTTATTGGAAGGTATTTTTGATTTTCAGATTACTTCAAGTCATTCTATTCTACTTACGCTTTCAATTTGACATTGCCCTTAGAAATCGAATCCTGATAATCAAAGTGAGGGATTATTTTCCATGTTATTTCCTTCTTCGGTCTTGTTCTATGACTAGTTTTTTATCGCATCCTGTCTCATCTTTTGACTACATTTAAATTATTTCTTTCTATCCATTTGCTTGTAAATATCTTTCAAGAATTTTTCCTCCAAACATTGGTTGTTTCTCCTTTGTGTTTAGTGCATCGTAAAGAGTTCTTTTTCTTAGAGGTTATCTCGTACTATATTTCATTTATTCTGACTCCTGTCTTACTTTGTGTGTAAAAAACGGATATTACTATTGATCTTTGCATAACCTTTCAATTTATGAGCTCTTCGACATTAATATTGTAGACGATAATAACACCAAATAGAAGCTCATCCATTTGAGGGTTGCTTAATTCTTTCACATGAGTTAATGAAGTCCTTTGAAGAATGGGAATCTCTCAAAATTGCCACTCAATTGCCTAATCATTAAAGAGATTAAAAGAAATAGTTAGTTGAGACAATACACATCACCTAAGTATCGATTTCTCATCCTCATCTACATTGTTGTTAGTTATAACATTTATATTGTTATTTTAGTCAACTTATTTCATAGATTCTTCATATCGCTCACACAAAATCTTTACAAAAATTAAATGTATAGCTCATGCCGTGTACTTGGAAAATACAATAATTTAAAATAAATATTTCTATTTTCTAGATCATTTCCGTGCTTCTTAAGAATCATGTCTGATTTTCCATGCGTACAAAAATTAAATGAATAGCTCATGCCGTGAACTTGTAAATACAATAATTTCAAAAAAATCATTCTATTTTCTAGATCATTTCCGTGCTTCTGAAGATCATGTCTGATTTTCCATGCTTACAAAAATTAAATTTATAGCTCATGCCGTGAACTAGGAAATACAATAATTTCAAATAAATCATTCTACTTTCTAGATCATTTCCGTGCTTCTTAAGAATCATGTCTGATTTTCCATGCTTACAAAAATTAAATGAATAGCTCATGCCGTGAACTTGGAAATACAATAATTTCAAATAAATCATTCTATTTTCTAGATCATTTCCGTGCTTCTGTAGATCATGTCTGATTTTCCATGCTTACAAAAATTAAATTTATAGCTCATTCGATGAACTTGTAAATACAATAATTTCAAATAAATCATTCTACTTTCTAGATCATTTCCGTGCTTCTTAAGAATCATGTCTGATTTTCCATGCTTACAAAAATTAAATTTATAGCTCATTCGGTGAACTTGTAAATACAATAATTTCAAATAAATCATTCTATTTTCTAGATCATTTCCGTGCTTCTTAAGAATCATGTCTGATTTTCCATGCTTACAGAATGATCGCCGACCCATCGTTCCTCTACAAGCTCTGCCTCGAACAAGTCGCCACAATCAGCTACTCCGTCTGGTGGGAGCTGAAGAACCGGAAGGGAAGGTGCGTTGACTCCATTGCCGCTGACCCGTTGACCCTTATCCTAAAGTCAACGATCTCATTCCATATTTTTCATACAACTCTCGCAGGATCAAGGAGGAGTGGGACCTCGCCCTGGTCAACGTCTTGACCGTCTCCGCTTGCAACGCCTTGGTTGTCTGGTCGCTGGCCCCTTGTCACTCCTACGCCAACACCTTCCAGTTTGAATGGCAAAACTTTCTGAACAAGCTCCCCAACAACGTCTTTGAGAAGAGCTATCTCCTTCGAGAGTTCGACCTCCAGAAGCGGGTTCAGTCATTCTTCTACAAGGCGGCCGGGCTCTCACTAGTGGGGCTGGCTGCGGGCATGGCGCAGGGGGCCGTCTCCAATTACTCCGCCGGAAAGAAAGAGGGCAGGTGGGTCTATTTATCCAAGCTTTTTTTAATTCCCATTTAGATCCATTTTTTAATTGTCAGAGGTCAACATCCTGCCAAAATATTAAGAACCCCTTGCTATGAGCTATAGCTTTTAGCACGGGTAGTAATTGCTCAAATTCTAACATGGTATCAGAGCCAAGTTTGTGGGTTTGAATCCCTCAAACAACAGGCTGTGGTGTCTGGTCCATGTTTAGGCCAGAGGCAGTTGTTGTAGGGGGGGGGTGCTGGAGATCAAAATCCGGCCACCCGCGACAAACCATCAGGTTCTTTTAAGCTCTCAAATTCTAATTCTAACATTTACTTATTTTCTTGGGGGGGGAAATCATCAGGTTGTCGGTGACTGTTCCTAGCGTGAACACGAATGCGCTTGGGTACGGCGCCTTCTTGGGGATCTACGCGAATCTCCGGTACCAGCTCGTGAACGGGCTCGACAGGGCGGTATTCCACCGCTTCGACGTCCTCGGGGTGGCTCTCTTTTTCAGCACCGCTGTCAGGTTAGTTAGGCCCACGTTGATGATCTATTGGCCGTTGACTTTTTGTAAAAAAAAATAAAGATTCTTAACTTGGGAACTCCGACCAGGATTCTGAATGTGCAAGTGGGGGAGACGTCAAGGCGTGCTTGGCTGGGGGTGGAGGCGGACCCGTTGACCCAATCCGATAACTTGCTGAAAGCCTACAACAGGCCGGCGGCGGCAGCGGCAGACGGAGCCGGCCAGGTGGCCGGCTCGAACTGGTTCATCTCCAAGAACGCGATTGTCTCGGGGCTGGGTTTGCTGGGGATCGGGCAAGGGGCTCCTGCCGACGCCGAGGCTCCGAAGGCGCGGAGGAAGAGAGTAGTCAAGAAGAAGCTCAGCCCGGCCGCCTCATAACATGCCTTACAAAATTCATGAAAGCAATTTTGGCGAGCGGCCTAGCTTAATTTTCCCCCGGAGAAAGGGGGGTACGTGTTCTTCTGTCAGGTCCAGTAGATGGTCGAGTGATTAATTTCCTTGAATGGTAAATGCTTCCAGTTTATGATTTTTCCGGCCCATGTGCAATCAAAACTATAGCCAATGAGAGCGAGATTTTGCCTCCTGCTTTTTGGGGTCGCG
Source organism: Wolffia australiana (assembly GCF_029677425.1). NCBI lineage: Eukaryota > Viridiplantae > Streptophyta > Magnoliopsida > Alismatales > Araceae > Wolffia > Wolffia australiana. Next base: position 7,071,084 of record NC_135852.1, on the reverse strand, counting down.
TCAATGAGTGGAAAAAAACACGCCGCTGACTCCGCGTTTCTCGCAACAGCGGGTCAAAGTTGACTTTCGAGGCGTCTCCATCGCGGTTGAAATTAACCCTTAAACAAAGGACAAAAACTTGATTTTTACCAGATGGGTCAACTTCAATCCGACGCGGCCGGCGGCTATCCAGCTTGGGAAAATCCCCCAGATATTTCCAAAATTACCTTAATTCTCCCCTTCCCCTGCCAGATAAAATCTAAACGGGAGTCTGTCGTCTTCCTCGGCCATCAAGACAGGCGCAGATTTTTTTCTCAGCGGGTGAGATCTGGCCCTTTAGGCAAGTTGAAGACGGCACAGCGACTGAGTAATTACGCTTGGAAGCCCGGCGGCTGCTTCGGGCGCCCCCATTGGTTGACTAAAGAATGGGCTTCTTTTTATTTCTTGACTCAGTCAGTCTCATCCTCTCAGGAATTCCTTTCATAAGCCTCTCACTCCATCGGCTTTCTAATCGGCCTCTTCTCTTCCGCTCCCCTGCTCGTCTTCCAGGTTATGCGGGAGAGCTTGATCGGAAGAATCAACGGTCGAGATGGCTGCAGCCTATGACAGGAAGATGGATCAGACGGCCACCTGGGCCATGGCCTCCGTCTGCGCCGTGATCATCATCCTCTCCCTGATCTGGGAGAAGCTCATCCATCGCCTCGAGCAGGTGAAATCCCACTCCCAAAAACCAAGGAAAATCTCCTCCTCTCATCTTCTTCCTCTCCCTGTCTCCGCAGTACTTTGAGAAGAAGCACAAGAGATCCATGCTTGAAGCTCTGGAGAAGATCAAAGCCGGTGAGACTAAATGCATTTTTTTTTTTTTTATTCCCTCAATTTTTCTTTCTTCTCCTGACAGAGAGTTTTATCTTCTTGTTGCAGAGCTGATGCTGATGGGGTTCATCTCCTTGCTGTTCACGTTCACGCAGTACTACTTCGGGGGCATCTGCATACCAGAGAGAGTGGCTAACACGATGCTGCCGTGCCCGCTCAAGGAAGAGGGGAAGGGCGGTAAAGGGAGAAAGCTTCTGTGGGAGATCGCAGAAGACATGGAGACTCGGCGGATGTTGGCCGCTGGGCCTTCTACTTGCCCCGATGTACTGATCTGAATTCCCCTCTTCTGAAGGTTGCCTCGTCGTTGACTTTTTTGGGTTTTGGTCAACAGGGGAAAGTGCCCTTTGTGGCCGCCTACGCCATCCACCAACTCCACGTCTTCATCTTCTTCCTCGCCATCTTCCACCTGCTCTACGCTTCCGCCACCGTCGCCCTCGGCAAGGCCAAGGTCTGATTAATGATTAATCAGAATTCCAAAGTTTCAGATTTTGATCCTTCCTTGGTTGATTGATTTTTCAGATCCGGAGGTGGAAGGAGTGGGAGAAGGAGACCTCGTCCATTGACTACGAGTTCTCCAACGGTAGGCGAATTTCTTGAAATGGGTCTTTTCTTTCCTGCTCTTTTCTCTTTGAGATTTATTTCTCATCCGTCTTTGCAGATCCGTCGAGGTTCAGATTCGCCCACGAGACTTCCTTCGTGAGACAGCACTCCAGCGTGTGGAACAGGGTCACCATCTTGTTCTACATCGTGAGCTTCTTCAGGCAGTTCTTCTGGTCCGTTCGTAAAGCCGACTACCTCGCCCTGCGCCACGGCTTCATCACGGTGAGCGCTTTGAACAGTCGATAATTCGGGGATTATCCGTTTTTTTTTTCTTTTATTATTTGTTTGACCGGTTCTTGACGGGCTCCCTTGCAGACCCACTTGGCCCCCGGCTCCAGATTTGACTTCCAGAAGTATATTAAGAGAACGATGGAGGACGATTTCGTTACGCTTGTCTCTATTACGTGAGTCGAGGGCTTGAACTTAACTCCATAATCCTTACTGGATCTGACATTGGGTTTTTCTTCTGACTGTGCAGCCCGTTTCTTTGGTTTTCCTTCGTGATCTTCCTGCTTCTGGATGTCCACGGTAAGTTCTTTCGGCTTCTTTTGTTGCTGAATTTTGATCCTCCGACTGACTTGGAGTTTCTCTGTTTCAGGATGGCACACGATTTTTTGGATCACTCTGCTCCCGCCACTGGTACGGATTTCTCTGGGATTTTGTCTTGAATTTGCTCCTCGATCGCTTCCATACTTGGAATAAGTTGAGCTCATCTTGATTTCTGATGATTTGGGCAGATAATCTTGGCAGTTGGGACTAAGCTGCAGGCCATCATCACCAAGATGGCCCTCGAGATCAAAGAGAGGAACGTGGTGGTTCAGGGAATCCCCGTCGTGCAGCTCTCAGATCGCCATTTCTGGTTCGGGAAGCCTGGGATCGTCCTGTTCCTCATCCATTTTTCGCTTTTCCAGGTAATAATTCTCTACACCTGTCGTGATTGACCCAAAAAAATGAAAAAAAAGGATAATTTTTGAATTACCTGTCGTCTGACGATCAGATATCATCTCCTTTTTCTTCAGAATGCTTACCAATTGATCTTCTTCGTCTGGATTTGGGTGAGTACGAACAAATGCCACCAGTTCCTCCTCTTTTTTTTCCTGGTTCTTCCCGATTGTCAAGGATCTAACGTAACCTTTTGTTTCTGCAGTACACATTCGGATTGGATTCTTGCCACCATGAAAGCATGACGCTGATCATAATCAGAGTTGCCATAGGGTAAGAATCAACTTCAGGACGCGACCTCCTTACTCCTCTTGATGTCGCCGAGAGAGACATCGAGATCCATACCAGAACAACGATCTGGTGACATCTTCTCACGACTGTCGCGATTCTCTGCAGGATATTCGTCCAGGTTCTGTGCAGTTACGTCACGCTTCCGCTCTACGCGCTCGTTTCCCAGGTAAAAACTTCTACCGCGTTACTTTCCACCAAATTCATCAAAAAAAGAAAAAAAACCTCGCGAATTTCGATTGCTCACCGGCGCGATTTCGATTGCTGTGGTCATAGATGGGATCGCGGATGAAGAGGTCGATCTTCGACGAGCAAACGACCAGCGCGATCAAGCACTGGCGGCAGGCGGCGAAGAAGCACCATGGAGGTGGCAAATCGGGGGCGAACTCGCCGTTCAGGACGCCGGAGGCGAGCCGGCGCGGAAGCCCTAGCGCGTCGCCGGCGAGGACGATGCAGCGATTCAAGACCACCGGCCACGCCACGGCCATGACCACGCTTCCTCCGAGGTACTACTCCGAGAACGAGCTCTCGGATCACGAACACGAGGCGCCTCTCTTCTCCCCTCGCCATGAAGATCTCGCCGCTGCTCCCCGCCCGGGGCCCGACGAACAACGGCTGGAGGTTGAAGACGATGACCGAAACCCTCAGTCGGACTTCTCCTTCGTCAAGGCTGCCCCCAACCGCCCACCCCCCGTCTGATCCCTCCTCTTCCTTCTTCCCCGGACTCCCCGTTTTATACCCCCCCGCTCTTTGTATTTTCGAAAACGGGTTCTTTCAATTCTTAGCTGGCCGTTATAACCGCTCGTTAACCACAGACGTGGCAAATGCCACGTGTCATGTCATAACTGATCGCTGATCTGGAATCTACTATGAGGTGGCCCTAGAATGTTGCTGACAGTGGCAGTTAGAACCGCTCGTGGAATTACGACGTGAAAAACCGAGATCTGCCAGGTGTAGAGGGCGAGTTATAAGTTAAAGGGCAAATTGTCCCGTATATCCCAAGTTGTTAAAAATGTCCGCGATCTATCCCCGGTTTTTAAAAATGTCCGCGATCTATCCTCTATCCGCGATCTATCCCCAGTTTTTTAAATCGTCCGCGATCTGTCCCGTGTTCTAAAAAAACCGCGATCTATCCCGCATTTTCCCGACGATGATGTGGCGACCGACGCGGCATCCAAGTGGGCTGACCGTGATAGACGTGGCATCCAAGTCGGACGCCACGTCGTCGTCGGGAAAAACCCCACTCTCTCTCTCCCTCCGCGATCTCTCTCTCTCTCTCTCGCGCGCTCTCTCTCTCTCTTGCGCGATCGGTCTCTCTCTCTTCCTCTCTCTTCCGTGATCTCTCTCTCTCTCTCCTTGTCTCTCTCTGCGAGCTCTCTCCCTCCCTCTCTCTCCGCGATCAGTCTCTCTCTCTCTTCCGCGACCTCGCTTCCCCGCTTTCTCTCTCTTCCGTGATCTCTCTCTCTCTCTCCTTCTCTCTCTGCGAGCTCTCCCCCTTCCTCTCTCTCCGCGATCAGTCTCTCTCTCTCTCTTCCGCGACCTCTCTTCCCCGCTTTCTCTCTCTTCCGTGATCTCTCTCTCTCTCTCCTTCTCTCTCTGCGAGCTCTCTCCCTCCCTCTCTCTCCGCGCTCCCTCTCTCTCTCTCTTCCGCGACCTCTCTTCCCCTCTTTCTCTCTCTTCCGTGATATCTCTCTCTCGCTCCCCTTCTCTCTCTCTGCGGTCTCTCTCCCTCCCTCTCCCTCTCCGCGATCAGTCTCTCTCTCTCTTCCGCGATCTCTCTTCCCCTCGTTCTCTCTCTTCCGTGATCTCTCTCTCTCTCTCTCTGTGGTCTCTCTCCCTCCCTCTCTCTCTCCGTGATCACTCTCTCTCCCAGGGTTTTTCGACGCGGACGTGGCGTCCGACTTGGATGCCACGTCTATTACGGTCAGCCCAGCTGCCCATTTCGCCGTCCGCGTCAGATGCCACGTCAGCATCCGCAAACATGGGGATATATCGCAGAAGTTTTAAAAACTTGGGGATAGATTGCGGAAGTTTTAAAAACTTGGGAATAGATCGCGTGAAAAAAAAACCTGGGATAGATCGCGTACATTTTTAAAAACCTGGGATATATGGGACAATTTGCCCTTTTTTGCTTAATTTATTCACACCCAACAGTGTATGGCGGGAAATATTCTGCTATTCTAAATTACAGGGGCCCACAAAGAAATTAATTTCATTCGAAATTCTAGTTGGCATCTCAACGGTCGGTAAATGTGTGAGGAAAGCCTCACATTCACAATTTATCTAGATTTGTCTGGTAAATGTGCCAAATTTAAGAGCAATCGATGTTACAACGAAGGAATGCAATGATGTTGAGTTAAAATTAATAATCTGAATTTAACAAGTATAGCTTTTTCAGGCATGTTTAGAAATATGAGTAATTTATTATTCTAGAATTGTATATTCCTGAGATCTATTCTGTTTATTCTCACCATAAATTAGGCCATATCACTCATTTCACACTATGAGTTTGATATGTCCATGAGTTATAATATTATGCTATTTTTGCTCAATGCTCCAAATAAAATTTATGATCTATAAACAAATGAGGGAGACCCAAGTGAAATATCAACATATATTTCACGTAATTATTGTTATTTGTTTGTTAAGGAAAACTTGGAAACGACAATAGAAGACATGGAGGTCACATTGAAAGAGGAAGTTGCCTGGCCTTGATAAAACATTAGAGTTCAGTTTGAGCTTTGTGTGTTGTGGTTGTGATGTTACTTTCCTCTTGACATATTGTACATCATTTTATGGACCATCTGATAACTAGACATACCAAATATAACTCTAAAGTCATGAGTATACTCCTCCGTCCTCCTTTGTTTTAGGTTTGATTCATGAGCATTAGATTTCCCTTTCTGTTTTATTGTTTGCATCTATATTTCTTTGTTTCTCTTCATATCTTCTTCCCTCTGCCATCTTAGTAGCAACCAAATTGCCCAGTCCTTATTTCCAATTATATGACTTGTATTCACCATTGGATAATGTAACTTCTCAATAAATTTATTTGGTTGAATAAGATTCCTACACGTTGAGACTAGGTCCTATCCTACTAATCAAATATATAACTGCATCAAAGAAAGAGTTTATGAAATAAGATATGATGATCAAGTACATCAAGGCTTTGGAGTTGGCTACTTTAAGAAATAGGCGCACCATTTATGTAAAACTTAGAGTGGTGCATCTTTTTTTCACAAATAATATATTGATGAATACCCTTATATATCAACATGAAGCTCATCATAATTCCATTCACATGATAGATTTGAGGAGACAATTGATTATAAGGATTTAGTAGAAAACTTATATATCCTAGTTCAGAAAATAAGTCTGTTCAATAGAAATATGATAGTATGTTGTACTATGGGCATATCTATTAGAATAAATAGTTTTCTCAAAAAATTGAACGATAGTCTCTAAATTTTATCAAACATTTAAAAATTCTCATCTTCAGTAGTCTCACTCTCTTCTAAACATGTTAACGATTTGGCATAGTAAGGTTTTGGAAATTCAATCATGACTGTTAGATGATGAACTCAATATACAGGTGAAGTTTGTTGTTGTGTGCAGTAAAGTACGTGGAAAAAAATTATCGTTTCATCGTTATATGATAGGTAAGGTTTCTGCCTACCAGGAAGCTGTTGAAATAACTAAATAATGAGATAGAAGAAGATTTTTATGTTATAAAAATATATTTAAATACATAATTATATTTAATTTAAATTATTAATATATTTTAAGAAAAATGTTGACCTTTGTAGAACTGAGCAGTGTTTGTTGTGTTTTGGTAATTTGTGGAGTCTGTCTAGTGTCAAATTGTACTTGTGTAAAATAATCAGATCACATTCAGCAGTGTTTGTAGTGAAAAAATCGTCTTTTGATTGAATCAAAATAAAATTAGTGAATATTGTATAAAAAATAAATTATTGTTTTAAATAATCTATGGCAATAAGAAATTAAATAGACATGAATTACTTTATAATAGCCTTATAAGTTTGAATTGACTTTATGATTATTTATACCCACCACCATAAATAATAATGAATAACTTATACATATCAAAGAAGAAATAAGAAATAATAAATAATCATAAGATATCAAGTAGACACACAGTCATTTTATAATGGTTTTATAACTTTGAATTATTTTTTAAGTTATTAACTTCCAGCACATAAAGACATGTAAAATTATTAACAAATCATTTTTAACCATAATATATTACATTGACACGAATTATTATGTATTGTCTTCATCATTTTGAAATTACCTTTATAATTATTGACATCCACCATTTTATAGATTCTAATGAACATTTAGACATATTAAAAAATTGTGTACCAGTTTATACATAATGCACAGAAAGGAATTCCTTTGTCGTTTGCTTTCCACCAACATTTCAATTTATAATTAGAAGATATTACACAGAAAGGAATTCCTTTATTTTGGCTTTATAATTTTTAAAATAACTTTATAGTTGTTGACATCTACCAGTTTATACATAATAATGATTATTTGTTCATATTTAAAAGGTATTAACAAATTAAAAATAATAATAATAAGATATTTGGTAGACATGAAATTTGTATAGATACTAATAATATATAATTATGATTTATAAATTAGACAATAGAGATACCTTTCTCAATATACCTTTTTTAAAGGAAAGTTGATGTGTTTCAGCACATCTCACATCAATAAAGAAACTAGTGAGTAAATGATTCATAAGCTTCAAGAAAAAAAGAAAAGGTTAAACCTAACCAACCCTTAGGTCCTCATCCCAATCTTCGTCATTTTGCTTTGTATCATTATTGACTTTGTCGTTTGCTTTCCATCAATATTTCAATCTCACTAAGAGCGCAATGTTATCTGCTATAAACCTCCATCGCATATGATTGATGAATGGCACAACTAGTGGAGAAGAATCTCTCTAAGGGTTCACTCATCACCGACACTGACATGAATCCTTTGTAACCTCTACTAGGCCTGTATACTAGAGTTTGTCAATACAGTGTCTCTGTCCTTTTGCTAGGAGGCAACCTGATGTAAGCATCTAAATTGTGTCCCAGATAAATGGTTGGGATCCATCCAAAAATTCAAGTGCTTCATTATAAAAAGCTTTAGGTAATGTAACCATTTTAAAAACCATGAGATGAAGATCTCCCAACCATGATCTGATCAATGGTGATACCGGGAACATGTAACAAATTTTGCACTTAAGACATGACCTCATAATAATAGTTTCAGTAATAGACATCAATTGATAGAAATAACTAATGGAGAGCAATGAGTGTGCCACTAGCAAAGGCCTCGTTGTGAGGGGGGATTTTTTTGTACATGTTCATCTTTATCTTCTTTATATCACAAGTGTATTACACATAGTTCTCCTTCCACATTGAAATGGCACACCTGATCTGAAATAGGGCCGCATCTATGATACATCGAATGATAGTCCCAAATCTTTAATTGGCCCCTTTGATTTGCAAGAGAGATCGGTAGCCATCTAAATGGGATGAAATATTCTTGCAACATATGTTATCATTTCCTACTTCTCGCCAGCCAAGGGAGGCTTTTTAAGAACCTTCAATGTCGTTATATCAAGACGTTCTTCTCATTTCTTGCCATCAGCATGAGAAAAAGGGGATTTCCACCCTTTTGGGAAGTCTTAGGAAACATTCCTCTGGTTCACCGGGCTAGGCTGCTTACTTAATGTTGTGTATCACTCTTCTCATTGTGTCAAACCATGTTTTTCAATGATTATCTTCGTTGATGAAAGAAAAGTGTAACACACGGAAGATGATCTATTGAAATATAATTGTGTAATGGTCCCATTACAGTTCCATTGTCTAGTGGGCCCTTATTCTGACCCATTACAAATGTCTTCTCTCTCTCTCTCATCTATAAGATGTATTAAACCCTAACGGGAAGACCGATATTTACTTTTTCAACTCTTATTTTCTGAGTACGAGTTTCTACAGTGTCAGAGCCTTGACACTCATTCTTCCACACAATCTGTCCATCATACGGCTTCTTCAGAGCATCTCCAAACATTCATCAGATCTTCGTCTTTGGCATTATGTGGCAATCTCGTAGAGAAAATCTTCATTGGCATTATTTTACAGCTACTTGCGACAATGTGTGTAAATTGCCTCCTCTCAACATTGGTGACTATTTGCGACTTCCACTCGCTGCTTCTTGAGTACTATCTTGCTTCCATTGATCATCTCCACATATTCACTACTTTCTGAATATGACGTCCAGTACTTGAAGTACGTACTCATCTACTGTTCCATCCGGTCTTGACCTCAGTAATTGGAATTTTCTTCTGCCTAGTATCCCACCATAAATTCATTTCAATGGCTTCAACCTCCTCTAGTGGCGCCAATACATTCAAGTGGTGTTGTAAGGGAAGCTCCTGAAATACCTGTTGGAAGAGGCACCGTTGGTGACTGCACCTGGATATGATCATTGGTTGGATGTAGAAGATGTTATCCATCTGTGGTTTCTTGATAGTATTAGTCCTATTGATCCAGATTTCTTGCATCTTACATCTGCCAAAGATATATGGGAGACAGCCCAAGAGGCTCAATCAAAGAAAAAAAATATTGCTAATATCTATGACCTCGTAAGTCGATCTACTAACTTGGTTCCAGGGCCTAGAAGTGTTCTTGAGTATAGCATTGCACTTACTGCATTATGGGTCCAATTGGATCATTACATGACACCTGATCCAATGTCTGTTGATCTCATTTATGTACTCCAAAATCGATTATTGAAATTTCTCATGGGTATGAACCGAGAATTAGCCCCTTCACAGTCAACTTACAAGGAGGCTCTTAGCAGTATTCGGACCGAGGAGTCACGTCTCCACATTCTTCATTTTGAGCCTATTTCTGCTGTGGGCACTTATCACACGGGTACTCCCCGATCAGCAGCTAGTCTTCAAGGGCCACCCCTATTATCTTCTTCTTCTCTCGTTATGAAACCAGCATCGTCCTCTCAAGGATCCAAAGGTAACCCCTCTGTCTTTTGAAACTACTGCGAGATGGGGGACCACGATAAAGAGATGTGATACAAATTACAATGCCAGACACATCAAAGCCATCTTGTTACATCTCAAAGTGATGTTCATGAGATGCACAAACTCTGGTCATAGAAGAGAAAAATTTTCCTCTAGTTTATAATATTTGGTCTCTAATTTAGTGCCTAACTTCGGGTAGATATTTGAAAAGTCAAGGCAATCTGAATAAGAATCATTCACCTGTTTGAATCCAATCATGCTAACCTTCATGATATTTAACATGGGATCTTCTATTCAAAGCTTCGTGTTCAGAAAAAAATTACAAATTCTTTGGAAAACAGATCATGTGGCCAATGGCAGAGAAATTAAACAACTACTTAAAGAATGGCAGAGAAATTAATCAGTTTGCATATGTGGATTACTTAATTTCTCATTGAGGTAGGGGATGGGTATTTTTATATGTACACTGCTTATGCCTAGGTCAGATGAAATGCAACCAACTTCAAAGACCTTATTCAAGTTACTTAGTTGGAAGAGTGGTGCTCGAGCCATTATGATGTTTATCTCGGCAAGTGATCTTTTTGATGCTGGAGTTCATTCAAACTGATTGGCCACCAACATATTTGTACTTGGTGGTTACACTTTTTAGGTTGATCTTTGAGAATATTCACTGAACCAAGCATCATATCTAACACATCATCCCTTTTGAAGGAATTAATGCTCAATGGCAATCCTATTGATGGCTCTACTTATGATGCACATATGCCAAATCCCATCTCAGCATTCAAAGCCTAGGGACTATGCACAAGATGAGGCTCTTCTAGATGAATAATTTGTTCAGCAATTCTTAAACCTGTCGATGAAGCTTCTTGTACTGAGTTGGACCCATGTGATAATGAGGGAGATTGGGTACGGAGGATCGCATGACGAGATCAATTAGGTGTTGAATAGCAGGTGTTGGGGGCAAGGAATCTGGAAGGTCCTCAAGAAAGACATCGCCGAACATAGTAGGCAGTTCAGAGATCTCCAACAGTTATTAACTTGGATCATTACTCCGATGGGTTCGTATCATAGCGAGGTATATGACAGATTCACCATCCAACTCTTTTTGGAATCGGATTCGATCCAAAATATGTAAGCGTCATAAGGTAGACCTCAGCTTAGGGCTCTTAAAGGTAGTGGTGTACAGTTTTTATATTACCTTCCCTCCCTTATACACAAATAAGCATGTGTTACTCTTGCCAAATAGATGTATGTCATTGTCATATAACCATGGGCATCCAAAGATGACGCTTCCTACATTTGTGGAAAGTACATCACACAAAAAATCTTCTATATAGGATTGCACATTGAGCAGTAGAACACACCAGTGTTTCAGGGAGATGGATGTAGTATTGATTCATGATACTTGATAGGGATATGGGTGATTGATTAGTGCCATGTCTTTACGTAAAAACATTGTGTCTGAGACTGTACTTATGCAGCTTTTGTTGTCAATGATAGCTCTCCACATCCTATTGCCAGTTGTGATGTATGGAATATTAAGGCTCTTGACACAATAGGGTTGACGGACACTCCGGCAAGGTTGCACCAGGCACTCGTACCAATTGAAATGGGGAACATTCCATTATGTTGATACAGCCTAATCGATCATCTTCTATGTATTCTAGTTATGTGATACTATTGACTTGATAACCTTCTTCTTCCAAGGTTGCCTCATACATTGGGGTATATAGGTTGTGATCCCTACTCTCAACATGGGGAGCTCTATAATGACGCTAAGAAGCTCGATGTCCCCTTGACATTGAATTATATCATCTCTTGCTGAATTTTTTTGGGTCAGGAATATTTTTGAGGTTTTGTGATTTTTGGATTGTAATGTAGATCATTAGGGTGGTGCAATGTAGACATCGTCGTTCAGTTCGCTTTGTGCGAAATGGAGCGAATTGTGCGTTCTGTTCAGATTTCTGAACAGAACAAAGTTGAAAACGAATAGAACTTCGCACAGACCCCTGTGCGGTTCGCATTGTGCCAATTGTGCAAATTTTTTTCTAGAAAAAAAATAAATAAAAATGTACATCCTTCACCCTACTCCCTCGTCGGCCGTCGCTCTCCTGGTCTCCCGTCATCTCTAGTTCTCTACTCTCTCATCCCCCTCTCAATTTATAGGTATTTTTCATCCCCCCCTTTTCTCTCCGTGCCTCGTCCGTCGCCTCCCCCCCCCCCCCCCCCCCCCGCTCGGCTGCTCCCTCCGCCCCTCGTCGGCCATCATTCTTCCCGTCTCCCTTCTCGGCTGCTCCCTCCATTCCTCGTCGGCCGTCACTCTCCCATTCCCCCCGCGCTCATTGTTCCGGCTGTCTGATCACCATCTGCCTATTCTCTCCATGAGGTACGAACTCTCCCGTTCTCTCCCTCTCCCTCTCCCTCTTCTTCTCTCTTTAAGTGACTCTTCCTCTCCCTATTCTTCTCCATTTTTCCACCTCTCACATTCACTCTCACTCTGATTCTCTTGTCGCTCTCCCAGTCTCCATTTGTATGTCTCTCACTCTCACTGTCACTCCCATTCTCTCCCTCTCCCTCCCCCTCTCCCTCTCCCTATTCTTCTTTCTTCACACGTGTCCTCTCCCTCTCCCTCTGCCTCTTCTTCTCCGATTCTGTCTCCCCCTCTCTCGATCACTCTTCCTCTCCCTCTCCCTCTCCATTTCTATGTCTCTCACTCTCATGGTCCCTCCCGTTCTCTCCCTCTCCCTCCCCCTCTCCCTATTCTTCTTTCTTCACACACGTCCACTCACTCTCTCCCTCTCCCTCTCCCTCTCCAATTCTCTGTCTCCCCCTCTCGCAATCACTCTTCCTCTCCCTCTCCCTCTCCATTTCTATGTCTGTCACTCACACAGTCACTCCCGTTCTCTCCCTCTCCCTCCCCCTCTCCCTAATCTTCTTTCTTCACACATGTCCTCTCCCTCTCCCTCTCCCTCTCCCTCTTCTTCTCCAATTCTCTGTCTCCCCCTCTCTCAATCACTCTTCCTCCCCCTCTCCCTCTTCTTCTCCAATTCTCTGTCTCCCCCTCTCTCAATCACTCTTCCTCCCCCTCTCTCTCCCTCTCCAATTCTCTGTCTCCCCCTCTCTCAATCACTCTTCCTCTCCCTCTCCCTCTCCATTTCTATGTCTGTCACTCACACTGTCCCTCCCGTTCTCTCCCTCTCCCTCCCCCTCTCCCTATTCATCTTTGTTCACACACGTCCTCTCCATCTCCCTCTCCCTCTCCCTCTTATTCTCCAATGCTCTGTCTATACAAGTGGTCGCTCGGTTATCCAAACTCTTACTCTCTCCGTATGGTTTCCGTTGGCACCCGGCAGTATCACTGTTCTGGCGCGGATTCGGCTGAGCATAGGGAGCATTTCTGAAGTCCTATGGAATTCAGGTTGCTTAGTTTTTGGTAAGTTTTTCTTCTTGAATTTGATTTCGGTTCGTGCTGATTTGGCTTGGTTTTTCCAAATAATTTCATCTTCTCTATGTGGATTTCACTCTCTCTCTATGTCCGCATAAATTTTTGGTTGTATTGATCATCGCTTAATAAGATATATTCATCTGAAAACGATATTCTGTCACAAAAAATGATGGAAGTAAGTTATATGTTCTTGATTCTATTATACTGTTGTTCTGAAGTCATTCAGCACTGATGTCTTCGTCGTATTACGAAGGAATGGTTGGCATACCCTTGATTAAAATTTTAATACCACGGTATTCATGTTTGATCCATGAAGCAGAGTTCTCTCGGATAAACTGAGGTATTTGTGTTGTTATGCATAAAATTGGATAAGCTAATATTTGGAAACGTTTCTGCTGATTTCTCTCTATCTTTGTCTCCCAATTGATTTATCTATCTTTCTCGTCATTTAGGATGAACTTGTAATTTAAGATGCCTAGAACACCTCGATCGCATACTTCTGCTTCCTTCGAGAGCTCTGCATCGACAGAGGGGAGTGTTGGCCACAGCAAAAAGAAGAGAAAGAGAAAGCAAGCACGCGCTGCACGAATACAGTTCGCATAGGTGGCGCCTAGGGTTTTCACGTGCATTTTATGTGCGACTCGTACTAAGGGTCGTGCAGTGACAGTAGAGCAGAACAAGTATAATTGTAGTACGGTCCTATGACGACATTTGTAAAATGTGCACCGTAAACAGTATAACGAATTGAAGGTTCAAGAAGGGAGCTGTTCTAACCAACCGCTAGTGGTGAAAATCTTTGACTGACAAAGTACAGAAAAATTGTACTTTATTGGTCACATGTCAGAGACGACAAAAGAAGAGCTTGTACGCTTCATTCGTCAGTCAGCCGCACCATGAAATATTGTATGTAAAAAATACTTCATAAGACTAGTGCAATACATCGCACAAAAGGAGATTGATTTCATCGACAAGGGCTGTGAAGGAAAAAACTTTCAAGCTTTACATTGAGTTAAAGATCGGTATTCGCAAGTGATTGGAGAGTGTCGTTAAAGTGGCCATTACTCTAGATTGTTGGACTTCTGCCAATCAAATCTCATTTATAGGACTCACCTTTCATTGGATAGATACAGAATGGAGAGTGTGTGAATGTGTCCTCACTATACGTCCGTTGGAGGGCTCGCATAGTGGGGAGTGCTTGAGCAAGATTGTGTTAGAGATTCTGGCCGATTTTAAGTTGAGCACATTTTTCATATTTGCATGAAATTTGCATTTTATATATTCCTACTCTCTTGCTTTCTTTATTGAATACTGATTAATTTTACCCCCATAATAGGTCAGCTTTCTTACCCCATGTTAGCATTGGTTGCGAAGGAATTCCTAGATGTGCAAGCGACGAGTGCGGCATGTGAGCGTCTATTCTCGGAAGGTCGTCGTGTAATCAACTACAAGCAATCGCGGCTCATGGCAGAGAGCGTTGAAGTCCTAATGATGTTTAAGTCATGGTACATCAACGATGACTTGAGAGCAGATGAGGACGAAGACGGTGATAAAGATGATGGGCCATTTGACATTCATGTCAACGTACCCTAGAACTGCAACATGAGTGTTTCTGTCTCAGGAAATTCCCTCTATCAGAAAGTATGCCATTTTATTCATCTATGTACATCAATAATTTGATGTCTATTGCTGTTCGAACTGAGAATTCATCTCTCCCATTTTCTTCACTCATGTTGTTTCTGCTTGATCTCTCTCTCTCTATATATTTCTTTGTTTCCATATCCTCATTTATTAGTCTTTTAAATGCTCCTCGATAGTTATGTTTGTCTATTAAGGTTTGGTCCTCTCTCTTTTACTCTCCCCATTGGTTTTAAACACAATTCTTTCTAAACATTTTTTGAGCGACTTGGAACATCATTCATCACCAAAATATTATGACATCTCCCACAAAATACAGGTACATCCGCAGCCACGCGGAGGCAATGGAGGGCGCAGGAGCCAGAAATAGGTGCGCACCACAGAGGAGTGTGCGACTTCTCTGACGAAGACTGCAAAAGCAACCCCAAGACCCGAGAGTTATTGCCATCAACTAAAACTCCGAACCAGATTGGTGATGACATCAATACACACACAAACAATACAGATGGAGGCAACACAGAGTAATTTTGCCTAGTTCAAGACATATTTATTGGGATAAGTACCAAGCGCATCATTACAGAAAATCTAGCTATCCCGTCAAAAGACTTCATCCCTATAACACATGGAGGAGAAGTGGTGAGTACTCAATGGGATGACAACACATTTTGGAAGCGTCACAATTTCACTCCAGCGATGATTGATGTTGTCCAGAAAAATGTCAGTTGTATCGCCTCCCAGCTCCTTTGATGTTTATGAAACTAATTTGGCAAAACATCTTTTATGTTTTCAAAATGCAATTGGACTTTTCCATCTATAAATGTATGTATTAAAATTTACAGAATGTTGAATTGTTAGGTATATATGACTGTTTACATACACATTACGTATATATTTGTTCATCCATAGTTGAACTCATAAAAGTTTTGCACTCATTAACTCATTAGGTCTATAGTACTAATTGTTTTTTGGCATGGACTCATTAATTTTGTCATTTAAACTTCTAGTGAGTAATGCCAAGCTTAAAAGTGAACAACTTTAAGCTCATAAATTTAAACTTAAAAATGCCAAGTTTAATTTTGTCAATTAAACCATTGTGCTATATTTGCAAATACCAGAGTTGTGTAAATAGTACTTTTCTGCACGACCTACTCTACATAGAAATAAATTAGTATGGCCGTTTCTTTATCGTTTTAGTCATTTTTAATTAAAATGTTCAAATTATATTTTTAATTAAATTATCTCTTATTTAAAAATTTATAATACATTTCCTACTAAAATCTATATTCATCTTATAATAATATTAATTAAAATTTGTCATCGCACTTATCATCTTTTGGAATTTGCCAACATCTTAGTAAACTATTTCATCATGATAACAAACACACCCTAATAAACTCTCCATAAAAATTTGTATCCCCCTCTTTCATATAATAGTATAATATATAAATAACTTAGAATATTTTTAGTTAATTATACTTTGCTTAATGCAGAACAATTTTTTTCCAATTCTGTGAAATTTTATGCAATTTATGAGCAATTATATGCAATTTTTGCACTTTATGTGCGAATTTTGTTCGTTTTGTGCGAATTTGTTCGTTTGTGTAGATTTGTTTGGTTGTGCAAATTTGTTCGGTTTGTGCGAATTTGTTTGTTTGTGCGAATTTTTTCGGTTTGTGCGAATTGTTTGGATTGTGCGAATTTGTGAGAATTGTGCGAATTTGCGGGAATTGTGCGAATTTGTGCGAATTGTTAGAACATTTGTTCTAATTTTCACACATAAAAAGAACAGCACAACGAACACACCCTTGTGCGGTTCATTTGTGTGAATTTTTTGTTCATTTTAAACGAACAAAACAGAACCACCGTGTCTAGTGCAACGTGATAATGCAAAGGGTTGAGGTCTCGATGTTGTCTTGTAAGTCTAGCTAGCAGTGCAGGCAGGAGTTCAGCTTGTTTGTGCGCAGATGTAGTAAGATGGATATGTGTGTTCAATAGTGTTAGCCCCAAAAGTACGCGACATTTCTTATTTTGAGGCCTGTGTGCTTATTGTGAGGACATGTCTGTGTACTTGGATTCAGAATCAGGGACCGAATCCTTAAGCGTGAACACCACATGCATTTTAGGCGGTGACACCTGAACCTGATCTTTAAAGCCAATGCCCTTAGGTGCTCGAGCTTATCAGTGTGCAAGCACGACAGATCAAGGCAGGCTGTCTAGAGCACGCGCACGTGGCCGCCAAGCGCCGTGCGCACCTAGCGCACATGCCGCATGCGCTGCGTGTGTGGGGCATGTGACATCCCGCCAAGAGACTAAGGCATTGACGCATAGAGAGTGTCGAGGGGGGCGCACGGCGCCCATACGGATAATGTTGGGCACACAACACCCAGTTCAAGGCGCTAGGCGCGGCTGCACCTATGCAGACTGAGTGCGATGGTGTCAGTGCGGGTGCGATGGGTCAAGGCTTGGACAGATTGGCGGGTGTGCCAAGTGCCAGGACCCACGGGGATGGGGGCGCTCGACCCGGGGGCATGTGTGTTGTGGCGGTGCTGGTGGACGCATGCACAAAGCTGTGGACCTCAAGGCATAGGAGTGCCTCTACCTAGACAAGTGGCGCCTCGTTTCGTAGTAGCTATTATGATGTAATTGGTTCTGATATAATGCAATGACCCAATTCATGTATTAGCCTTGTCCCTACGCTCTCTTTCAACCTTCAACTATTCTAAAGCTATCACTAGAGACTTCTGGTGCAAAAGCAAAGGCTGCTCAACGTCTATGTTCAAGCGTTGAGGCCGGCACGTGTTTGGTCGGAGTGTTGTTCCTAGCTCGAGATCTAACCGCGTGACAATTAATGATAGGTCTGTTATAGTTGTTGGGGACGTTGAAAGATTTGGTCTAGCAAAGCTCTAGGTCCACAACGATCCAATAGGTTTCTTCAAATGTAGTTGCCTTGTGAAGTAAGTAATTTGGTTTCTAGATAGAGAGCAAGACCTATCCTGAATACGGAAATGATGACACAAGGGTCCTCTTTGATCTTACATATGATGTAATACTCCAACAATTGTATGATGTATTCTCAAACATGTTATTTGCCCGAGTCATAATTCTTGCCACTGGTCTAAAAGGCTGTCTGAGTATGCACTCGGCACATACTTCTCTCAAAATTTATCTTTCATCTCAGCCGAAGTATCTCTCGGATCATTTCATCGTTTCAGAATTCAAAATGCTAGACTCTCCCAAAATATCTAAGCTTAACCTTCTAGCTTCATCTCAACAAACTGAACTTTCTGCCAATCTAACATGTTGGACCGCTGGAAATCGCTATTGACTGTACTCACCCAATCAAGGTAATCCGTAGGGACATCAACCTTAAACACTCTTTTTGAATGCGTTGCCGTCAATTGTCGTGGATTAGGCGTTTCCAATATTGGAATCGCAGTCTGACTTCGGGGCAGGTCGAAGTGACCTGATACTCTAGACTCGTGTCGGACATAAGCCATTGATGACTGAGCATGAAGGCGAGAGGTCAATGGTGGGGGCGGCGGTGGTTGATCATTGGTGACGAAGAAGCAGTAACGAATATTCCTATGCTATTTCATGCGATAATTTTAATTGGTAAATTTTTTAAATTATTCTTATGTTATTTTAATTATTTACTTGCATCTAATACAAAGTTCGGACGACGTCCAGCAAGATAGAGGAAACCAGTACAGCAACAAACTACATACAAGAAGCCATCTTCTTCTTCATGCAACGGGTCAAAGATCAGGCCGCGCAGGCGCTGCAACGACAGCCGCTGCCGCAAGCGCAGTCGGCCCGGCCGACGGCAGGCGAAGCGGTCGATCGGCCGCACTGGCACGGATTACAGCCGCAGTGCTCGCCACACGAGCACAACGCGTGCTGGCCGCCGGTCACGTCGGCCCCTGCGGCGCACCTGCAGAAGAAAAAAGAAAAGAAAAAGAATAGAAGAAAGAAAGAGAAGAATGAGAAGAAGCAGTAAGAAGAAGACGAAGACAAATAATAAGAAGAAAGAAACAAAGAGAGTAAGAAGAAGAAGCAGAAGACGAGGAAACAAAAAAAGGAAGAGAAGCAGGAAGAAGAAGACGAAGACGAAGACGAATAATAAGAAGAAAGAACCAAAGAAAGTAAGAAGAAGAAGAAGAAGAAGAAGAAGAAGAAATAAAAGAAGAAGAAGAAGAAACAAAAGAGAAGCAGGAAGAAGAAGAAGAAGAAGAAATAAAAGAAGAAGAAATAAAAGAAGAAGAAGAAGAAACAAAGAAAGGAAGAGAAGCAGGAAGAAGAAGAAGAAGAAGAAACAAAGAAAGGAAGAGAAGAAGAAGAAGAAACAAAGAAAGGAAGAGAAGCAGGAAGAAGAAGAAGAAGAAGAAACAAAGAAAGGAAGAGAAGCAACGAACTGACGGACGGACGGACGGACGGAACGGGCGAACGAAGAGAATAATAATAATAGTAATAGTAATAATAATAATAATAATACTAAGAAGAAGAAGAAGAAGATGCAGGAAGAGGAAGAAGAAGAAGAGGAAGAGGAAGAAGTAGAAGAAGAAGAAGAAGAAGAATAAGAAGAGGAGGTGAGAGTATAGCCGAATCCAATAAAACAATCGGATCGAATGTTCTAGATAAAACCACTTATGGGTCGGACCGGCGGAGATTATCAAAGACGATCAATTTCAGACGACGAAGAAGAGACGAACGAAGAGCTTCAACAGGAAACCGCACGTGCGGGGATAGTCTAGACTGAAACCTGCAGGCATCGCCGCCTGGGCAAGGAATTGGGCAGCCGCACGTGCTACCGCAGCCTCGCTTCGCTCTCACCTCTGCCATCGCTTCCTTGCTCGCTGCTTCTGATCTCAAGATCATCCTTCCTTATCCTTGTGTTTTTACATGTGAAGAGCACTTTGCATGGAGAGATCACAACGTGCCGCGTGGTGGACAGGTGGAAAGACTTCCTCTCATCCCAAGATTTACTATCAGGCTTTAAACTATTTTCCTTCATTCCGTCCGTTTTTATTTTTACTGCTGGTTACGAATATAAGATAGATAAGAATATATAAATCTTTGTGAATTGACCTGGATGATATGGAACTTTTTACTTTAAGAGATGTGAGATTTCTTCGGTGTACCAAAATGTTGTCAAGAAATCACACATCTGGCAACCAATTTTGGATTCGGAGGGAAGGTAGTCTCGTCATCCAAAAATGTTTATTTCAATTTTTAGATAAGTATAATTCTTCATTTGATTAACATGTCACATGTGCATGAACTATTTCATTCCGAACGTTTCAATATATGTACCTAACTAATTCGGCAGTGTCTTCTACACTAAGTATTTACAAGCAACCAAATCTTCAAGAATCTAATTTTGCTCTTCTTGTTGTCACGTCAGTAGAATTTCCGCTCATAGAAAGCTGTGCAAGAACACATCTTACCATTTAATGGCGATACTGTGCTTAAAATATTATGAAAATGTTTGATTAGAGCCCAAAGTGCTGCTTTAGCTCTGTAATTTTATGCTTTCGTCTTTAAATACCAAGTTGTGTACCATAAACTCTACTGATATTCAAACAAAACTGTTATGATTTTATTGTAGGACATAGTTTTCTTTCTTTGACATTAAGATCGACAACCAATTCTGATGTTTTTGGTTTCTAGAGGTGGAACGGATTATAAAGTTTTCAAATGATGGATCATTCTTCATTCCCCTTGAGCCACCAGCACCTTGATTTGATTTTCATCTTCCATTGGTTTCACCCTTTCAACTTCTCTCGAGTTGTTAATTTTTGCAAGAAACCAAACAACAACGCAAATTCTTTCAAAATCTATCTCAAATTAATTTTCTTCCATTTCCATTTTAGATTCCTGAAATTATTAATTTCCGTTTATCATAATCAAAATTTTCAATGCCGAGGTACTACTTTGTTGTATTAATAGTTTGATTTATAGTTTTAGACACACCAATATTTCTCCCTCTCAATATTAGGTCTTTATCACTCAACTTCGGTGCTTCCAGTATAAATCGATCTCAATCAAATATACTGTCTTAGTGGATTCTTTTTCAATCGACAAACGTGCATCAGATTTATTTTAAAATATATATCCATCTCTCGTTTGATTAATTCAGTAAATGTGAATCCGAGTTTGTGCCTATTTTACTACATTTTAATTGTCTCAGAAAATTTCTCAATTTAATATAATTTATATTTTTACCAGAGTCTGCTATAAAAAACTATCGAAGGAAAATTTCTATATTTTTCTGTCCTAACTTTTACCTTCCCCAATTCTCGTTTTGCTTATGCCAATCTTTATTTGGTACAAATTTCTTGATCTTCTTTGAGTATCCTCGTCGGATTAAAATTAATCTAATATAGATTCACCTTGCTCTTTTTTGTTTTCCAATTTAGGTTCAACTATTACATTCAATCTAACAGTATCACCTCAGATGCTTATTTTCAATTATTCGGTCGGGTACACGTGATTATATTTTCTTCCTTTCAGATTCAGTAGGTATGTCTGGAAATATATATGATTTAATTTTATTGAGGTTATTCATTTCGTTTTTAATATGATATTGATATTAAGATATGGAACAATGATATTAATAGATTCACATATTAGAGCTGATTGCAAATTGTATTGGAGAACTTTTTGTTAACCATAATTATTTTCCACTAACCCCTTTGAAAAAAATCAAATAGCAATATTGATCAACACAAATCATTGGAAGCCATGGTGGTAGAGATGAGGTGCTTGTAGCTCTAAGAAGTTTTACTGTAATTTTAGTTTGAGTCTTCATTTACTTTGTCCCCATAATCATAGGGGTGTGGTCATAGTTCAAAAAAAATTATGCGGCCAATTATTAATATTACAGATATATCAAGCAAGAGTAACCAGGAGAGAAATGGTAATATCCCAAATCATATGAAATTTTAATTTTTCTATTTACATATGCCCTCCTTCCTCTGTGTATGATTAGATTTGTACTGATTTAGATAAGTCAGGTATATATGTTGGATGAATTGAATCATGAAAATAAACAAATTATTTTATAATATAACTAAGAGTGATCTTAGTTTTTTCCTTAGAATACTCATCTTAAAATAAAATACCATAAAAGTGTATATTTGAAACCTCTATATAAATTATAATTTACCCTGATTAGGATAATTAACTATTGAAATTAAATAATATTAATAACATTAAATGAAAGTCATACGTTGTAAAAGTTAGGGATTATGTTTCTGATTCAGTCTTATGATGCGGAATGCAAATACGAAATAACCATCTCGTAAGTAATTCATTAATACAAATCATTATAATTCATATTTGATGAATTCTTGTGAGTTCATAATATTGCAATTGCATATCTTTAAACACTATATCTCAAGCACTCCTGTCTATGCGATATTGTAAAATGATATTGAAAGGTATGGATCCAATGACTAATTAATTCCCTGATATCGACTAGTTAAATAAATGTCATGGCTGCGTAAAGGGTCATGATACCTGAGATGGAGGATAGTGTTTTGTCTATGACCTATGAGTACCTAATCACAGGATTCAAATAGTAGTAAATCTGTAGCTAATACTTAGACGCAACATATTGTTTGATAAATGAGAAACTGGGGATACTTTTTTTCATTTGAGGCTTCTGATTTATAGAACAATATTTATGATTTCCTTACAAGCATAGGGAAAGCAAGGGTCAAACCCTTTCTCATTTTGTATGTTTTATAAGCAATGATCAATACCTTAAAGTTAACTTTAGATATTATTTTAATAAGGACCGAACCTTTCTCATTTTTTATGTTTTATAAGTTGATAAAGGTAAATACATACTAAGAGAATACGATGTATGATTGTCACACCATTTGAAGTATTTCCTAGTGTCAACTTCAAATTGTTCTTCCCTCAAAAAGTTAACTTTAATTATTATCTCCATGATTCAACTTGCCAAGAGCTATCTAAATGAGGTATTGCATATAGTTCCTTGACTAGTGACCTTTGAGACCAAAATAAGAAACAATAATTTTGAAAGTATAATTTCTATGGAGATACTGTACCATGCTTTATTATCTTTTCGTTGTAAAGGACATGCAACATCTTTGGAATTTTCCTTTTAAAACAATGTTTAAAATTCTTGAGCAAGCTAAAGCAGTTTAAACAGGTTGCTCCAAATTTTGTCGCAGCTATGATTAATGATGAACTATGAATATGAATTATTAAGGGATTTGAATGCCGAGCTCAGTGCTAATTTAAAGGAGAACCATTCTTAAGGCAGATGCCATATGTCAATCCATTCAATTATCTTACTACACCATCATATGTTAAGGTCCCTACGCTACGAGAACCTTTAATATATCTTTTGATATTTTACATACATACATCGTCTTCAAGTGATCAAATAAATCTATCATATGGTCTCTCATGGCGTTAGGTTAAATGTCTTCATACTACCTCAGTATCTAATAGCTCATTGTTGGTGTAGACCATTGAACCATGTCGGGGTCCCTCTTTTGCTTCTAAATCTTTACTCATATCCCTTCATCGGCATTGAATGTCAGCTCAACACGAGCATCATTCCCAAGTGCGTTCCAATGGCACATAGTTGTATACAACAATAAAGTTCTTGCGCACGCCATAAAGTTTAGATTTGTGAAACAATCTGTATTTAATATGTCATATTTATGGTTTATTTGAAGATATCTTAGTAAAATATTAGGCCCATAGAAAGTTGTGCCTGGAAGTTTTATTACTCACATAAACTATAACTCAAGTTGATCACATTTTTCTAAAAGAAAATATTCCTATAACTAGATATTCTCAAATTTCAGTGTGTCATCATATTTTTTGGAACATACAGATTTTACAAAGTATGTTAAGAATAACATCATTTTTGAACGAGATCCTTAAAACCAATAAGATCATCAGTTTCATCATACAAATGTGATTTATGATGACTTCCATAATCAATTATAAGGGTTTTTATCTGTACATTCAAATTATGAACAATATTTCTACTATGGTTGCCACTAAGAAGCAGGTGGGAATGAAGAGATATGAAGAAATATGGATGGAAACAAGAAAAAACAGACATAAATATTGGGTTAATGAATCAAAACTAAATGGGAGGAGGATAGAGGAGTGTAGTCATGACTTTAGATTAATATTGACTATATATGGTCATCAGATGGTCTATTTCAGAGACTGTTTAAATATGTCAAGGCGAAGGTAAGATCACAACCACAAAACTTACACTAGGCTTCCATGTTTTCTCTATGCCAAATAACTTTTATTTTTATTCCAAGATATGTGGAGCCCATATTGCAGTCTCTTTCTGGTCAACCTGACCTATTGATAAATAAAATATTATCTTCGGAACCAACATAATGTTATAACTTACTAGAACTTGTGCAATTCACTAATATCAAAGCCGTAGCCTAAAGTGAGTGATATGACCTAATTTACAGTGAGAATAAACAGAACTATTTTCAGGAAAATATGATGCTACATGAACCAGTATTAATATTGATAAACATGCCTAAAACGTCAACTACTAATCTACCCCGAATATAGTTATTAAAATTTAAGTATATGTTTTAACTTAACATCAGTATTAGCACATTTTCCATTGAAGTAATAATAGATCGTGAATATAATACAGTTTAATGCTTTCGTTAGTATGTTTTCCGAGCCCGGACTGCCGACCGTTGAGATACCAACTATAATTTTGAAAAAAATTAATTTATTTCTGGCCCACTCTAATTTTGGGTATAAAAAAATCCCGCCATAAAAATTTACATCGTCCGAAACTCGTCTAAACTGTTGGTTGGGTTTAAATACATTCTAATCGAATGAGTCAATTTAAAAATTCTTACCTGTTTATATTCAGAATTAAAACATTAAAGAGTTTTTAATAATTGATTCCTAGTTTAATTACTCGCTAAAAAAACTTAATTATTTAAATGACCGTCTTCGTGGGCTTAATGGGCCGATCCAACCAGGAGTAAAACTCGGCGGTTTAACTAGTAAGGATTTAAGTTTTGCCCGAAAGAGGAAACTTTGAGCGGTCTTGTTTGGCAGGGGCGAACTGCGAGGCGGAAGGTTCTACTGTAATCTCCGTTCTGATCGGTGTAAAGAGAAGGTGTTGCTATTTTAGCTTTCGTTCCGGTGCGGTAATTGCTGTTCTTCAATCGCGCGGTTAACTTTCTTCGTTTAAAGTTTTTTTTTTATTTTTAATATTGCGTCTTTGTTACCGGGATTTTTTTGATTGAGTGGTGTATCCTTGAGGATTTTTGAACTCAGTCGTCTCATTCTCTGTCTTGTTTTCTTCTTCAGGATATGGCGTCGAGTTTGAATTCGTTGGTTGTTACCCGTGTTGACCGCCGGTTGTAGTTTCCTGCTGTCGCTGTTGAGGGAGGCCGGCCATGTTCGAGGGATTCGTCAGCCAGGTTCTGGCTGGGTATCTCGGGCGTTTTGTTAAAGGTATCGAGAAGGACCAGCTGAAGATTGGGATTTGGAATGGTATGTCGGCCTTTTTGTTCTTAAATTTTTGTTCAGTTTCGTCATCTTTTTTACGAAATTGGATCTCTTACCTCTGACGGGAAAAAGAATTGAACAAGTTTTTCGACATGTTAAATTTCATGCTACTCTAATTTTGAGCATTTGACGAAATATGAACTTAGTTTTCAAGTCTGTATCCTTATTTAGTCCTTGTATTTGTACGAACCCATAGGAGCACCGTTACAGTAATTAACTTTGATAAACTATAACTTACGCCGCCCTCAAGCTAGATCATACAGCTTTGTTCCAAGCTTGTCTCACAGACTTAAATTAAGACGCTGAACTTTAGAACATTGAACGATAGGGACTCTCAATGGCAGCTGATGAGGATAAGGCTGCAGAGATGTGGAAAACACAAGCAATTAGCGAGTCGATGTGAGCTGCGGAATTGGCTGATGACAAATCATTAAAAGACTTGCGTGCACAAAACAAGAAGGAAGACGGCAATGGTGACAATGGTGCTGGATTGCATTTTTATGAGAAATCATCAAACAGGTGGCGGACAGGTGCCCAAGGAAGTTGGCAGTGGTGTACGAATTTGCTACTTCGAGGCTTTTATTTATCTAAAACCTAATGAGCACTATTGCAACAATGCACCTAGGATAATGACCTACATATTCATGCCATTTCTGCTTCCATGATATTTAATCAAGACATTTTCATGACTTTTTCCGTATGCTTATAGCAGAGACTGATTCTGTTTCGTTTGAATTCTTACAGAAGAAGTATTGTTGGACAATGTTGAACTCATTCTTGAGGCTTTTGACTATCTCCAGTTGCCTGTCTCGTTAAAGCAAGGTAAAGTCTCTGTCGTAGATCTATAGGGTTTTCTTTTTGTTGAATCTCTAGAGATGTGTACCAGATGGACGCATGTGCAGCACGATTCTATGGGTTTTCATTTAATCTATTTCCTTAAATGTCAAGGAGAAGACATGCGATAGAGGAGACACGTGGAACCCAACGAAATGGAAAATATTCAGGGATCTGATGATAATGTTGGATAACTTTTTTATGGAAATATGGATGCCTGTCAATTTGGTATCTGTTTTCGTGTGCACTATAATGGTTAGAGATCTGATAGAAAGCCGAGTAAATGCCATTTGTCACAATCGTTCACTAGGGGAGATGTAGAAAGGGAAAGGTAGTTTTGGGATCCAGATTGGATCTCTGTATTCTGGCCATTGGGAATGGTCCTTCTGATTGATCCATTTCTGCCGCGTTTCTCTGTTCAAGTTTGAAAAAGAAAAAAAATTATCTAATCATCTTTATTTTTTTAAAATATATCTAATCATCGTCACTGGGCCGTGTTATTTTTAACCATTAGCAGCTACTAATACGCACATGCCTGAACCTCCCCACCTGATAAGACTCGTTGAAGTAGTTATCAGTACGAATTGGTGCATATATTTTTTTACCAAATTTAAGTTCCCATGTTGCCACAATTTAGAGAGATTGAAAACCATGTGGGGAAGTTGGCTATTCATCCTGTTCATAAGAAGAAAAAAAAGGCATACTACTCCAATTTTAATCCAAAAATAGGATTTTAGTTAGGATATGGTTGTGCTTCTTTATTTGCACACATTTTTGCCTTTGAAAGCAGCTTTCGTTATTTGTCTCTCAAAAGGAAAGTATCCTGGGAATTTAACTAATGTGCTGTAAAAAAAAATGCCCTGTAAAATAATATTTGTGGACTGTATTATTATTTCATCCTGAACATATTAATTTTATTTTTTTTTCAGGAAAAATTGGAAAATTAAGCATCAAAATTCCTTGGAAAAAACTTGGCTGGGATCCAATCATTATTGCGCTGGAGGATGTCTTCATTTCTGCATCTTCACGTGGCAAAGATGATGTATGTTGATACAATGGATGGAATGCAACTTTTTCAAAGAGTCCAGCATGAACCAATAACTTTCTTACTGCGCCAAGGATCAACTGCTTGTTTATCTAAAAAAAATTCTTTTATCTTTAGTGGACCTTGGATTCTATTGAGAAGCGAGAGTTGGCTGGGAAAATGGCAAAACTTAATGCAGCAGAACTGGCAAAGTTTTCCAAGCGTTTCTATGGTTAGTTTATCCCCGAAAAAATCTCTCTTGTTTCCTACCACAAACTCTTTACATGTTCACATATAAATGGATCAGTCTGTTTTACTGTGTGTTCAATTGATTTTCCTCCTACAAGCTGGTTCAAAATTTTTTTTGAAAATAAAGAATGAAGATCACCGGAAATTGGTGATCAACTCAAAATTAATATTAATGTATCCTGGCCGTTTTTCCATCCTTCACTTCCCACAAGCTGGTTCAATTTTGATTTCAAAATTATTTTTAGTTGCTATTCTTTACTGATAAGTTCTATGCAATGAAATACAAGAGGAAACACAAACACAGAGCAGATCGGTGCCCTGTTGACTAACGCCGTTGACCAAGAAGTTACTAAATAAAGTCCCGAGGGTATTTCCCTATAAATAAGACGGAGGTCCAGGTATGAAAGGGGGATTTTTCTTGAAAGTAACTCGGCAGTTACGTCGGGAGGCCGAAGCAGCTGGAGAGAGTTCGACAGCTGATCGGAGGGAGGAGCATGACTCGTCGGGCCGCCCAAGAACTAGGAGTCACTAGAAGTCGGAAGATTTGAGAGGCATCGTCAAGATCTTGGCCGATCGCGGAGGAGCAGCCTCGGGGTGAGAGTATCCCGATCCGCGAAGATCTGATCGGAAGAGATCTAGAAGTTGTAATTTCGAATTCGGAAGACATTAGGGAAGAAATAATGAATTTCGAATATTGATACTTCTACTTGTATCAATCTGGTATCAGAGCAAATGATCCGCGGCATCAACCGTCCAAATATCGAGATCGGCAAGGAATTCAACGAAAGCACTCAACGATAGCGGAACAGTGATTGATCAAGATTTATTTGGGCTTGGGCAAGCTATCCAAGATCATTATGGAAGACAGCAAGGAAAAAGGGAAGGCGATGTGCGACGAAGTACCTGTACCGGCGGAGATCCTGGTCGGCATAATGCAACAGCTCCAACTTATGAATTCGAAACTGGAAACGATTCCAGCTTCGGCGCCTAAACCAGTCCAAGAGGGAGAACCAAGGTACAATCGAGTCCAGACACTTCAAGACAATCCTTCTGACCAAAAGAATGTATACCGCAAGGGAGACTTGCCTTATTTCAATGGCGCCAATGCACAGATGTGGTTGAACTGTGTTGAAAGATTCTTTTCAGTCAACAGACTCACCGACGACAAGAAGCTGCAGTTAGTCTCACTGCATATGGAAGGACCTGCACAGGGGTGGTTTATATACACCGAGAAGAATTTTGGATTCGATAACTGGCTGGTATTCCGACATTTCTTTGAAAAAAGATACAATTTCTCAGTAAGGACTCTCTGCATTCAGCTTATGAATCTCAAACAGACAGGCACCGTATCAGAGTATCGGTCAGAGTTTGAAGACTTGGTGGCTTTCTTATCACATATACCAGCAGACGTCCAAGAATCGGCGTATCTCAAAGGGTTGAAACCTGAAGTACGCGTAGAGCTAAACAAATATCGTCCCTATGGCATACAGGACATTATGGACTACTCGCTTGAGGCAGAGAGTAACTTGGCCATTTTAGATGGACAAGAACAACCGGCGCCAGTTGTTCAACCTGCTCCAAGACCAGCTCTCAATAACTATCAGAGATCGGTGGTGGCAGGAAGAGGGGAAGGTCCAGCTCAAAGACACCCCCCAAGAGAGGCACCAAACCCAATCAGACAAGAAATACCTCCGAAGGAAAACAGGAAGAGACTTACTCGACTCTCTCCTGAGGAATTTTTACAAAGGCGAGAAAGGGGTCTATGCTACAATTGCAATGAGAGGTACACTCCAGGTCATAGATGTTAAAAGAAATTGAGTATATATATGCTTCAAGAAGATGTTGAAGAAGAAGAGCAACCGATAACGGAGGAAGACCTCATGCAGCTGGATGAAGCACCTCTGATAAGAGGAGAATTTATGTCAATTCAAGGGTCAAAGGTGGTCACTGGGCCCAGACCCGCTCCTTTCAGACTCTGGGGCCGACTCTACAACCAACGAGTGACTATTCTTATTGATGGTGGGGCCACTTTCAACTTCATTAAACCAAAAGTGATCCAACAGTTGAAGATACAGGTTACACCATATCATAAATTTAGCATTACCTTGGGTGACGGATTTCGTCGACAAACGGAGGGAGTATGTTTGAATCTCCCAATAGAAATGCAAGGGCTGACATTCACTCAAAACTTCATTCCATTTCCCTTGGGGAGTTGTGATATTATTCTTGGCGTACCCTGGTTGAAAACTCTGGGGTGGTTTCACTGTAACTATCACCATCTTATGATCAAATTTTATCTGGATGGGCAGGTCCACAGTATTATTTCCGACCCAGAGCTGAATGCGTTGAGATTTACAAAGTTTGCCATTGATCAAGCTCATCAAGAGTGGGAAGAGTCAATGACCTACATTAACGACGCCAAAGATCAGCCTGCATACTCAACTTATGAGGTACTTGCTCTCTCTCTAGATCATGGTCTGCCTTGGTTAAGAGAATGTGACCCATATGTTTTTGAGCAACCGACTGAATTACCCCCATTCCGTGATTGTGATCATCGAATACATCTGGTTCCCGGGGCTAGTCCAGTTAATAAAAGACCTTATAGATACTCACATACCCACAAAAATGTATCGGAAGAGTTGGTACAAGAACTTCTTGAATAAAAAATTATTCAACACCCCAATAGCTGCTTTGCAAGCCCAGCATTATTAGTCAAGAAAAAGGATGGCGGCTTTAGATTATGTATTGATTACAGAGCTTTAAACCAGTTAACAGTACCCAACAGATTTCCAATCCCCATGGTAGATGAACTGCTGGAAGAGTTGCAGGGGATGACGGTCTTTTCAAAAATCGATCTAAAATCCGGATATTATCAAGTGAGAATGCATCCTAGTGATATTCACAAGACGGCATTTAAAACGCATCATGGTCACTTCGAGTTCCAAGTTATGCCATTCGGATTGTCCAATGCTCCGGCAACATTTCAAGCACTTATGAATTCTATTTTCTACCGACATCTTAGGAAGTTTGTATTGGTGTTCTTTGATGATATCCTAATATACAGCAAGGATTTCCAACAACATGAGCAACACCTTAAGGTTGTATTTGACTTACTGACGAGTAATCAGCTTCATATCAACCCGAAGAAGTGCAAGTTTGGGTGTAAATTCATCGATTTCCTGGGTCATATTATATCAGCTGAAGGAGTGTCCACAGATCCCTCAAAAATAGAGGCAATAACACAATGGAAGACACCTATCACCATCAAGGAATTGAGGGGATTTCTTGGACTGACTGGTTACTATCGAAGATTTGTGTCAAATTATGCGGCCATCGCCCAACCTCTGACCACCCTTCTGAAAAAGAATTCCTTCCATTGGACAGAAAAAGCTGATGCTTCCTTTGAAAGTCTGAAACTAGCCCTGTCCAGGACTCCGGTATTGAGGTTACCAAATTTCTCATTGCCTTTTATCATTGAGACAGACGCCTCAGATATAGCCGTGGGAGCTGTTTTATTGCAATAAGGCCACCCAATAGCCTATTTCAGCAAGGCCTTTCCCAACCCCACACGGTATAAATCCATACGAGAGAGCTCATGGCAGTAGTTTGGGCCGTCAACAAATGGAAGCACTATCTTATGTTCAACAAATTCATTATACACACAGATCAGTTTAGCCTACGCTACTTAACAGAGCAAAAAGAAATGCCTACTCAATACCACCGATGGGTGTCAAAATTATTGGGATACAACTTCGATATTCATTACAAGGCAGGGAAGAAGAATGTGGTAGCTGATGCATTGTCTCGCTCTCAACCAGAGATCTCAGGAGAGTGCCTCTCACTTTCGATGACACATTGGCTGGACAAGATAAAACTCATGCAAGAAGTCAAAGATGATCCGAAGCTGGGAGAAATTTATAAAAGAATTGAAAGTGGCAGCGAACAAAATTCCAATTACACTATTTACCAGGGGTTACTACTTTACAAGGGAAGAATCATCTTACCGACCGACTCTTCTTTAATTGCTGCGATCCTAAAGGAATTCCATGATTTGAAGGTGGGAGGACATGGGGGTTTTCATAGGACCCTCAAAAGAATAACTCAACAAGTCTCCTGGCCCGGTATGAGAAGGACTATCAAGACATATGTGAATCAATGCCCAACATGTCAACAGCAAAAATCCTCCACATTATCACCAGCAGGACTGTTACAACCTCTACCAATCCCCAATCAAATCTGGGAGGATATCACCATGGATTTCATTGAAGGTTTACCCAAATCGGAAGGGTTTGACTCCATTTTGGTGGTGGTTGACCGCTTAAGTAAATACAGTCATTACATCGCAGTCAAGCACCCATACTCGGCTTCCACTATCTGCTTGGCTGATTCGGCATTATGTATGCGCCTGGGCGCTGATCGTTGTACCCTCCTTTGGCATACCCTGGATTGTATCATACATTTTCTTAAATGATGACTAAAAGGACCCTTGTAAAACCTTAAGGGGACAAAATCCACCTTTTGTTCAAAGCTCCCACGCAACCTGGTAACTTAAGTTTCTCATTGCTCGCTTGAAGATCAAAGACTAGGAAGAGACAGAGAGCGACCTGAGATTGGTCAAGGATGCTACGTGGTACGCTCTTTGTTGAAGAACAACATACTGTCTGAGATAACAGTAATGCCCTTGCTACTAGCTATAACTTTTTGTACAGTTGTTAAGCACTTAAATCATAGAGACTTGCTATGTCCACAATACTCTAGCTTGCCGACCGTATGGCTAAAAGACTACCTCTGGATCTCCACTAGTCTCTGATGTCCAAGCGTCGAATGAGTGATATCCATTTTTCTGCTGTAGGAAAGGTGTTAGCGGAGCCGGCACAGAGCCCACACCTGAACATCACGTGAGCACATATAGATCCTTTACTTTATTTCCGTTACTTTATTTTCCGTTACTTTATTTCTTCCTGTTAAGGGCACAAGAGTCAAATGGCTATCACTGTATTTGTATATAGCTGACCCTAGGGAATGAAGTAAGATACGGTTTTCTGTTCCATTGCCATCAAGTCATCTGCATGGTCACTTAACATTGTATCAGCGCCAGGTTATGATCCTGGCACCTGCGGGTTATGGGGCCACCAGGCTTCCTCTGCACACTTGCATGATATCTGGAACAATATTTGATATCGTAGCCAGGGTTGCAGTTTCGAATCCCAGGAGCAACGCACTATACTGTTGACCATAAATAGGCCAGGAGCAGGTGTTATTGGTTAGAGTTGAAGAACATATTGCCTCAAACCTATCATCTACAACTTTAGCTCAGTTGGTGAGCACATGAATTTTAACACTCCCTGCCCTGTGAAGGTACTCCCAAATATTCTTTTTCAAGATTGATGCTGATATTGATAGGGCAAGGAGGGGTATGGTTGCCTTAATAATTGATCAAATAATATCTAGAACCTACAGTAAGGGAGGTAGGTGCTAATGTTAAAATGCTCCTAACTGCCTTATAGATCCTTCAGAGCTTTGAGCTGATACAGGAATTCTCTTTGAGATGGATGCGTGTTGAATTAGTTTTTCAACTTTGCTTCTGCCTCTGGGGCTTTGAGCGACCTTGTCGTATACAGGTTGCCACTTCCTAATTCATCCTGCTGGAAGTCTCCTAGACTTTACCTCTCTAATGATGCTGGGCCGTATTTATGAGAGATGTTGGGCCAGTGGCGCCACAGATAGTTTGAGACCCAATAGGCATTCCAACTCACTGAAGAGTGCATGACCTGTAAGACCTAGGGACTCTGTTATCAGTGCAGGTAGAAGTTCACCTCCAGTCACCGTTTCTGAAAAGATATTCATCTAACATTCGTCATGAGCCTGGAAACTGACGTCTCAGATAACTCGAGCTCTGAGTTTTTGCACTGTGATGAGAAGGAGCAGGCCTCAGACCACACCCTTCATACTCTTCAGATCTCTCTGAAGTTGGCAATGGGCATTTCATCTCCTGGCTCACTGTAGATGAAAGGCTTGATTAAGGCCACAGGGTGATTGTTCTTACAACAATGCTGGAGATAGCAGGTGTCCTCCTCGTGGGTGACAGAGCCTGTACAGGACCCCTAGTTGCCGATAGACGAAATAGAACAAAATGTGAATATATCTATAACTCAAGCTTGAGAAACTTGATCCCATTAGTACTACAGCAAGGGTGATCCAGAACAAGTATTCTTTTTGGTATTTTTCCTTCGATGACGAATTGAAATTCTCCAAGCAGTGTATCAACTGGTATCGGAGACTCCACGTTCTCTGGTCTGTCAATCTCACAATGGTATAAGATCAGAAAGGTAGTTTGGACAACATGGAATTTCAAATAAGAATGAACAAAATTCTCAAGCATATCTTAGATCAGATGAACGAATTATGATTTCAACTGGACACTATGGAGTAATCTTGTCTACCTGCTATGATATCTGACACTGAAGTAAGAACGCCATGAGATCCACCTGAGAATTTACCTTGACTTCCTGGTCTTAAGTTAGGTATCGATTCTATTTTAGAAGATATGATTTACCGTGTTTTTGGTGAAGTTCCCGAAGGATGGATCAAGAGGGTGGAACATTTTTCTTGACAACATCCAACATGGCCTATGGAAAAAATGGTCTTATTATTTTGGTATCCGGTTGATTCTACCAGCCTTTAAAGTATCTTTCCCGCTCTCTCTATCAGATCTTATTTGAAATCCAACACACAGGTTTGTAATAGAGTATAAAACCGACTTTGAAAGACCAATGGCACAGATTCCTATACTGGCAAGGGATGCCAATGAACATAGTTATCTACAAGGCCTTAAGGCATAAAGCTACAGAAAAGTATGAAAGTCAAAACCATATGGGCTCAAGGAAATAATGGATTTATCTATTCAGGCAGAGCTTGATTTAGGCGTAATATTGCTATGCAAAACAATCCACCATATCTAAATGCCCTTCCATCTGGCAACACTGGGAAGAGACCAACGAAAACTGATGTGCCTGTAACAAGTATTGCTTATTCTTGCAGGCAGACACCTACCCAGAGTTATCTCAATCAAGTTCCAATGCAGCCATCAACCCGTTACCAAACTTAAAATTGAACTATGAGGTGTCACAACTTAAAATTGAACTATGAGGCGTCACAACTTAAAGTTCACTGAGTCTGAGTTTCAACAAATAAAAAACAAGGACGTCGTTTTTATTTTGCTCCAAAGCATTGCTGCAAAAAGCATTTCAGTCTCATAATGGTCTTAGATGGTGATCAGGATCCTCAACCTCATTATAAAGAAGAGGAAGATCTTATGCTGACGGATGACGCCCCTATCAACTCAAGCTCTCTTTTCACTGCTCAAAACTCTTTTTATTTTATCTTCTTCCCACACAAAAGGACTGACAGCGTGGGGAAGCATAAAAGGACAAAGGGTTAATCTGTTGACTGACAGAGAGCGACACATAATTTCGTTCACGCATATCTGGTGAAATCCCAGTGTTTCAAGGACCACCCTTTGATGTCCTTCTGGATAATGGTGTCCTTAAATAATCGACTGGCATTTGTCTAAATTTTCTGATCTGTATGCTGGGTCTCTTAATAATTCAATACTTTATTTGGATCCCACCAACTATTATATATGTTATTTTTGGAGTTCAATGGTTGAAGTTATTCCAAAGGTCCTATGGAATTAAATTCACCAGCTGAAAACTGATTCTGACCTACTACCTCAGGTGATTCCCTAGACCCCATGATTTCAAGAGACCATCCTGAGCAAACTCCAATTTAAGGGTACTTAATCTACTGCTGAACTTCCCGTTGAATAATTTTCGTACTGTATGTCCTACCATCTTTACTCAGCAATCCCAACTTCCTCTTAGGCATACGACAGATCACCAAGTACACTTATTTTCAAACTTCAAACCTCTCAACCACCACCCATTTAGGTACTCCCATTTACACAAAAATGAACTGGAAAAAGTTGTCCTGGAGTTACTTGATGCTAATTTCGTTATTACGATAAAGAATGAGAAAGAACCCTAAGGGGGAGAAGGAGAAAGACAACACACAACAGTATATTTCATTTCAGTAAAACCTGGTTTAAATACCAGGTATATTGCAATGTGTGCATGTTTTGTTCGATCAATCTCAACATGTTTTGTATGATCATGTTGTACAGGATTGTGTGTGATATCAATATCTAATTTACTGTCACAGTATAGCACAGTAGGAACATTCTGAGGTATTTGCAATCTTATGAAAGATGACCAATCCACAGTTTTTCAGAAATCCCCTGCATCAAAGTCCTAAACTCGACATTGGTGCTCGACCTTGCCACCACTTTCTGCTATTTACTTCTCCAACTGACAAGGCTACTGATACGGTCCTTGATCTAGGCTCGTATCGGAAGGACGGTAGAGGGCGAGGTAAAGTAGAAGTTCCCGGGGTAGAGAGGAGAACGGGAATGGTCGGGGGAAGGCCGAGCTGAGGGGGTAGGGATCGGCCGGGGACGAGCCGCCTGAAGATGCGGTGAAGTGGATATGATCGCGAGGACGGGGATCATAGAAGGGGAGAGAGAAACCAGACCTAGACGAGGAGAGGGGCAGGACAAGAACACTTCTTCTAACTTCTTCTTTCTTGGCTGCCTTCCTAAAGGGAGGGCATCCCTATTTAAAGGGAAATACATAATAGCAAATGACTAAAATGCCCCTGTGGACAGGGACAGGGACATACGAAATTTGAATGCATGACAGGGACATACATAAAATGCATTTGAAACCCACCAGGGACACTTTGAATTTTTAATTATGCCATTTGGGTTATCAATGCCCCGCCACTTTCCAACGCCCTATGAACTCTATTTTCAGTCCACGCCTCAGCAAATTTGCTCTTGTTTTGATGACATACTGATATACAGGAAGTTGATCATGGAACATGGAAAACATCTGCACCAGGCTTTCCACATTCTGAGAGAATATTTCAAGTATCAATGCAACGAAATATTTACTTGCGCAAATAAAAACGTCAAGGGCTCCGTATTCCTGAACAGGTATGGGAAGATATGTCCATTTATTTTATTGGAGGGTTGCTAAAATCTGAGGAGTAGCTGATGATGTAAAAAAGATTGACTGGATAATGTGTCGGCCCCTACCTTCATGTGTTATACTTTTGCGTGAGTCTTTGGGACTGACCAATGACTATCAACGGTTTCCATCAGACTGCTTCAAAGGACCGCTCCTTGACATTCTGTTGAACAAGAATGCATTTCACTGGAATGATGAGGCCAGGATTGCTTTCAAAGCATTGCAGTAGGCTCTATCTTCAACACCAGTCCTAAAATTACCGGATTGTTTGAGAACCTTTTATTTCGGAGACTGATTTCTCTGGGATTTATATCGGAGCTGCCCTTACTCGGGACTCCCATCTCAGCACAATATCAAATCCCTTCAGCATATGAAAGAAGTTGCTGACTGTGGTCCTTTTAGTGAGTGAATGGAAGCATTACATGTTGTTCAAACAAATGATCTGACAAGAATTTCAGACTAAATTTATCTGTATGGATGAAAAACTTCTGAAACATTAAGTAATATCTCCACTTTTTTACTGTCCACATAACCACAATCAGCTCCCTTTTGTAAGCTGATTTCAGTTGTGCCCTGCGAATGATGGTTTACTAAAATATGCAATAGGCTGCGATGCTTGCAGAAGTACTGCGCCTACTGCTTGATTGGATGCATCATTTTCTACTTTAAAAGGTATTGAAAAATTTGGTAACCTGAAGTTGTCAACAGAAGATATGGCTTGCTTGAGAGCTGTAAATGCCTGTGAAAATATGCCACCACAAGGACCACAAGATATGCATCCATATGAAATGAGGTTAGACAATAACTGTTTCAAACGTGGAGATCTGCCATTTTTTCAGTGGGAAAATGCTGATGGATGGATTACGTGCGTGAAACCATTGTTTCGAATGCATCCTATGATCGACCGTGACAATATGCAGCTGGTCTCCAGACAACTTGATAATTCAGCACAGAATTGGTTTATCTACACCGAAAAAGAGATTGGATTTCGAGACTGGGCAGATTTTTAACAGAAATTTTCAAACACATATGGACTCTCATCAGACAGTTCATATAAAAAATTAATTGAGGTAAAACAAACAGGGTCTGTCCACGAATCTAGAGCAGAATTTGAGCGCTTACTTGCTCAACTGCCCACTATAGAACTAAAAATCAAAGAAAATGCATAACTAGGCGGGTAAGAACCAGACATCCACCCTGAAGTTAAGATGTGTCTCCCTCTGGTCTGCAAGAAATTATGGAGCTATCTAATCAGACAGATTGATCTGGATGTCCTATGGACTACTCGACAATATACCAATATTTACCCAAATTCACGTGCAATGAGAAACCTTTACCAGAAGGCGATGCACCCCTATAGAGTACCTGAAGAATACTTTGATCGTTTGGAAGAAGAGGGAGAATTGGATAGACAGAGATAGAAAGAAAACAAAAAACTTCACTTAAGCCAAAAGTACAAGGGTCGTTTATATACAAGGGTACTAGCCGTTACTTGTAACGGCTAGTTTCTAACGGCTAGTTTGACTAGCCGTTACTTACCCGATTTTACTTTAAAGTAAATCGGGTAAGATTATTTGAGGCCCATTTGCTTTCTTGATGGGCCTGGCCCATATTCGTCAACAGTACCCACTGTAGCTCCTTCTACAAATCGCCAAAACCTAGCACAGAGAAACGTAAATCTACAGATAGTTCCCTCAACTCAAGCTGATCAACAGCCCATGCAAGATTTGACACATAAATGGCATAATTTGAAGCACTGAAGGCGAATTTCAATTGCGAAAATCTAAAGGACTTTGTTTCTATCGTAATGATCGATTCACCCCAGGTCACCATTGTAAAAGAGATCTTAATCTCATCATGGTTAGAGAAGGAGATCAAGATGCTGAAACTGAAGAAATAGACAGTGATTTCATGCAGACAGATGACGACCCAGTATATATGGTGCAAACTTCATTGCCCGGGTTTCTCTCAATTACTCTGAAAGACAACTCAGATGAGATGCTTAAACTATGGGGAAGCACATTTGGTCATCAAGTAAGAATTCTCATAGACATTGGAGCAACTCATAATTTCATTCACTGTGAGCTGACTGCAATGCTTTCCATTCCAATGTCAGGAAAAAGGGAATATGATATATTGTTAGCTAATGGCGCAGTTCAACATTCTCTAGGAATTTGTCACAATAGTCCTATCTACATTCAAGGACTTGAATTCGTTCAGGACCTGATTCCCATTCCTTTAGGGAATGTGGAAATAATCCTGGAAATTCCATGGTTGAAGTCGTTGGAATGGTTTTATGGCGATCTAAATATTCTCACTCTCAAAATATTGTACTGAGGTCGTTTGCACTTGCTAAAATCAGATCCAGATCTCACTTCAGGAGTTGATTTACATGTGCTTTCAACCCAAGATTTATTGCAGGGTAAAAGATAGTTCCAAGAACTTTACAATGCTTCAGATCCAGATCTCCCCACGGTACTTCAACTCAATTCTGCTTTTCATAAATTTTGTGTGTTATACCCTTCAGTCTTTGAACCATCTTTGAGCCTACCTCCCAAATGAGCTTTAGACCATCAGATTCATCTTGTTCCTAATTCAAAACCTATCAATCTGAGACCATATCTACATTCCCTCCTACACAAGAATGAACTAGAGTGATTGGTCCAGGAATTACTTGACTTGAAATTAATTCGCCATTCAAATAGCCCTTTTTCTAGTGCAGCCCTAATGGTTAAGAAGAAAAACGGTGGATGGAGAATGTGTTGATTACAGAGCCTTAAAACAAGTTTACTGTCCCAAACATATATCCAATTCCAGTAGTGGATGAACTACTTGAAGAACTACTCGGATCCACCATTTTAACCAAACTAGACCTCAAGTCAGGCTTCTACTAAATCCGCATGCACGAAGAAGATATACATAAGACTGCTTTCAAAACTCATCAAGGACTCTATGAATTCACTGTAATGCCTTTTGACTTGACTAATGCACCAGCAACATTTCAGGAGCTCATGAACTCAATCTTCCAACCTTATATGTGTAAAATCGTACTTGTTTTCTTTAATGATATCCTTTTCTACAGCCGATATCCACATGAACATGAGAATCACTTGAATTCAGTTTCCAAAATGTTGGAGAAACACCATCTTTGGATCAATTTTAAAAAGTGTCACAGTGGTCAACAACAGATGGGTTATTTGGGCCATCACATTTCAGACAGAGGAGTTGCAACAGATAATGAAAATATTCTAAGTATTGTTCAATCGCGAGTCCCTACAACTCCAAAGCAAGCTCAGAGGTTTTCTTGGCGGCGCCTTTTCTCATATGAAATTATTTTACCCAATTCATGATGCTCCCGCTCCTAAAGTCGCGCCTGCTCACTGGCGCCTTCATCTTAATATGAACCGCTTCCGCGCCTTCATCTTAATATATTCACGCTCGTCTGAATCTGAACGCTCCGTCGCGCCTGAATCTGAATGCTCGTCTGAATCTTAATCTGAACGCTCGCCTTCATCTTCACGCTCGTCGCACCTTCATCGGAATCTTCATCTTCACGCTCCCGCTCACTCGCGCCTGAATCTGAATCTTCATCTGAATTTCTTGTTCCGTCGCTTCTGCTCCGCTCGTCTTCATCTTCATCTTCACCGCTTCTGCGCCTTCTTCATATAGGCATTTATTCTTTATCTGTTCTTTCAGAACGTGTTTATCCGCTCCTAAAGTCGCGCCTCCATGACCCCTTAGCTGGTAGGTCGTTTCTTTCAGAACCTGCGAATACCGGCACCAGCATTGTTGGCTCTTTCGAGGTTCTGAAAGAAAGAATAATCATAAAACATAATAATACAAATGCTTTCTCTAAGAGGCAGGTTGAGGAACTCTTACTGGATCCCCTCCCACCGTTGATTAGCATCACCTTCTCGTCTTTGAGCTTTAGCTTAAAAATAAATAAAATAATCTTCCATGTTGCGCGCTTGAGATATTAGCTCATCCCATATGAGTAAGTTATGTACACATAACCTGAGTGAGCTCGAATTGCAAGTAAAAGGTTACGAAGTAAATAAACCAATCAATGAGATGTTGTTGGTGGCTTGGCTTCTCATTCAGAGGGATTCTATTTTTTCCCGGTCAATTGCTTTTCTTGCAGAACCTAACTGAACTAATTATAGCAGTCTTCTATGTGTGCTTGGGAGAACGAGGGCTGATCCAATCCGGTCTCTCTTGAACCAGCCAACTCCCGACCCTAGGGAAGACGACTAGCTAGATGGTCTTTGAGTCAGAATTCGAACTTGTTGATGCGGAGAGCCATCAAAGGTTCTTCTTTTAGAAGAACTGAGAACCCCGCGAAAGAATTTCCTTCGTTACGAAGTCACTGATTAGCATCACCTTCCATCTTTCTTTCATTCTTGCAGAACATTCGGTTATGTTTTAACATAAGAATTTTTAATGCTGAACGGACTGAACCTCTGTAGAATGTAGGATGTCCACTTCCTTCGGAACCTTAACGGATAACCTTTCTTGAATAACGTTGGATAACCTCATTTACTTCGTAACCTTTCATCGTTTCTTGCAGAACGTTTCTTTGCTCCCGCTCCTAAAGTCGCGCTAAGCGCTAAGCGCCGTCGAACGTTGATTCATTTCTTTTTTTTTTTGAAAAAGTTGATTCATTTCTTGCTCCGTTGCTTCTGCTCATCTCGTCTTCATCTTAATCTGAACGCTCCTCGCGCCTCATATATTCACCGCTTCCCCGCCTTCTTCATTTTCATCTTCATGTTACGAAGTCAGATTCAGATTCAGAAGAAAAGCGAAGTGTTAGAAACGTTCTTCAAGAAATGATGCTGTTACGAAGCGAAGTAAACAGAACAGAAAAAATGAAGAAGGTGCGAGGGAGCAGAAGCTATGGAGCATAAGGCGCGGAAGCTGTGAAGATGAAGATTCAGACGAGCGAGCGGCGCGACGCGCGACGGAGCAAAGTAACGAAGTCAAAGGCGCTCAGGAGCGATGAAACGTTATCCAGTGGATAAATGAAGTCAAAGAAACGATGAATGATTTATAAGAAGTGTAGAAGTAAAGATAAAGAATGTAATAACTTAAGGTTCAACATCTTCGCTCCGTCAGTCGCGTCTGAATCTTAATATTCACCGCTTCCGCGCCTTGGGTATTTGTCTCTATCTCGCAAAACTCATACTTGAGATAGGATGAATAGGTGAACCTCGTTTTTTTTTTTTTTGAACTATAACGAGGGATGAACACCCCCCGACGAATCGGTGAACCTCCCGTCAGGACCTCACAGGACCTTTACATGCTTATCAGTCATCATCAAAACCTCCCTTTGCTTCTCGTCGCTTGCAAGGACCATGCTGCCTCAAGTCCTTTTGCTTCATGTATAGCTCCATCGTTAGAAGCCCTTCTTCCTCTGAACACCTCGTTTCTATGTAGCCAGATAGCCCACAACACGGCTAGGG
The DNA here is from genome assembly GCF_029677425.1 of Wolffia australiana. NCBI lineage: Eukaryota > Viridiplantae > Streptophyta > Magnoliopsida > Alismatales > Araceae > Wolffia > Wolffia australiana. The sequence goes on along the minus strand of NC_135852.1, from coordinate 7,029,053 downwards.
CTCGGCCCCCTTCCCTGTTTCTTCTTCCCACGAAATGCCGTGCCGAATCCCAAAAGGCCTGTTCAGATAATAAACAGTTTATAATGGAAATGGACGGCTTAAATTTGGGCATTGGAGCTGTCCTCACTCAAGAAGGATGCCCAATTGCATACTTTAGCAATACATTATCACATCAAGGAAAACTGAAGTCAGCGTATGAAAGGGAAATGATGGCAGTAGTCCTTTCCGTTAATAAGTGGAAACATTATCTGCTTTTTTGAAAAAAATACTATTTTCACTAACCAATTCAGTCTTAATTTTGTGAATGAACGGCAAGAGATCCCTCAACAGTACCATAAATGGATGGGGAAGCTACTGAGTTTTGATTTCAAGATCAAATACAAGACATGCAAAAACAACATAGTGGTTGACTCGTTATCTCGCTCCATGAGTGAAAATGAGAGCCACGTGTTTGCAACTGAGGATATAACATGCATATCCATATCAATGCTATATTGGTTGGACAAACCGGTCCTCGTAAGAGAAATCAATGCTGATCCAAAACTTATCAGGAGAAAAGAGGCCCTTCTTCTGAATGGTTCGGACACCCACAATGTATGCTGCAAGAAGACCTTTTCTGTAAGAAGAAGCTGACCATCCCTAAGAACTCCTCACTCATTCCCCTCATATTGCATGAGTTCCACGATGCCAAGGTAGGAGGACATGGTGAATTTCAAAAACGTAAAAAAGAATTTCGCTGCAACTCACCTGGCCAGGAATGAAGAAGTAGATAAAGATGTATGTATCTCAATGTCAAGTTTGCCATAGAAATAAAACATCCAATCTTACTCCTGCAGGATTATTACAACCGCTGCCTATACCTGATAAAATTTGGGTAGATATTTACCTCGATTCTATTGAAGGTCTTGCTATCTCAAATGGTTTTAACACAATCATGATAGTAGTGGACCGTTGGAATAAATATTGTCATTATATTGCACTTAAACACCTTTTTACAGCTCAAGGAAGAGCATAAAATTTTATCCGTGAAACTGTCAGAGTGCATGGCATTCCAAAAGTCTATCGTTTCAGACCGAGGCAGGGTTTTACAAGTTCATTTTGGAAGGAACTTCATGAATCCCAACGTACAACGTTAAAATATGGGGCTGCACTGTCACCAAATGACTCTCTCGACCGTTTTTTTTCAAAAAGAGACACCATACTCGACAAAATAAAGGCATGCTTATGCAAAACCCAATCAATCACGAAGAAGAATGCGGAAAGTATCACTGGGATATTGAATATCAACATGGCGACCAAGTCTACATCAAGATTTGTCCCTACCGCATGAAATCCCTAGCCAAAAGGAATTTTGAAAAATTGGCTCCCCAATTCTTTGGCACCTTCACTATAATAAAAAAGATAGGCCCTGTTGCTTACAAATTTGATTTGCCATCTACAGCCACCATTCGTCCTGCATTTCATGTATCAAATCTCTGCAACCATGTATCTTCATCTATCCCAACTAATCTAACTAACGATTGAGAATAGCAGGTATATCCGGAGTCTGCAAATCCTACCAAATGGAAAAATCTAGTGGAAGAATCTCCCACATCATTAAGCTACATGGGAAGATTTAGAAGTTATTGAAGGGCAATTTCCAAATTTTCCAATTGAGGACAATTGGACTGTCGAGGAGGGGAGTAATGTTACAAACATCCCAAGGACTTACAAGAAATGCCCCAGAAAAGAAAGACAGGCGGCTGTTCACTCCTAGAGAGGGAGATTGGGTGGAAAAAGTCTAGATAAATAAATCCCTGCTCTCAAGAAAGGGGACGGGTTTTCTTTTGGGATTTTCAAGAAGCGGTTTGGGCAAGGGATCCTCCATTCAGAAGGGCGAGGGAACAGCTGATGCGGCTGAGCTCCCTTTCTACTATCCTACATTCTCTCTACTTTTTTCTCTCTTTCTCATCTTCTTGGTTGTTCGTCCTGGTCTTCTTGTGTCTCAAATCGTGGATATTATCTGATCGGAACATATTATATGGAATTTTCTTTAATTCTTGTTGAGAATCTATCTCTCGCTTGCATCACGTTCACATAAACACTTATTAGGAAATCCATTTCTGCATTCAAAATGCTGTTCAAACACTAGTCAATAATCCAAACTAAAGTTCTCTTTGGTGTAAATGAACCAGTCATGCACCTGGCGTTTGATGTTAAGAGAAATTGAATGTAATTTTTTGGACTCTGGAAGTCAATGTACCTTGAAGCAGTGTTCGATGCAATTTAGCTGTGGTAGTGCATTAGTAACATTAAAATATGGCAGATTTCCTTTTCTGAATTCCAATTTGTTCTCATAGGATTGTATTGATTGGCTGGGATCTGGCCATACCTCACATTTGTATCTGGAGCAGATCTGGAGATGCTTGGAGCCGGACCTTCTAGTTTGGTGTTCATGGCCTTTGGTTGCTGTAATATAGACGAAAGAACTTCCACCATGTCGTTCTGATCTGGAATTATTCCTGTTCCTTTCTCAACTGATTCTTCCATACTTTCTTGAACTTTCATGGTTGTGACACTATCAAGATCTCGTTTTGTGTCAATAAGAAGTCAAGGTTGTTCTTCAAGAGGTGGTGTACCTCAGATGAAGGATGACTAGGTGTCACTATTGTTGATTGATCCTGGAAAAATCTCGATCGCCATGGAAATCGTAGCGGCTCACGGTAGACCTGGAGAACAGGTAACTGCAGTTGTTCTCACAGTTCACAGTGGGTCGAACAACTGATATGGATTGTAACAGCCAAATGTACAAAATCAATGTTGAATGTCAATCCTGGAATTAAACAGATTGAAGGATTAGATGTTGGGAGATGAACGAGCAGAGACGATAGATGATATGGATAGAAGATAGATACAAGGGGAGAATGGAGATAGCTCCATCTCCCCCTTCTGGTTGTGAAAGACTTCTGCGCTGCAGCCTCAGCTTCTGCTGCCATTTTGGGATACTGACTTCTTGATTACCTCCTGCTGGTCTAGTTTTTATTTATAGTCAAGTGATACATGCGACTTGACTTAAGAAGGTTTCTTAAAGGCGCGTCGGCTATGCGTTCTTGAGAAGAACATATCGCCTTAAATGTAGCGTTTCCATTTTAGGGGTTTCTATACTATGTAATAGTATGCACGAGAATTTACAGTGTCACCCTCGTGTTATAAAACTTCAATATTTTTCCTTGATATTTGGTGGAGCCTTTTTTTTACCTTGTCGTTTCTGTTGTAGGCAATCAAGTTGGTCAATACGTTTTTGCGAAGGTAAATTGAAACTTTTACAATTCATTAAAAATTTGTTGATTATTTTTCTTACATATTTTTACAACCTTGTCAAAGGCAAGTGCCCATTTTCTCGTGCAATTTTAAGGAATGATGATTGTCATGGATTTTCCAATTATTTTTAACTTAATGGTGCTTTGAAAAAATGAACTCTGTTGAAATTTGGAAGATGTAGCAGATCAGACAAATGCAGGGCAGTCTGGGAGTACCTTCTGCCCTGGACACAACTTTGGGCTGAAAGTTTTGGCATTTCTTCAATTTCGGGTGATCTCCCCTCATTTCATTCAAAAAAGGAATTTGTTAACTAGTGACCAGAGAGAGGTTGAGAGGGATAGAGGAGAAGCTCCAGCCCTAAGCAGCGCCTGAGAGAGAGGGAGGGTTTGCAAAAAACATTAACCTCATGAGGCTCGCTCATAAACTGACTTAAAAGACTGACGGCATAGGAAATGTCTGGTCTTGTGTGATTGAGATAGATTAGTTTTCCAATCAACCTCTGATAAGAAGTTCTGTCCACGGGAGCTCCATCATCTCCTTTGCAAATTTTCACATTCACGTCCAGTGGTGTCGAGGCAGGTTTGCACCCCAATTGTCCAGTTTCCTGGAGTAAATCCAAGGTATACTAATGCTGACTGAGAGAGATTCCATCCTTGGAATGGGCCTCCTCAATACCAAGGAAGTATTTAATCTGACCAAGTTGCTTCATCTCAAATTGTCTGGACAATGCTGTGGTCAACTGACCTATCTCTTCAACGTCCCCTCCAGTGATTAATATATCATCATCATACACCAACAAAATAGTGACTGCTCCAGCTGCACTATGCTTGATAAATAGGGCATGATCTCCTCTTGCTTGATGGTACTTTAGATCAATCATGGCTCTGGTAAAACGACCAAACCAAGCCCTGGGTGACTGTTTCAGTCCATACAAGGCTTTCTTCAACCTACAAACTTGATTTGGCTGATTCGTCAGCTGGTATCCTGGAGGGAGTTGCATATATACTTCTTCCTCCAACTCTCCATGAAGAAAGGTATTCTTCACATCAAATTGGAGAATCTGCCACTCACACTTGGCAGCTAGAGCAATTAGAACTCAAACTGTGTTGAACTTTGCCACCGGAGCGAAGGTCTCACCATAATCAATGCCATGTGTCTGGGTGTACCCTTTAGCCACCAACCTTGCTTTGAGTCTCTCCAGTATTCCGGCTGCATGAAATTTTGGGTTGAACACCCAACGGCACCCGACAGCTCTCTTGCCCTTCGGAAGTGTGGTAAGCTCCCAAGTATCATTCTTCGCGAGTGCTCGCATTTCCTCATCCATTGCAGCCTTCCACCCCGGATCCCGGAGAGCATCTTCGACCCGAGTTGGAATAATAATGTCGCCAAGTCTTGTGAGGAAACTTTTATACTGACTGCTCAACTTGTTGTACCGTACATACTGCCAAATAGGATACTTGGCGTTGACCCGGCAAGACCGTACCCCTTTTCTAAGGGCTATTGGCCATCCCAAGTCAGCACTGACCTCCTCCACTTGGGTATTGGTGGTTATATCCTCTTGTAGTACACCAGAATCTTCTTGCTCAACTACTGCTTCGTTATTGACTTGACTGTCTTCTTCCTCCACCTTCTCTCTTTCATCTGGAACCGGTTGAGCCATGGGTTCTACATCATCTTCACTTGGCCTGATATCTGTGTTTGCAATATTGTCTTCTACCAGAATCGGGGCAGGATCCCGCACAGGCACCGATCCAATGAAACGCACCGATTCAAGGTCTGTTGCTCCGGTATCTGCAGAAGGTGTTTCAGACGTATAGTACCACTCAGACTCATTAAATACAACATCTGCTGATACAAAGAATTTCCTGGACGGTGGATGATAGCACCGGTATCCCTTCTGAGTACCCGAGTATCCAACAAATATACAACAGAGTGCTCTAGGGTCAAGCTTCCCAGAGCTCTGATGTACATATGCCACGCATCCGAACGTCCGAGCAGGAAGTCCGGAAAATAACTTTATCCCTGGAAAAACTGCTCTCAACATTTCCAACGGGGTCTTACGATCAATTACTTTCATAGGGATTCGATTTATAAGATGTGTGGCGGTTAGAACCGCCTCTCCCCAGTACCTCTTTGATAGATTTGCTTGAAATAACAGTGACCTAGCAGTGGCCAGCGTATATCCAAGTCGCCTCTCAGCCAGACCATTCTGCTGAGGGGTATTAACACATGAAGATTGATGAACAATGCCATTTTCTGAAAAATAGGACCGTACTTCAGAGTTAAAAAACTCAGTTCCATTATCTGATCTGAAACGCTTAATCTTCTTACCAAACTGATTATGTATCAGTTCACAGAAATTGACAATAATCTTGGGGACCTCTGTCTTGGATTTCAGGAGGTGTACCCACATTGTTCGACTGTAATCATCCACAAAGACAACAAAAAATCTACACCCTGTTAAGCTTTAAACCGGGCACGGCCCCCAAACGTCACTGTGTATGCATTCAAACGGAGATGTGCATCGATCATCCAAAGATTTAAATGAAGTTCGTCGAAGTTTAGCCATTTGACAGGCTTCACAAAACAAATGTTCCACAGAAATTCCACGAAGTAATGATGGGTAACAAAGTTTTAAGAGGTCAAATGGAGGATGCCCCATTCGTCGATGCAGGCGAACTACTCTGTCCACTTCCGAGCCAGAAGAACTTGTGATCAGACAATGTCCAGAAGGTGCATTGAGCAGGAGCAGGCCACCCTCTTGTCTAAAGGACAAAATCCTCGTCCTGGAGACCTTGTCACATAAAAAACAGTCATCACTGTCCAGAATGAAACGCCAACCACTGTCATCTACAAGTTTTTGTAATGAAATAAGATTCACTTGAAGATCTCTAACATGAAGAACTTTCTTTAAAGTACCAAGTCGATTAAGTATGATATCACCCATTCCTTGCACTGGCAGGGTTCCTCCCCCAGCAGTTTGAACTCTGTGGGGTCCCTCTGCTAGTGAATATTGGACAAACAGATTCCCTTCGGAAGACATATGATCTGTAGCCCCTGTGTCTGCTATCCATTTAGAGGTAGAGGGGTCACCTGATTTTACCAGTGAAGTGGAATCTTACCAGTGTAGAGGTAGAGGGGTCACCTGATTTTACCAGTGAAGTAATGATGGGTAACAAAGTTTTAAGAGGTCAAATGGAGGATGCCCCATTCGTCGATGCAGGCGAACTACTCTGTCCACTTCCGAGCCAGAAGAACTTGTGATCAGACAATGTCCAGAAGGTGCATTGAGCAGGAGCAGGCCACCCTCTTGTCTAAAGGACAAAATCCTCGTCCTGGAGACCTTGTCACATAAAAAACAGTCATCACTGTCCAGAATGAAACGCCAACCACTGTCATCTACAAGTTTTTGTAATGAAATAAGATTCACTTGAAGATCTCTAACATGAAGAACTTTCTTTAAAGTACCAAGTCGATTAAGTATGATATCACCCATTCCTTGCACTGGCAGGGTTCCTCCCCCAGCAGTTTGAACTCTGTGGGGTCCCTCTGCTAGTGAATATTGGACAAACAGATTCCCTTCGGAAGACATATGATCTGTAGCCCCTGTGTCTGCTATCCATTTAGCGGTAGGGGGGTCACCTGATTTTACCAGTGAAGTGGAATCTTACCAGTGTAGAGGTAGAGGGGTCACCTGATTTTACCAGTGAAGTAATGATGGGTAACAAAGTTTTAAGAGGTCAAATGGAGGATGCCCCATTCGTCGATGCAGGCGAACTACTCTGTCCACTTCCGAGCCAGAAGAACTTGTGATCAGACAATGTCCAGAAGGTGCATTGAGCAGGAGCAGGCCACCCTCTTGTCTAAAGGACAAAATCCTCGTCCTGGAGACCTTGTCACATAAAAAACAGTCATCACTGTCCAGAATGAAACGCCAACCACTGTCATCTACAAGTTTTTGTAATGAAATAAGATTCACTTGAAGATCTCTAACATGAAGAACTTTCTTTAAAGTACCAAGTCGATTAAGTATGATATCACCCATTCCTTGCACTGGCAGGGTTCCTCCCCCAGCAGTTTGAACTCTGTGGGGTCCCTCTGCTAGTGAATATTGGACAAACAGATTCCCTTCGGAAGACATATGATCTGTAGCCCCTGTGTCTGCTATCCATTTAGAGGTAGAGGGATCTGTAGCCTCTTGGCTACTGGAGCATATGTCTCCGTAAAGTCAATTCCATATTTGGGTGTACCCTTGAGCAACGAGTCATGCTTTATAGCATTCCAGCTGACCGTCTGCACGATACTTGACTGTGTAGATCCATTGACAACCAATCGGGTGTATTCCTTGTGGTAGAGATGTCAGTTCCCATGTATTGTTAGTTAGTAAGGCTTCCATTTCGCTATCCATTGCTTCTCTCCACTGGGTTGTGTGAGTGCCTCATGGACTGACCAAGGTATGGTGATTTGTTGAAGATGTATTGGGAAGTTTTTATGCTTTGTAGGAACTTGTGCGAAAATGGACACCTTACATAAGGGGAATGGAGTTGTGGATAAGCTTGCCACCATATCTCCTGCTGAATCAGACAGGAGGTCCATCACCTGTGTGCTCTACTATAGTGGGTTGCACAACAGGAGGGCCTCGAATTTGAGTTCTGATGAAGTGCTTTGGAAATGGTGGTAAGAGTTTACATTGGTCCTAATGGTGTAAATAGTACTCTCGAGATTCTCTGGTCTGATATCTGGAGTAGGTTCTGGTATGTCTGATGTTGTCATTTCGTTGGGGTCCTGAAGATGATTAGAAGGTGCAGACAAATTTAATGACAAGTTTGGATATGTAGATGAGGTGGTATCCGCCACGTCGGTTGGAGAGTAATAGAATTTACTCTTGTTGAATGTAACATCCTTGGAGATCAGAATGCGTTGTGTAGGGGGGTAATAACATTTACATCCCTTTTGGGTGTTAGAGTACCCTACAAAAACACATTTCAGTGCTCAAGGTGGCAACTTATTGGTTTGATGGACCTGTAGATGTACATAGCTTTCACATCCAAAAACTCTGAGTTCTAAGTCATTGTGTAGTTGTGTGTTAGGATAGGCTTGTGAGACCATCTCCTGAGGTCTGCTACCATTCAAAGTACTAGTAGGAAGTCGATTAATTAGGTAGGTAGCTAGCATGGCCTCTCCCCAAGGGACATTTGGACTATGACTTTGAATGATGAGAGCCCAAGTTTTTTTCCAAAATATGTCTTAGTTTTCTTTCTGCCTTCCATTCTGCTGGGGAGCATGGGGATATGAGGACTCATAAATGATACCTTGAGACTTAAATGATGTAAGAATTTATGCATTCATAAATTCTCTGCTCTTATGAATAAATTCTGGTAGCCATGGACGAGTACTGGTGGTGACAATAAATAAATTCTCTGATAATTATCAGTTGGAAGCATTTAATCAGCGTGCGATATTGCCTGTGGACGGTGAGAGACAACAGAATTATAGGTGGACTGAGGCAGCAGAGATTGTGGAAGCGGAGATGGCAGTGACTGCCAGTACTGGTAGCCATGAACAGTGGAAGTTGAGGCAATGCCCGGCGGAGGGAAGATGAGGGAGGATAGGAGAAGTCGTTGAAACCCCTGGCTGGCGTCTTCCGCGCTGTGTACTTCATGATCATATCTTTTTAGATCACCCGGAGGGTCACCGACCTTTTGTGATCTCCCTTATCTTTCTTTCAAAAACAAATAGGAGAGGTTGCGAAAGAACGAAGGGCAGAGGTCGGAAGATGGACAGGGGATCGAAAGGCAGAGCATGGAAGAACATAATCAGAACAGATGAGTAGTGTGAGGCCAGACAAGGGTTGGGTGGAAGGCAGCAGGGCAGGAGGGCAAATTTGGCAACGTCAGGAAGGTCAGCCAATCAAGGCAAGCACCGTACTTAGGGGAACTGATGTGACCTACCCTTGGGGCTCTGTTGGGGCTGGTGGTCAGGCTGCAAGGACTCAGCAGGAAGCAGCTACGGAGGTGGGATGCCCCTATGGTAGGGTCCCACAAGAATTATGAGGTGTATCACATGATAGAAGTGATTCCCCTATGGACAGTCCTGATAATTTTTGTCCAATGCTTGGCCTTCTTCTTTGGGGGTAGTATTTTTGTATTAATGAATCTTTGACGATTACATGTTCTTGATATTGAAAGGAGTTTCTCTGCTTGACTTAATTGTTGGAAAGAAGGATATAATGATCTGTTTGTTTCTTAATTTGCAGGTTCTTGACAACATCCAAGTATCAATAAAGAATGTACATATCATGTATATCGATGGACATTGTGATCTGGTATAAAATTTTCCTTTTGTCATAAAATCTTCATCTTCAGTTTCAGTATCAGTCTGCTGGAAGTGTTCCAGCTTTGAGTTTCATTTTGATGCTTTGCGACTAGTCTGTAATTTATTTTATTAAATCAGTTTAAAATTTGATGTGAATCATACGTCATTTTGTACTGGATTTGGACAGTTAGTAGCCACCTTCAGTGAGACTCTTTGTCGTCAGATGAATGTCCATGTCCGGATAGTGACCTCTCTTCCTCTCGCCCCTCCCGGATCCTCATGTAGGCCTTCTGGACAGAGAAGGGGCCATTTGTCGATAGCCAACCATCCCCCGCTGTCATTCGATCTTAACTGGATTAGGGATTGTTGCATGTCCATGAGTTCAGACACCTGCTGGTTGGATAAGGCACTCTGTACTTTATTCTATCGAAGCTTCCTGTCTCTATGACAAGTTTTTGAAAAAGGTACTGTTAATCGATCTGAACATGCAGAAATAATGAACCCAAAGGATACTATTTTTATTCTGTGCGAACAGAATCTTCTTGGCAAAGTTTCATCTACGTGCCTTCTTGATATTTGGTTGTCAAGTAATCTCCTATCGCTTTGTGACTTCATCATTTCTTTCCATATTACAAGATTTTTTTTTTTAAAAGGGGGAAGGTCATCACAGATTGGTGATCCTCCCTATTTGCATAACACAGGAATATCGTGTGTTTAAGCTTGATATGTTGTTATATAATGTTCTTGACATTAAATGTTTTTGTTCGGAAGATCTCTATCCCTTATCTTTCTTAATTTTGCAGGATGACTTCATTTTTGGTTTACGGTTTTCAAGCTTGACAATACTGAATGATACACGAAAGCAGAATGTCAGGTGAGTAGCAATTAATCTGCTCAGATTGAAGATTCCACTTTATCTTGAGTGGTCTAAAGATTACACTTGGTTTTTGATTGCTTGATACTGCATTCTGGTTTAAATACATTGAATCCATTTTTATTTTTTGCATGTTACACGTAGAAATTGTGAATTATCCGTGAAAATGTGGTTACAGAATCAAATTTTATTCATTTTTTCCCAGATCTATGCATGGGAAGACCAGAGCTGGTCAAGCTAAGAAGGTTCTTAAGCTGACAACTTTAGGGATCTACTGCAACATTTTGGAAGATAATATTGGCACAGAGGACGATCCTACTGAGATGCCTCATAATTTGAAGTTTGATCTTAAGAGATATGATTATCTCATAAATCCATTTGATCTGACCATTAACTTAGTGGTAAGCCGGTTTTCTACCTTGTTCATTTCATTGTTTCTTATTGCTGCGTTAAAAGTGGTGCCCACCCGCTTGAGGTAATGCATTTTCTTGTGGAAATATGTGGTGTGATATTTTTTTTTACGATAAATGAAGAGGTTCGGGCCTCAGACAGGTATAGCTCCAAAGTTGATGTCACCTGAATATTTGGAGTTTTGCTAGCAATTTTAGTTCTAATTCGCTGTTTTTATTGTTCACTTTGGGATTTATTTGATCACTAGTCCATAGTTGACTTCTTTCTTTCTCTAAGCTTCTCATGTTGCATTTTATTGGAAATGTTGGAACTTTTGGTTATACTGGTGCTGTTTTTCCTTGTCACTTACATGAAGTAGAAAGTTAGCTTTGACTACTAGTGTAGCAGACTATTTCTTCAGAGGCTAGTGCGGATTCTCAAAGTGCAAATTCGCATAAGAAATGTTTTGCATTTGGACATTTCATCCACATTTAATTATTTTTCCTCAAATATTTAAGCGTACTGTTTTTTAATTTACTGTAGGAAGAGATGAAAAAACACTCTCAGGCTTTTGGGAATTCGCTCAAACCAAGCAATAGAGTCAGAAATTTTCATTAGATGATAATTTTTTGGTTTCCTAATTCCTTGTCACTCCACAAAATCGTCATTTCAAAGATATTTTTTCTGTAGATTATTTGCGTTTGAAACAAATAATTTCGTTGAGTTTTCATCAGTTGAATTTTGATTTGGTTGCTAGGTGAACAAGTCTGGTATGTTAGATGCAAGTCCTGCCTATGCAGTTGTTGCCGAGCTAACTTCTATGGTTTGTTTTCTGTGGCCAATATCTTTAGATGTTTTCATTAAATATTGTGTGGTCATTTGATGCTTTAGTGGTCACTTGGTTGTGGTTTTTTTCTGGAAGGTCGTGTTATTGAATGAGGTTCAGTTAGCGCAAATTTTAAAGCTTTGGGATCATTTATCAACCTGCTCACTGAGAGAAAGGTAGTTTCTTCTTTACTTGTTTGCCAAGGGGCTTCAAAGTTAAATTAATGACTAAAGATTGAATGTTTTAAAGATTCTTTAAAACCTTCAATATCTTCGTGTTGAGTTCTAAATTTTTATGGTAAGCTGAAGTTTTATCATTTGCTCATTTTGTCATGTGGGCTATCTTTGTTCCTTACATCCGGTATCTCGATTGTTGCATTCTTTGGGAGTTATTTTGCCTTTTTTTTGAGAGCATATTCATACCTCTTGATACCATAGTTGATGCGGATTTGACAATCACTGGTCTTGTTTGTGGGGTGCTGTAGATATGGACGTTATAGACCGGATCACACATCCTTATTGCAGAAGATTGATGGATGGCCTCTAAAGTGGTGGCATTATGCACAGCAATCCATTTTAGCCGATGTAAGACAGAGGCTGAAGAAGACTTCTTGGAGCAGTCTTGGATGGAGATTGTATGCCAGAATCCCAATGTTTAATTAGGCATTTTTGGAGTTTCGATTTTTGAATTCTTTGATCTTTTCAACTGATGCATATTTCCTTCTAATCATGCAGTATACTGTCTTTGATCACTAACTTTTATTCCAACTGTAATATATTTTTGCAAATCATCTGCAATATTTCATTTCAGTTGGTTTTTGTGTGAATATATTTTTTTTGAAATATAACAAGGGATGAACACCCGATGAATCGGTGAACCTCCCATCAGGACCTTACAGGCCCTTCACCCTCCTTTCAATCATCTTCAAAACCTCCCTTCTCCTCCCATCGCTCGGGGGAACCATGCTGCCTTAAGTGTGTTCATACTCTGCATGTATAGGACCCCCAGACCTCTTCTTTATGGGGCTACATACCTTATCCCATGCCACCATCGCAAGGCCCCCTCTTTGTTCTGGCTCAGATCCTCTCCGTAGAAAGTGTCTCATCATGCCTTCTATTCTCCTCCCGACTCTTGTGGGCATCTTGAATACTAAGAGATAGATAATTGGAATGGATGATAAGACTGACCTCAGCAGCACCAATCGTCCCCCTTTCAATAACACTTTTGCTTGCCATCCCTGTAGTCGTCTTTCAACCTTCTCAATGACCGGTTGCCAATCTGCTTTCGTCCAATTGGTGTTTTCAGAATCTCTGCACATTGTGTCTCCTCTTCTGGCGATTTGCTTCTGTTTATTTGAAGTCCCGAGAAATCTGCAAAAAGATCAATTATTATGGATAAATTTCTCGCTTCCCTTCTGAGCCTTCGATGAAGAAGGTGGTGTCATCAGCGTATTGGTGTAAGGGAATTCCATTAGTTTGCTCGGATAGTTGATAGCCTCGCAACGGGCCATTTGTGTATGCTTGCTTAGTACAAACTGCGAGTGCACTCACTGCCAAGGCAAACAATCGCAGTGCCAGTGGACAGTTTTTGTGTGAGTATTGCTTGGATCGAAACCTCAATAGGGGTATTTGTGGCATGTTCTAGGAATAGTTCTATCAGCAGTAAATGCAATCCAGCTCTGCCCCTGTCAGAACCACATGCAAACCCTACTGGATGAAGACAATCGCACACATGGAATTTTGCTTTATACAAGGCCCATGATATATGTGGGGTTACAATGTGGGTCAGGCACTGGAGTGGTCCTCACTGGGCGTTTGATGAGTTCCCTAAATATTTGGGCCCTCTTAAGGATAGTTATACAAAGAGCAAAAGTATAGGGTGTATAATCAATATGTGTACAAACACCAAGGGCAATCTCCACTGGCTGACATCCCCTCAGTCTGGTGCATAGAGACTGTGTATGACTATCTTGTTGAGTTGGTGGAAGAGATTTTTGGACATTCCTTCAGTAAATGTTTTTTTTTTTGAACAATAACGAGGGATGAACACCCGACAAATCGGTGAACCTCCCGTCAGGACCTCACAGGCCCTTTACATGCTTATCAGTCATCATCAGAACCTCCCTTCAGTAAATGTATCGACTTCCATACTTGCAGACTTCATGTATTCCAGCTGAATACTCTTCTGATCAATCTTCTCTTTGATATAATATCTATCAATTTACACATGTTTGGGTTTGTGGTGTTTCACTGGATTGTGGGCAATATCGACGGCTTCTTGCTATTACAGTACATAATGGTATGTCCATTCTGGATTACTCCCACTTCTTCAAATAGGGCTCTGATCAATACTCATCTTGAGTACTTGATCTAGCGCCCACAGGTTGCTTCTTACTCCTCCACCTGATTAAGTTTCCTCACAGAAACGAGCAATAGTTTGTAGTAGACTGGTGATCGCTACAGAGCCGCCATAACCTGCATCTCGTGACATTTCAAGATGAGTACTTCCACTTCAGCAAAGAAAATGTCATGACATGGTGTTCCCTTCTCATGTGATTGTAATTTAAAAGCTTATTGCCAATGTGTTTCGGTTTGACTGTCTATGAACTGACTTTAGCTCCCAACAGCAAATGCTATATCAGGTCGCTTATGGTTCAAATAGATAAGTCTTGCAATCAATATTTTATAATTTTGGTGTTTCGGAGAATGTCCGTTTCTGTCTTCATCTAAACTAAGATTCTTTCAGTCGTATTTTCTGATTTCATGAGAAGGACACACCTTTCATTATTTAGAATTTTAATTTGTTGGATCCTTGATGTTATTTTGTTTTTTCGAAATATAAAAGTGTTGAACACTTGATGAATCCATGAGACCCCTATCAGGACCTTATAGTCCCTTCACCATCAATCCAATCATATTCAAAACCTCCATGTCTAAATATTTTCCTATGGTGGAGAGGCAGCAGAGCGAAGCCCTTTAGCGTGGTGACTGACCTGGTGTCGGCCGGCGCAATGAACGGGGCAGCCGGAGGGGAATCTGCCGCGACCAGAGTCCCCCAGCATGACGCGACGTCGTTCGGCGCGACGTGATGTCGGCGTGATGTGAACGAAGAGGTGGGAGGGGGTTCCGTCGTGAAGAATTTGGTCGAGAGGGCTCCAGCCAAGGGGGCTTCCGCGAGTGGGTGGTCCGACGCCCTGAAACTCAAAACGAGGGTACATGCGGATCAGATGTGCTGAGCTCGCGCGAGGGCGTCCAGGAAAGGACTTCCAGCGTGAAGGTTTCTGCATTGAGAATTCCCGCCACGAAGAGGATTTCCCCTGCAGCAGGTCTCAGCGCGAGGGCCTTAGGAGATTTGGCATGCTGAGATGGTGAGACGACCGTCTCGACGGAAACCACGACGGTCTAAAGGAGTTTGTTCGCGACGAACAGGACACCAACCCAGGGGGCTCGTCAAGGGGTCTTCCGCATGAAGCGCTACGGCATGAGGACCCCAGCCCAAAGTCTTCCTCCGCACTGGATGTGCACACAGGGCCTACGTGCAGAGAGGATCTGGCAAAAGAAAGAAGAGACTCCTGCACATGCAGCCAGTTGGAGGGCCACATGCACGCGCAAGGAGGGCCCATGAAGATGGTTGGGAGAAGATTAGCTAAGGCCCCACTGTTCAGCAAAGATGGCGGAGCGGGACCAGGGCCGGAGAGCGTGGGCCCCTTAGGCACACAACATATGTTCGGAGCAGGTGGGGGGCCCTCGAGCCAAGTTCATAGGAAGAGACAATTATGTGCAGGCCAGCACAGGCAGTCGCCACACACGTGAGATCATGGAGACGAAGCACTAGACCCAAGCTCATGTGAAGCAGTTTTAGTTCGTGTGCGCAAAGTCATGAGTGAAGCGGAAGACGAAGAGGAAGGATGGGTGACGGTGAGATCCCACATTGACGCATCAGCGGTCTGCCAGCGAGGAGAGTAAGTGCTTCAAATGTTTAGCGCTGGGCCACCACGCAAGAGAATGCAGAGGCCAGTGATCTGCCGCAGGTGCAAAGGGGCAGGTCATTCAGTCCAACTGTCGTCCAGGGAGCAGAGAAAACAATAGGCGCCATGTGCAGAGGGGTCAACCGGTCCGGAGCCAAGGACAACAAGTAAGCCATCTGGTTGCAGAAGGCGTGGATGCATGCGATAGTATTCTCCAAAAATGCTTGGTGGGGGACGTATTCAGGGACCCTCCAGGGATCAAGGAGCTCCGAAGTTAGAGAAGGCAGAATTGCAAAGACTAGATACTGACACACTTGTTCTTCAGGGGATATCGTTGGTCTCATATGTTGGTGTCTGCGGCTGGATGCAGTGGGTTGCTGAGACCATGGAGGTGAGATGGCGTTGGATGCTCCCATAGATGGGGCTGATGGAGGGAAAAAAGTGGGGATCATAGTGGAGGCGTACGGGGTCCCATTGTTGCATCGCGGAGGATCGGTGCCGGAGAACATGGTTGCCTCGTTTGTAAGACTTAAGAATATCATCACAACAGGTTTGGAATATGGGGTCCCAAGTGTGGTGATATTTGAAGTTGAAATGCTAGAAGTCGAGTTTATACCAGGATCGGTCTGGTCCCACAAATATGTGGGCACCTTCAGAGTC
The DNA here is from genome assembly GCF_029677425.1 of Wolffia australiana. Taxonomy (NCBI): domain Eukaryota; kingdom Viridiplantae; phylum Streptophyta; class Magnoliopsida; order Alismatales; family Araceae; genus Wolffia; species Wolffia australiana. Next base: position 7,012,721 of record NC_135852.1, on the reverse strand, counting down.
TGAATAAGACCCAGGACACCTGTGCCAGCACCATGCGCAGTCGGGCACCTTGAAGCTCGACAAGGCGAGATGCAGGAGGGGAGGGCTACCCCACAGGAGTACAATCGGGGCGACATGTCACGGAGGGAGAAGTGGTACCTGACAGAGAGATTGAGGACAAGGTCCACGGGAGAGCGCTACATCAGCCCTATCGTTGACCTCAACCATGGGGGACACCGGCAAAGAAGATCGAAGCTTGGACGGAGAAGGGTAAGGGCCACCCAAAAAACACTGTGGGTCACTAATGAAGATTTTCGTCGATTTAAGGGCATGGTTTACTGTCGGAAAAAATTGGCTTTGACAGATGTGGAAGGCAAGAAGACGTGTGTGGTGACTGGGAAAAACGGTCAAATGCAACTGCTAGCAGAAGGAAGGTCAAAGAAAGTGGGATCCCGACAAGAAACGAACGACATTGCACCAAAGGGTCTGAACACCAAGGGGAAGGGGATCAGAGAGTATTCACGCCAGAGAGCCGACAGTGAGCTAGAGGAAGAGCAAGATCTAGACTTTAGAGTTGGGGGATAGACCCTGCAACTAAATCGAGCTAAGTCCGCGTTTGTAGGCTTTGGGATTACTTCAGAGGAAGAGACACAATGTGCCGAAGATTTAGGCACACCTCGCGGATCGCTCCTGATGTGTTACTTGGGTCTCCCATTAACAGGGCGACGTATTCTAGCAGCTGTTCGGCATTCGGTGGTGGAGAAGGTAGAGAGGAGGCTGGAAGGATGGCAGAACAAAGTACTTTTGAAAGGGGGTCGACTGGTGCTTCTACGATCGGTGCTTTCTGCGATTCGGATATTTTACTTATCGGTATTTAAAATACCAGCGGGAGTGGTGAAGCAGCTGGAGGGGGCGATGAGGAGGTTTTTTTGGGGAGGCAGTGGAGAGGAAGACCGAAAGGGGGTGCCGCTTATAGCGTGGGAGATTCTATGCAGACCTGTAACGCACGGAGGGCTGGGAATCCTACATCTGGAGTCGATGAATTTGGCATTATTGACCAAGTGGGTGGTAAAGATTGCGACTTCAGCGGAGGGGCTGGTAGTCGACATACTGAGAGACAGATATGGCTCCGAGATAGACTGGGAGAGACGTTGGGCTAGAGTCAGAGGAGAGTCCCCTTTCTGGAGTGGCTTGCGTCAAGCCATACCTCGCATTCTCCAGTTCTTTGAGCCCAGATTGGGAGATGGGGCAATATTTCGGTTTTGGACCGACAATTGGTCCAACCACGGCCCAATGCATTTGAGGTTCCCAAGGCTATTTGCGCTAGCACGGCATCCCGAGGCCACGGTCAAGGAATGTTGGGACGAAGCTTGGGTCCCTATGTTGACAGAAGCTTTATCAGAGCCGCGGTTTGGGGAGCTGATGGAGCTGCAGGAGTCATTATTACCCTTCAGACCGATAGCTGATTCCCAGGACGGTTGGATATGGCGTGGGTCGTCCTTCTCGGTGAAGGATGCATATTTGAAAATCCGAGGAGCAGCTTGGGACGACGAGATGACGAGTAAGGCCTGCCATATGTTGATGACGCGCAAAGTCCCCCTTAAAGTGCGACTCTTCAGCTGGTTGTTGAGGCGGCGAAGGCTTGTCACACGAGTCTACCGACGGAAATGGTCCCCTGCGGCTCCCACTGGCTGCCCTATGTGTGAAACGGGAGAGGAAAATTGCTCCCACCTGTTCTTCACATGCCAATTTGCACAGGGCGTTTGGGCATTACAACAATTGGCGGGTGTGGATACCTCCTCAGACGAGACCTTTTGGGCTTCAGTTTCTGACGGAGGACACGGAAGCCGCCTTGATTGGGGACGCTTGCCCGCGGTGCTCTGGACGATATGGATACATCGAAATGAGGTGGTGTTTAACGAGTGGCCGGCTTCTGTAGAGAATGCCGTTCATGATGTGGAGGCGCTGAAGTCGTTTTGGGGTGGAGGGAAAGGATAGCCTCATTTGAGTATGATTGTATATCGTTTGTACACAATTTTTATCGTTAATGATAGCGAGTAGGCCACCGGTTCCGGGTGGTCTTCTTTATTGTTCAAAAAAATGAGTTGGGGGATAGACCAAATGGGACGGAAGGGCAGGATCTAGGCTCGGAGGCTTTTTGGTCTTTCAGTTTAGGAGTTGGAAGGCACGAAATGGGTTCGACAAATGGTACCCACATGGCGTAGCACGAGAGATCCTTCCACATCTTCCGGCCTTGACAGAGTTCTATGGTTGGTGGAACTGCTTGAAGAATACCTGTCGGCTGAGTGCGAGCACTCCCGTGACTGCTACTGGACCATGTCCCAATTATCTGGCAGGATAATGATGTCCAGAATTGGCCTACATATTTCATACTGGATCGGTGGTGGCTGCGCGAGAAGGGGTTCAAGGAAGAAGTGACAGCATGGTGGACAAACCAACCCGCCCAGGGCACAGCCACAGTGCAGATGGCGGCCAAACTGGCAGGACTGCGATATCACCTTATCAGGGTTAAGAAAAAGATAAGAGTAGGACGACACCGTAGAAGAGATGAAGCCCTAGCACGAGTCCAGTACTTGGATGCCATAGAAGATACACGATGTTTCATAGAGGCCGGACTTTATGAAAGGAAAGCATGCAGAGAGGCAATGGACGAAAAAGAGAAGTAGCTAGAAATTGATTTGAGGCAGTGTTTGTGGCAACTTTGGCTGAAGGAGAGGGACGCCAACACTCGGTTTTTCCATTTGGTTGCTAATGGAAGGCAACGTTCGAACCATATACTATGAGTGCAAGTGGGGGATTGAGAATTTGTGGGGACACAAGTTGTTGGAGGAGCACTCACAGATCATTTCGGAGGGATAACCAAGCAATTCCCCGCTTGGTTATCCCTCTGAACCATCGGAGATGGAGTGGAAGAGGTGCATCCAAGGTGACACAAGAACAACAAGATGAGTTAGTGAAGCCATTTCTCGTGGAAGAGGTTTGGGCCGCAATCCAAAGATTAAAAGGGGAAGGAGCACCGGGCCCTGATGGATTCCCAGTTTTCTTCTTTAGCGAATTCTGGGATACTGTGGGGTCCGAGGTGATGGATACCTTTGATGAGTTCCGATGAGGCAACTTTGGCTTGGAACGGCTCAACCAGTCACACCTACTTCTGTTGCTTGCATGACTGGGTGTAATAAATGCGGGGGATTTTAGACCCATTGCCCTATCGAATTCTATCTACCTCATCATTACCAAGGTGATGCCTAACTGGTGGAGGGAGGAAATTGGGGAGCGAATTGGACCCTTTCAAGCGGCATTCATTTCGGGTAGGAAGCTGGTAGAAAGTGCGGTGGTGGCAGGAGAGATTGTATCAACATGGAAGAGAAAGGAGACAAAAGGCTTTATTTGGAAGGTCGACTTTGTGAAAGCTTACAATTCGCTCAATTGGAGATTTCTATGGTCCATTGTGCGAAAGCAAGGCTTCTGCGAAGAATGGGTGGCCTACTTGAGGCGATGTGTTACCTCCTACTCATTCTCTGTCCTGGTCAACGGTCGGCCGGAAGGAGGATGGATCTACCCACAGCGAAGAGTCAGGTAGGGTTGCCTGTTAGCCCCGTTATTGTTTGTTTTGGCAGTGGACACCTCGGCCACCTGCACCCTTAAGGCATGCGAACACTGCCTATTATGGGGTTTCCAGACGGCGAGCTACCTAGGGGGCATTCCACTACTTCAATATGTGGACGACACAACATTCTTCATGGAAGGATCTACAGAAGCTCATACCATATCGTCCCTGTTAGAATTATTTGCTGACTTCTGGGGGGTACTTCTCAACCGTGAAAAGTCAGCTCTTGTGGGTTTCGGCCTGCCTTCGGAGGAGGTACAATGTGCTAACGCGCTAGGCACACCTTGGGGTTCACTACCGATGTGTTTTGTGGGCCTTCCACTGACAGGGACACATTTCTCATCCGCAGAATGGCTACCAGTGATTGATAAGGTGGGGCGGAGGTTGGACAGTTGGCAGAATAGAGTGCTATCAAAAGTGGGTTGTTTGGTGCTTTTGAATTCAGTGCTCTCAGCAATCCCTATATTCCATTTATCGGTATTTAAAGTACCATTAGTAGTGACAAAACGCCTAGAAGGACTAATGATGCGGTTTTTTGGGGGAGGAAATGGAGAGGGGGATCGTAGAAGGATACCCCTGGTCAGGTGGGATATGGGCTGCAGACCAGTGAAACAAGGAGGACTAGGGATTCTCCACTTGGACTCGATGAATTTGTCATTGTTGACTAAATGGGATGAACGGATTGTGACATCGGCCGAGGGTCTGGTCTTCAATTTCCTAAGGGACATATATGGCACGGAGACAGATTGGGAGAGGCGTTGGGCGAGAAGTAGGGGGAGTCCCCTTTCTGGCACAGCCTGGGTCAAACCATTCCTAACATCTGCGAGTTTTTGATCCCAAGTTGGGAGATGCGGAAGGTTTTTGATTCTGGACCAATGACTGGTCAAACAAGGCACAATGAAGATGAAGTTTCCCAGATTATTTTCTCTGGCAAGCAATCCAAATGCCACAGTCAGTGAATGTTGGGAAACTATCAGACCCCCGGTTCGAGAAGTGGCTGAGGATGCAAGAGACCCTCCTACCTCTCAGCCCATCGGCAAATTCCTGAGATGGTTGGGTATGGCGGGGGCTATCTTTCTCGGTGAAAGACGCATACTTCAAGATCCGTGGGGAAGAGAGGGACGACACGACCACCAGTATGGTATGCGGCATATTGATGAAGCAAAAGATTCCCCTTAATGTGAGACTCTTCAGTTGATCGTTGATGTGACGAAGACTGGTCATGCGGGTCTATTGTTGGGGGTGGGCATCAATGGAACCCGTTGTTTGGCCTTTCGTGCGTCTGGGGCAAAGAAGACTGCTCACACCTATTCTTCACTTGTCATTTCGCCCAGGGAGTATGGGCGTTGCAGCAGATTCCAGGGGTGAAAATTTCGTCTGACGACGATTTTTGGGCATCAGTCATGAATGATAGTTGCAGGAGCAGAGCGGATTGGGGGAGAATACTCGCAGTGCTATAGGCGTTATGGCTGCATCAAAATGAAGTGGTGTTCAAGGGAGGGACGGCTTCGGCTTCGGTGGAGGCGCTCATATCTTTTTGGGTTGTAGGGGGGTAAAAAGTAGGCCATTGTGGTCATATCTGTATATGGTGCATACATAACTTCGTATTTTTAATAGTAACAGGTGGGCCACTGGTTCCGGGTGGTCTGCCCTATTTTCTTAAAAAAAAACTGTCTTTCAAGAATTTCGAGACCATGTCCTCCTCCAGCCTCATAATCACGTCTGCCAATTTTGCCAACAATGCTGTGTTCATGTGCTGCATGTGGAGCACCTCCAGGCCCCCTTTCCACAATGGTATGCAATTCACCTCCCAGGAGACCCTAGCTGATCCCCAAGCCCCAACCGTTTCCCCACCTCAGGGCCTTTCCAGAAGAACTGCCTCATTGAGGCTACCTATTGCCTTTCAATCCTCTTGGGAAACTGATACATTCCTTACACACTGGAAATACGCAATGGTTCTTCTCCAAGTATTATAAAAAGAAGAAGAGGAGACACGTGTGAGAAGACCTGCTTTGACCACACACGTGCCGGATCTGCTATAAATAAAAGGAAGCGGGAAATAAACTACATCAATGCGTTTTCAAGAAGTTTGGTTGCCAGAGAAGGCAGAAGGCTGGGTAAGCAGGATCTGGCCTGCCAACCAGAAGGAGAACTCGAGGAGCTCTCCTGAAATCCTATCTTCATTCTTCTAGTATTCTTCTCATTCATCTCCATTCCTTTTCCGATTGTGAATAATATTGCTACATTCCACATTGTAGAGGACATATATCGATCATAGTTCTCGCCAGATTCTTGGATTGATATCAGAAACTTAAAGATCGATAGGTCAAATATTGGAATTGCTGTGAGCAGTGGTCACATCAGTATCAGATAACCCCCTCTCGACAACACCCGCAAGTCTCCTCTCCACTTTCATTATCAGTGGAGTCCAATCCACGCTCCAAAGCCTTCCCCTCATTAGTAGCAAACGCAAATAGTGCATGGGTGGCATCCCTGTATCCCTGGAGCATTGTATATCTTCCTCTTATAATAGTCCAAAACCCAAAAAAGCTGATATTGCGCCATTAATCTGAAACCTGAAAAAAAGCTGCAAATAGCTGTGATAGTGTGGAGAGGTTTCTAGCTTCCTCTACAGAGCCTTCCGTGATGAAGGTGATGTTGTCTACATATTGCAATAACATAATGCTTGTTGGGTAACCGGCAGTCCAAACCCAACGGTAACAATGAGGATTCTCAGAAACGGGGAGACTGAGAGAGACGAGAGAGGGAGATTTCTGGGGTAAGAGAGAAGAATGGGAATTCTAGGGGATGGCAAAGGCTAGCAGACAGAAGGGTTGCTGCTCTCCAGGGGACGGTGTCAAGTCTGCGGTTCTAGGATGAAGAGGAGTAAAGAGAGAGGGGGAGAGAGGGAGAACTAGGCTTCCTTACATCTCAAGCTTGCTGAACCGTTTCCTGCATTGGGGCTTTAAAAGCCTCTTAGTGGTCCAGGCTCCTGTTGGGCCCACTCATCTTCCTTGATCTTTTCTGCTCATTCATCCACATCTGGATCATATCAAAGATAAAGTTAACTCATTGTTTCCTAGATTTGGTTGTGGATAATTATGCTGATTTGATAACCCAATTTGTGTATTAACTTGGGAAAATTTTGACATAATGACAATGACATTTGAAATATGATTCACATTTGTGTGCTAAATGCAGAACCCAGCGCCGAAACTATGTTAATTTGTACAGGAGGAAACTGGAACTTATACAACAGAATCAGGTTGGGGAAAGTTTTATTTATAACTTTTATCTTCTTCAATTGACTGATACATGTTTATTCTGTTCTTCAATTGACTGGTATTTTTTCATTAAATCGATTGTTGTTTCAATACATCTTTAGATGACCTGTGGCATTCTAATAGTTATGCACAGAAGCACAGTGCAAGGAAGTTAAAACATCAATGGATAGAGATGTAAAACTGTTCATGATTATTATTATATCTGGAGAGATGGAAGATTAGAAAGATGGAAAATGATATTATGAAACATAGTGACGCAAAGCCATTTGGGAATTAGTGAGCATCGTCTCGGATCTCTGGAGTCCACTCCTGTGACTCCTGCAGTCTAGTATGGGGACATCCATGTGAAAACCTAACTTGACAAATATAAAATCATATTTTATTCAACAAGTGGGGTGTCCCTCTATAAAGTACATTTGTCAGGCCCGACTGCACTGGCCTGTAACAGCGTGTAAGAATAAAGTCCTTGAATGTTTTTATAACATTGGTCACATAAGGATTGATCGACCCATAAATAACGTAAGGGAAAGATATCTTATAAAATGAGAGCACCTTGGGCTTAAAGTTAATACTAAACCTTAAGAACATAGACGAAAGTAGAATACCATAAGGATATTTGCTGGATTTCACAGATTTTTTTTCCTTCTTATCCTTTTACTCAAAAATATCTTCGGAGAAATTAACTCGCTCGTGCATTCATATTGTTCTCAGTATTGATTTTTTTTTCTTTAACGTTGATTTCAGCATGTCGGAGAAGAGATCTTGCTGGAGGTGGAGAAGATGGATAGAGAATGTGATATTGATGATATCTTGAAATATAGATCTATTGCGGAGAGTCAAATACAGGTGACTATGTCAACATGACTGTCTTGTCATCCACACCTAAACAAAATTTTTATCTGTTCCGTCTGGCCAAAGTCTCAGCTTCATTTGTTTTCTATAATTGTTCTCATACGACCATTTTTTCTTGTAATGTGAATGCCTTTTCCCAGATTTCGATATTCACATGAAATAGACTCTCAATTCTTTGGCGATATCTCTCAATATGAATGCCTTGTGTCCTGAGATGCTCCTCTGGTCACAATTGGCATGGCAAAAAGTATCAGACATTAGTCAGACCTCTATATTACACTATATCACTTCAGGGTGGTAACTAGGCAGGGGACCTGAAACTGTTGGCAATGGAGTGCGGAGGGGTATCCAAGGTGACACAAGATCAACAGACCACCTTAGTGTGATGTTCTTGTTTACAAAGTGAGAAAGACAATTGAGGGGCTAATTGAGAAGGAGCACTGGGTCCAGACAGATTTCCAGTATTCGTCTTCAACAAATTGTGGTAGCTGGTTGGGGTAGAGGTCATGGAATATTCAGAAGTGTTTCGGCGCGAAAAATTTGGACTAGAGTGTATCGACAGCTCACATCTTTTTCTATTGGCCAAATGGCCAGGAGCATGCAGTGTGGAGGACTTTTGGCTTATATTGCTCTTGAATTGTCTTGATCTCGTTATGGTGAAAGTGTTGGCCAACATGTTGAGGGGGGTAATGGGAGGTCTGGTCAAACCTTTTCGATTGACCTTTATCCCTGGCAGACTGTGAGTGGATGGAACAGTAGTGGCTGGGGAAATGTTAACAGTGTGGAGGAGAAACGGGGCATAGTGTGTAGACCAATGAAGCAGGGGTGGTTGGGGATTCTTCATTTACAATCCACTAATTTGGCTTTCTCGACCAAATGGGTGGAAAGATTTGCGAGAGCAGGGGAGGATCTGGTCTTGAATGTCCTGAAGGGCAGGTATGGCTTGATGTTTGATCGGGAGAGGAACTCGATTAGATTTTGAGGGGGGAGTCTCCATTCTGGGGTGGTATGAGACAAGTCTTTCCTGGATCCGTGAGTTTTTTGATACTGGAGGGATAGTTGGTGGACCAATGGTAATTGAAAGATGCAGTTTCCAAGGCTTTTCGCCCTCACACAGAACCCGCAGGCCATGGTCAGAGAATGCTGTGACAGAGGATGGGACCGAATATTTGTGGGGTCCTTGCCGGAGCCAGTGGCTCAAGAGCTGATGGGTATGCAACTCAGCCCTTTGATCGAGTTGCGAGATGGCTGGGAATGGAGTGACACACCATTTTTGGTAAGTGATGCATATACGACGATCAACAGCACATGCGCCCTGCTGTGGAAACAGAAAGTCCCTCGTAAGGTGAGGATCTTCAGTTGGCTGCTGAGGCGTCAGCGACTGGTGACATGACTCTTTTGGAATAGACTTGTCCTGATGGCCTCAGCAGAATGTCCTATGTGTGCAAGGGGCGATGAAGACAATTTATGATTTAATATTTTCTGAATTATGCAATTGGTTTAATTGATTTTTCCTTCTTTTTTTGTATGGTCCTCCATCTACTGCGAGATTTTTCCATTTTTCCTTCAATTAGCTAGCTTGGATTCTCATTTATTAAAAGGGTAATTTTTTGGGGAGGTATAAGATATAGGTCACCTTCAGTGGGGCCAATATTTTTTTATGAATTTCATTGGCTCTCGGAATATAATTATTCTTCTATTTTGGCTTTTCCATAAAATTTATTTACCCTATACTTAAATGCTGCAGGATTGTGTGCTTCCCAAGACAGATCCTGCAATTGATACAAAAGATGATTCTAATTGTCAAGATCGGGAGCAGAACAATGAGACATCAGTAACAAGACTGAGAGGATGGTTAAATTGGCTGTCCCTAGGTATGCTTGGTGCTGGAGGGACTGCAGACTCCAGCTCATTTGCTGGGGTTGTGTCTGATAAAATAATTCAGGTACTAGTGATTACCCTCAAAACGAAATTTCTAATTAAATATGAAAGTGAGTAATCCTTTTGCTTTTCAGGATATCTACGTGGCCACAGAATCCCAACCGTTGTATGACTACACTTTAAGTGAAAGTTCTCCGAGAAACATGGCACTATCGTCCATGATCAGATGTGATATTGACCACGTCACGATGACTGTCAGCAGCAAGTATTTCTCATCTTTTATCCAGACAATATTACCTAATGCTCTATGATTTTTGCTTCTCCATTAGCCTTAAATATTCTAGCTTGCTTCAAGTTTGTTTTTCTTTCAACTCTTATATTTTTCAGCATTAAAGATATTTTTATGACAAATGAGGTCTTTCGACCGCTAGATTTATCTCTACATCATCACCTTTTCTCCTTCTCCGTTCACCTCTCCTTCACTCAGACAACTCCCTGATCTTTATGGTGAAAGTTAAATTGAGTTACTGGGACTCCCTTGAGTTCTTTCTTTCAGAAAATGTGAATGTGAGCATTCTTCACGTGGTACTTTGTTACGACTCCCTTGCTTGAAACCTCAACAATAATAGCCTTTAACAACTTGTTTGAAATAAACACGGGTTATCCTAGTAAGGAGGAGAATTCGGGAAGAGAGGGAGAGAGAGAGATGAAGTGCTTGACGGAGTTGGCTTGTCGAGAGAGAAAGAGAGAGATAGATAATGAGAGGAGATAACGGAGTTTTTTATGCCACAGGCTCCTGCTCGTCTTCCAGTTGCAGGGGTGGCCTTCTGCAAAAGAGAACGATGAGCGAAAATTTGGAGCTAGGACTGGTTCGTAGGATCTTACGATGGTCAAAGGTCCTCTGTCGTCCTCGGAGATGCCCTCTTAAGGCTGTGGTATTGGGCTCTTCTGGGTCGGGTTGCCGTCTTGAGGTGTGGGCCGAGGGCGACGTTCGTAGATCCGGGAGCGGATCGTATTATACTTTCAACTCTTGGTCAGACCTTTAGGCACTCTCAAGCGTATTCTCTCCTACGGCTTGGAGTCGGGGGATCCAAACATAGTGTTGCTGGAGGTCAAGGGCATCCAAGCAGCCACGCCTACGCCCACCCTGAACTTTTGGGGCCCTGAATGAGCCTACGAGGTCCGATTCGCGACAAAATTGCCACCGCCACTGTCACTGCAACCGACTAGACAGCGGGATGCGAGAGACAAAGGCAAAGAAATAGCAACTCCCTCAGGGGGGACGTCAGCTTCCAGAATGAAGACAGTCGCCCTAGAGCCGAGGATACAGCAACAAACAATCAATTCAGGGATGGAGGACGACCACAAAGGGATCTCACACAGTAGAGAGGACGTATTGCAGGTTCGACAGGAAAACCAAATGCAACAAACATCTGCCACAAAGGAGACACATGAGGCAGACACAGGGAAGGGGGGAGACCCCTAGAGTCAAGAGGTTGTGCAGGAACTAGGATGCACATCAGGTAGAAGGGCAACATTTATTAAAGGAAACAACAAAACTGTAAGTCAGCCCCCGCGGCTATGCAAAACGGGTCACCAAAGTTGTGAAAGGCTGGTATACTAACGTAAAAAGTTGGGCATCCATCATGAGCGGAGAATAGTTGCATGGGCAAAGGCTGGGAAAAGTGGCCGCCTGCTGCTAGCAGCCGAATACAAGGCACGAGGTAGTAATCAAGAGGACCAAGGATTGAAAGGGGCAGCCGAACACGGAGGTAAAGGCAAATCCTCTGCCCTCCCTGCAGTACCGTAGCAGAGCCAGCTGACGAATCAACAACCGCGGTGAATCCTCCCAACCATGCTGCAATAGAGCCGACAGTGGAACAAAAGACCATGGCGGCCCCTCTCAACCGTGAAGCAACAGAGTTGGCGGGCAATCAAACAATCACGGAGGGCCCTCCCAACTGTGACTCCACAGAGCCTGCTTGAGAACAAACGGTGATGGGGGACCCTGTGATAAACCACAAAGCTAAAGAGACCGCGCTGAAGGTCGGACTAAAGCTGGCACAGGGCATTGAAGGGGGTGAAGATTGTTTTCCATGCAGTGCATCTCATGGAACGTTTATGGACTCCGCGACGAGACTAGGCGCGGAGTAGAGGGAAGGTATCTGAGAGAATGGGGAGCCACCGTGGCATGCCTACAAGAAACCATGCTTGACAAGTGTGAGTCAAGGGAGTGGAATACATTGGGTAGGGGTTTTCTCGAAGGTTTTTTGGTGGTTAATGCAATAGGGTGGTCAGGGGGTGTCGTGGTGGCATGGAATGAGCGAATATTCTAAAAAATAGACATGTGGATAGGCCAGTTTGCTGCTGCAGTCAAACTAAAATGTATGAATGAAAATTTTGAAATGGTCGTAGCCTCAGTCTACGGTCCAACGAGTGCCGCACGGAGAATGGAGAGAGTTGGCCGATCTAGTGGGCACCTTCCGAGGGTGCCCGATATTGATAGGAGGTGACTTTAATGTGATATAAGAAGCGCAGGACCGACCAAACGGAGCTGGAGGGAGAGATGTCAATTCAGAGGCTTTTTGGTCTTTCATTTCAGAGTCATTACTCCACGAAATGGGACCCACCGACTGCACATATACATGGAGAAGCACAATGGGCCATAACAGGATGTCGAGACTAGACCGATTTTTATGTTCAGTGGAGCTGGCAGAGCGATTCCCATTAGCAGATGTAAGATATCTCCCCAGGCCACTATCAGATCACACCATATTGTATAGGCTGGAAACGAAGCAATCAGAAGGCCCACCTATCTGAAGCTCGACAAGTCGTGGCTACAAGAGGCCGGCTTCAAGGAAGAGATAACAAGAAAGTGGTCAGCATAGACCCAACTTAGATCCAAAATGGAAACACTTGCAGTAAGAATTCATGGACTGAGGCACCATCTTGTGGAGGTCCATAAGCGCATCCACGAGAACAGAAGGCAATCCAGAAAAGAGGCCTTGCATAGGATCAAACTTTGGATGACCTGGAGGATACTCGGTTTCTGGAAGAAGATGAAGCCCATGAACGAAGAAAATGGAGGGTCGTGGTTGCTGAAAAAGATAAGAAGATAGAGATGGACTGGAGACAAAAGGTCTAGACAACTGTGGTTAAAGGCTGGGGACGCGAATACAGGATTCTTCCATCTGGCTGCTAACGGGAGAAGAAGGATCAACAACATTCAAAAGCTGAAGGTGAGAGGCCAGGAACATGTCGGACCACAGCTGGTGGGTTGTGCCGCTGCAGAACACTTACGCTCGTTTGACAAAAAAGGACGACGTAACCGGTGGGTGTGGCACGGTAAGGGGACACGAATGTTGAATCCGGTTCACAAGGTAGAGTTGACCTGGCCTGTCTCTTTTAGGAAGAGGTCAAGGAGGCAATTAAAGGTCTCAACGGCGAACCGGCGCCAGGCCCCGACGGTCTGCCAGTATTCTTCTACAAAGAGTTTTGGGAATTAGTGAGACAGAATGTGATGGCCACGCTTGAAGAATTTCGTCACCGGACCGGCAGTATAGAGAGAATCAACCATGCATACCTTTGTCTACTACCAAAGATACAAGGCGCAGATAAAATAGAAGATTTCAGACCAATCTCGCTATCCAACTCCATCTACCTAATTATTGCAAAGGTCTTGGCGAACAGGCTGAGAGTAGTGATTGGGGAGCTTGTCGGACCCTCCAAATCAGCATTCATACCGGGCTGCAGCGGGAGAGATAGTAGCTTCATGGGAAAGGTGCGGGACCAAGGGGTTCATGTGGAAAGTTGACTTCGCCAAAGCGTACGATACCCTAGATTGGGTCTTTCTTTGGGCATCAATGAAGAGGAGGGCCTTTCCGAAGGAATGGATCACATGGGTAAAGAGATGCATAACATCTCACTCATTCTCAGCGTTGGGGAGGCCAGAAGGTGGGCGCATACAACTGTAAAGGGGGGTAAGAGAAGGTTGCCCGCTTGGCCCCCTACTTTTCGTCATAGCAGTAGATGCACTCGCCACTTGCACCAACCTAGCAAGCTCTCACGGTCTCCTAAAGGGATATCAGACAGCAAGCCACTCCGAGGGTATTCCGCTCTTACAATATGCAGATGACACCATTTTTTTTATAGAAGGCTCGGTGGAGGAGGCGAAAAACCTGTCCACCTTACTAGACTTATTTGCAGACTTCTCAGGCCTCCAAATCAATCGGGTTAAATCACTTTTGTGGGTAGTGGCCTCTCTCAGGCGGAGGCGTCGAAATGCGCAGAGGCACTCGGTACACCACTCGGGAAGCCTACCTTTGAGATACTTGGGCCTGCCATTAACCGCAGGAAGGTTGACGAAGGTAGATTGGCAACCGGTGGTAGAGAAGGTTGAGAGACGACTAGAATGATGGCAAGCCAAGGTAATGTCCAGAGGAGGTCGACTAGTGTTAGTGAGGTCTGTATTATCATCAATCCCCATCTTCCACCTCTCGGTGTTCAAGATGCCAGTAGCAATCGGTCAGAGGCTCGAAGGCCTGATGTGTCGTTTTCTGTGGAAAGGCGCTGGGCTTAACGAGGGTCGAGGGCTGACACTTGTGGCATGGAATATTGTCCGCAGACCTACCAAACAAGGAGGCCTAGGTGTTCTACACATACAAGCATGAACACAGCACTACTAACAAAGTGGGTGACACGGCTAATGCACCCTCGAGAAGACCTTGCCATCCAAATCTTGTGCGACAGCTACGGTTGGAGTTTAAACTGGGAGGAGAAAGAAACCCCAGGCAGAGGAACAGTCGCCTTTTTGGCAGGGCCTTAGACAGATATTCCCCCAAATTAAAGACTTCTTCGCTGCCCGACTTGGCGATGGCTCCCTATTTCACTTCTGGAAAGACCCGTGGTCTTTGGATGACCTTTTGAGGGAGGCATTTCCTCGTCTCTATGCGCTGGCCAGATGCCCCGATGCCACAGTGGCAAAATGTTGGGACAACATATGGAATCCGAAGGTAGAAGGTGCTCTCTCAGACCAAAGGGTGATGGACTTCTTAGGAATGCAACAAGCCTTCAGTCAGTGCCAGCCAAGACACGACGAACAAGACAGATGGGCTTGGACAGACGCTCCTTTCTCTGTTCGGAAGGCCTACATGAAACTCTACCAGGGAATAGAGGATCAAGAAACAATCCAGGCATGTCGGGCCATCTGGCGACTCAAGATCCCACTAAAGGTTTTTACTACGTAAGAGGCCATCTTTGGATGGTTTTTACTACGTAAGAGGCTGGTGACACACGTCTTCTGTTGGAGGATGTATCCTGATACCTCTGCGACGTGCATTCTATGCTCAAATGGGGACGAAGACTGCAACCATTTATTCTTTGAGTGCCCTATCGCCCGCTCGATCTGGACCACCCAAGTTCATTTGGCGCCGAATGTGATGTCAGAAGAGGTTTTTTGGGAGTTCATAAGGCAAGGGGGCCCTAAGAGGAGGGAAGAGGGGGGTCGAGCGTTGACAGTGCTCTGGGCGATATGGCTACAACGAAATGAGGTATTATTTAAGGAGGGGCAAGGTGTCCAAAGACAGGCTAGCCCACGAGGTTGAGGGCCTCAGGACATCATGGTCCACGAGACGGGTAATCAGATAAGAGAGGGGTTGGCCAGGTGGTGTGGAGAGTTAGCTATCTCCACATGTAACTGCGGGTGGTTACCGCTTTGTTGGGTGACCGCCTTAAATAACTTTTCAAAAAAAAAAATCATACTTTCAACTCTGTCATTCCATTAGGTGGAAACCCCACAATAATAATGCCAATCTTCTATACCTTATTTTATACCTCAGTGATGTGCACACACTATTTTAACATCATTTTATTTGTTAAAGACTAGGGTGGACATGTATCTTTCCAATGACGAGCGTTGCTACTCTTCTATTGTAAATTTATGTTACTTTTTCTGAATATTCAAAACTTTGATTATTAAGTGCCTCTAGATTCTTAATTTGCCCCATTTCCTGCCCTTTGTTGGAATTTATTCAGAACTAGGTTCAGCTCTGACTATCGGATGAATTAAGACCAAATTTTGTTTATCTATCTTTATTCAAGAATGGTGAATCAAAAATTCAATCTGAAGAGGCTATAATTCCTTTCTAAACCTGATTATTGACACTTGAATTAGCTTAAAATTAATAGTTGACAAATCCGTAACAAGTATATAAATCTTCAACTGTTGGAGAAGTTGGACGGCTTGGCGTGAGGTTTTCCAGCATCAAAGTATATCTATGGTGAACAAAACAACAATTGCTGGTATAGATTCCTTGTTCCACTGAAAGGAAAGACTTCATTTTTAATTACCTTGGGTTAGCCATATTGTTAGGGGATTTACATTGTTGAGTCACTTGAAATTGGTTGCAGAAAAATAAATTCGAGTAAACACCATGGAACTTGAGGGATCACGTTGAAAGGGAATTAATGCAGCTTTCTCTGTAAGACTAAGTCTTGGAGACCAGGTCGTGGATTGTGTGTCTTCCATGTTATTTTTTATTAGTAGTTGACCAAAGCGTGCTAGTCTACAATTTAAAGCCTTTTTTTTCTGAAAGGCGATCACCCAATGAAGCGGTAATTCCTTGAACCCCTCCAGCACAAGGTCAATCCCTTTCCTCTTGTAAACAAGAAAAGAACAATTCTTGATAGCAAATGAAAGAGATTACAGGGTTTTATAGGAAGCCCTAATGGGCTGACTAGAGAGGGCCCTTAATGGGCTAACAAGAGAGAGAAAATAAAGACATGTAATACTCAGATCAACACTCCCCCTCAAGCTGGAGCGTGGATGTTATCCACACCCAGCTTGGAACAGAGCTCCTCAAACCTAGGGGCATGAAGCCCTTTGGTGAAGATATCTGCAAGCTGTTCAGCGGACGGAACATAAGGCGTGCAAAAATCTCCCGATTCAAGCTTCTCTTTGATGAAATGGCGATCGATCTCGATGTGCTTTGTACGGTCATGCTGAACGGGGTCATGAGCAATGCTGATCGCGGATTTGTTGTCGCAGAACAGCTGGACAGGAGAGGGAACTGGACACCGTAGCTCACGAAGAAGCTGGGTAATCCAAAGTGCTTCACACAGACCATGCGCAAGGGCACGGAACTCCGCTTCAGCACTCGATCGAGAGACCACTTTCTGCTTCTTGCTCCTCCAAGTAATCAGATTGCCGCCCAAGAAGGTGCAATACCCAGATGTGGACCGACGATCAACCACAGAGCCGGCATAATCTGCATCGGTGTAGACTTCAAGACGCAGGCCGGTATGGCGACGAAACAATAATCCACGGCCAATGGTGCCCTTCAGGAAACGGAGGAGACGATGAGCAGCATGAAAATGGCTCATGCGAGGAGTCTGCATGAACTGACTCAGAACACCCACTGAATATGCAATGTCCGGGCGAGTGTGGGTGAGATAAAGCAGTTTTCCCACAAGTCTTCTATATGGGCCAGGCTCAGCAAGCTCCTCATCCGCATCGGCACCAAGTCGATGGTTCGCATCAATCGGTGTCGAAGCAGGCTTGGCGTCCTCCTTTCCAAGCTCACAGAGAAGGTCCACCGTATACTTTCTCTGACAAATAAAGATCCCGCTGGAAGAATAGGCCACCTCTATGCCAAGAAAGTACCTCAACGGGCCAAGATGGCGAATAGCAAATTCCGACGAGAGATACATAGCCAGCTCAGTAATGGTCGTCGTATCATCACCCGTAATAATGATGTCATCCACGTACACAAGAAGAATAGCGACTCCCCCTGACGTGGAATGGCGGTAGAAAAGGGTGTGATCACCATTACACTGACGGTATCCACGACGCTGCATGGCCGTCGTGAAACGACCAAACCAGGCACGAGGAGATTGCTTCAAGCCATATAATGCTTTTTTCAGGCGACAGATAACAGACTGCGGAGACGATGGCACTAAGGAAGTGTAGCCAGGAGGTAATGCCATGTAGATCTCCTCAGTCAACTCTCCATGCAGAAAAGCATTCTTCACATCATATTGTTGCAAAATCCAGCCCCGATCCGCAGCAAGGGCCAATAAGATCCGCACAGTATTCAGCTTGGCGACGGGAGCAAAGGTCTCCTGATAATCAATGCCATGTTTCTGAGTGAACCCTTGTGCCACAACCCGGGCTTTGTGGCGCTCAATAGAACCGTCAGAATTATGCTTCACAGCATACACCCAACGGCTACCCACGAGATGCTTCCCGGCCGGTAGAGGAACCAGATCCCACGTTTCATTGTGAGCAAGAGCCTGAAGTTCTTCCGCCATGGCCTTACGCCAATGCGGAAATGAAAGGGCAATGTCCACCGTCTTGGGAAGGGAAGTGGCATCAAGGGAGGTGAGAAGGGCATGATAAGAGGGTGAGAGGCGATGAGAGGAGATAGATTCCGCCAACGGATAGAGGGGAGAGGAACGGGAAGAGGGCAGCACGGCTAATGAGGAGGTGGCAGGAGGGGTGGAGGTTGAGGGAGACGGGGCAGCAAGAGACGAAGAAGGAAGCCGAGGCTTGCGACGAGCAAGGGTTTTTCAGGCTGGCAGCGACGGATAGGGAGCGGAGGAAGCGAAGAAGGTGCAGCAGAAGGGTCGAGCGCAGGAGCAGATACTGGAGGAGGCTCCACAGGAGGGACTGAGACGGCGGCCGGAGGCGGGTCGGGAGGCACAATTGCTGGAGGAGCAACAGGCGGAGACACGTCGGGCGGGGCCGGTGAAGAGGGACGAGGGACGAGGATGAGGAATTCGAGTGGATCGGAGGGAGATGGAGACGATGAGGGTTCAGGAGAGGAGGAGGAATAGTAGGGAAGCAATTCATCAAACGTGGCATCTTTGGTGACTACAAACCGACGAGAGGGTGGATGATAGCATAAATAGCCTTTTTGGGTGGAAGAATAGCCAACAAACACACACTTGATAGCACGGGGATCCAGTTTATCACGACCAAGTTGGTGGTTGGGCGCATAGCATACACATCCAAATACACGAGGAGTAAGATGAGATCGGAGAGAGAGAGTTGGAAAGGAATGCTGAAGACGGTCAATGGGAGTGGAGTAGTCAAGCACTCGAGATGGAAGGCGATTAAGAAGATGGATGGCGGTGGAGACGGCTTCCCCCCAAAAATACTTGGGCACATGCAAATGGAAGAGAAGGCTCCGAGTCATTTCAAAGATGTGACGGAATTTTCTTTCGGCAACGCCATTTTGCTGTGGTGTATAGGGACAAGAAGTTTCATGGATAATGCCTTTGTCTTGGAAGAAGGTGCTTAACGTGGTGTTAACGTAGTCTTTAGCATTGTCTGAGCGGAAGCGACGAATGGATATAGAGAATTGAGTTTGGATAAGGGAGTAAAATTGAGGAATGACACGAGATATCTCCGATTTGTTCTTCAAGAAATATGCCCACGTGAATCGAGTAGCGTCGTCAATAAAGATGCATAACCACCGAGAACCGAAAGTACTATGAATAGGGGAAGGCCCCCACACATTGGTGTGAATAAGGGAGAATGGGGTCGAAGAATGAGAAGACGAGATAGGATACGTGGTACGATGATGTTTGGCAATTCGACAAGCAGTACAAACAAAACGGTCCACAGAATGGCCTTGAAAGAGTTTAGGAAAGAGACGATAAAGAGTAGCAAAAGAAGGATGGCCGAGACGTCGATGAAGAATCCACAAACGCTCGTGGGAAGCCGAAAGGGAAACTGCCGCAGCAGCAAAAGCAAGAGAACTCGAACAAGGACGAACAAGATAGAGCCCCTCATGCTCCTTAGCAATGGAAATCGTCCTCCCCGACACCTTATCACGATAAAAACATGAATTAGGAGAGAAGGTAAGGTCTTGTTTCAAGTCGCGAACAAGGCTAGATAGGGAGAGAAGATGAGTAAGGCGAGGAACATGAAGAACTTTAGATAGATGCATAGAAGAGGAAAGGGCCACACGACCAATACCCGCCACGGTGAGAAGATCGCCGGAGGCTGTTTTAACTTTGGAGGAGCCAGAAACGGGTGCATAAGTTTGAAAGGCTCGAGGATTTGGGGTCATGTGGGCGGTGGCACCGGAATCAAGAAGCCAAGTGGAAGAGGAAAAAGAATGGCCAGGAGGGGATGTAGGTGTGGGAAGACTGGTGGACATACCTGCGTGGGCCAAGGAGCATGAGCCCACGACTGGAGGATCAAGCAAGCGGCGTAGACGCTCCATCTCTTCCGGAGTGAAGCTAGCGGGCGAGGCACTAGTCGGGAGAAGACCGTACAGCATAGGCACTTGACCCGGGGGGGACACGGACGAGGCGGCTGTAGCAAGGTTGCACGGTTGTGCGCGTTTCCGTTGAAGCTTGTAGCACGTCTCCTTAGAGTGACCTCGCTTCTTGCAGTAATTGCAAAACAGCGAAGGATCACCCTTTGGAGAATCCTCTGTCCGAGCCGTCGGACCACGTGGCAAAGAGCCGGGTGGTGGAGTCGACGATGGGCGTGCAGACGAAGAGGAATGAGCTACAAGTGCCGAAGCCGAGTTCTGGGCCTGCTGAAAGCGGGATTCTTCAACCCGCACACTGTGGAGCGCATCCTTGAAGGTAGGACCAGTCTCCCGATGAATAAGCTGAGCCTGCACAACTTCATATTCCGGGTTCAGTCCCATAAGAAACTGGAAAACCAGTTGAAGAGTATATTGGCGGTCCACGAATGGGGTCGGGCGGCATGTAGTAGTCAATTTCATTCCACAACGAAATGAGCTCCGTGCTGTACTCCATGATAGACCGGTCCCTTGACGCAGGTTAGCGGCCCGATGTACCAATCGTGCAGAGTCGCAATGTTGTGCTTCTTGGAGTGGCTCTCAAGTGCTGCTTCCCAGACCGCCGAGCCGACTCTAGAGACATGAATTCACCTTTAACACTAGGTGAAATACTGTCCAAGAGCCAACGATGAACTACCCCCTCAACGTCCAGCCAGTCATAATACTTGGGATTGGTCCGGGAAGGTCCGTCTTCTAGAAGATGGCGCATGAGACGCCCTTTTAAAGTTATCTGGACGTACTGGCACCATTGCAGGAGATTGAATCCAGTAAACATACCATCCGGAGGCATCCGAGGCAAAGAGGATGGTCCAGAGGAGGACGACCAATTCCCGGGCTTGAGAGGCACCGCAGATGCATGTGGCGTAGATACCGGCGTCGAGTCTGGCGTGACAGTAGAGGTCTGGGCTTCAACCGGGTTCGTCATGATGAAAGCAGAGTAGACCACAGTCAGAAGGCGCCGGAACGACGAGAAGCCGGGACTGCAGACGCCGAGACGTCGGGCGCCGGGAAGGCGGGAGCCGGGACGGTGGGAGCCGGGACGTCGGGCGCCGGGACGGCGGGCGCTGGGACAGCGGTCGCCGGGACGGCGGGCGCCGGGATGACGGTCGCCGGGACGGCGAGCGCCGGGACGTCGGTCACCGGGGCAGCACGAGCCGGGAGGGCGCGAGCCGGGGCGGTGCGAGCCGGGAGGGCGCGAGCCGAGGCGGCGCGGGCCGGGACGGCGGGCGCCGGAGCGGAAGACGCTGGGACAGCGGACGTCAGAACGGCGAGCGCCTGGGAGGCCCGGAGCCAGACGGCGAGAGACCGGAGCGCGAGATCAGGCGGTCGTGAGAACCGCCGAAGATCGGAGCGCAAGGTCGAGCCCAGGAAACCCAGATTAGGGTTAGGGTTAGGGCTCTGATACCATGTAAACAAGAAAAGAACAATTCTTGATAGCAAATGAAAGAGAATACAGGGTTTTATAGGAAGCCCTAATGGGCTGACTAGAGAGGGCCCTTAATGGGCTAACAAGAGAGAGAAAATAAAGACATGTAATACTCAGATCAACACCTCTCTACAGAGAACTCGGGGAAACCAGGTTGCCATGAGGCCTTCGACTTCATGGGAAAGTCCATCCATAGAAATCTTCATCCCCTGAAACACCACCTCGTTTGATGGAGCCATATTTCCCATAGCACGGCTAATGCTCGTCTCTTCTCCTCCCTCCTCCTAGAACCGTTCCTTTGCATAGACTCCCACAAAGTCACCTCAGATGACACATCTACTGATGTTGATGCTAAGGTGGCATTAGGGCGAAGGGGCCCTCGAAGAATAGAGGGTTGCACTCTGCCGATGTGTCTGGGTACATCTTCTGAGGAAATGCGCGTGTCACCAGTCGTCTTCGCAATAAGAACCGCCAGTTGTCAGGAATTCAAAGCTGATCCTTTCAAATTTAACAACAAGGCGTTGGGGTTGACTTTCAAGATAGTGACAAAGGACTGAACATGGAGAGGAAACTCCTTCGATAACAAGGGTCTTGCTTGCATGATTTGGGTTGAATTGAATGAGTGGGTGGGTCAGCTGATGGAGTGCTAGACAACCAAGGACCTTGATGTAGAAGCCTAATAAGGGCTGGGCGTCAAGCCAGAGGAGGGGGCCAACGCTGGCAAGTTTGGAATGGCAGACACCTTCAGACTTAACAATAGTGTAGCTCTGTGCTGGCATCATAGGTGAGGTTTGCTGCCAATCACGTAGAGCCACCCGTGCAGTACTGCCAAGGAGAGCGTGATGGGCAGTGGAAGATGCTGGATGAGTGGCCACTGAGAAGAGAATGGTCCAAAGTTGGTTGTCCTGTGGATTTCCAGAAGGCATATCAATGGTTGAACCTGGATGGTGTTCACTTAAGCATATTTCATTTGTGAGACATGAGAAGTTGGCAATTGATTGGGGGGAGGCCAAGTCACAAGGCCATGATCCAATATTTGCGATTACCTGAAATTCTGGTCTCCCATGAGTTAGAAGTTGTACTAGCTCTTGGGTACCATTCTTATTCAATGTTTCTATTTATTCTTCCTTTGCTATTGCTGTTTATTCTCGAGAAAGCTTTGGCAATGGTCTTAGGAGTGTCTTGTAATGTGTAGAAAACCTGTCATAATAAATGTAGTTATCTATAGGGTATTGTATCTGGTTTCTGGGAGCTCCTCAACCTTTTTCCTAAGCCAATGGGTCATCCTAAAGGTTTTCAGCAGATATCTCATCATCTGGGCCTTGGGCTCCGTCCCTTGAACTTTGTTTGGACAATATCCATGACAACTTGAATGGTGTTACTATCTTTCTCGGTTCACATTGGAAATATCAGGCTCTTATTTATTTTTAATATTTTTCTATTTGTGTATTTACCCTTATGAGATCGTATTGATACTTCAACGTGGAACATATCTGGTCAAACTGTGTGTGAACTCTTTAAAATTTGCTTTCTTTATGTTTCATAGTGGTGACATCATGAATCCCATTGTTGATACAATCTACAGTCAATGTTCTATAGTCTGACAATCCTTTCAGAAAAATGTATTTAGTGCATAATTTTGATCTCTTTCAAAGGTAACTTGAATTTTTTTTATTTTATGCAACTGATTTTATTTTTGATTTCAGGAAGCATCACGTCAAAGAAATTGGTCTTCTGTTTTTGGACGGTGTTGGTCTAGAATGTAAAACTTCGGAAGAATATTTGACCATCAGTTTTTCAATAAAGTGTGCTAAAATAACCAACCCTTGCAATGACAGCACTTTACTGACTTCAGAAAAGGTCTTGTGCCCTAATGTCTCAATTTAGTTGTGCCTTTTTTCTTGAATGTTCGAAAGCAGCGGGACTTAGAGAATGATGAGGAATTCTCATTGCAGATTCCTAATGGTAATGTCTTGTCAACAAACAGCCCGTGCTTCTATGCTCAGATTAAAAGCCCACCTGCTGGCTGTCCCTATGATCTTTCAATTGAGGTTCCTTTTTGTTTTTCTCCTTCATTAATAGCTAGAAGTAATATCTGTTTCTAACGGTGAATGTTTGACAGGGCGTTCTTCAGAGCATCGAAATAACATTAGACTTAGATTTTCTCAAAGACATTTCAGAATTTCTTACAGTTCTCGAAGAGGTTCAGTTTCACAGTCAAAGAGTAAGTATTCTACAGCAAACCATTTTCCTCGTGGTGATGTATTAGTGCCATCAGATCCTGTTCTTCTTTTCCATATTACTTCCTGTTTTCGTTCTCTTTTCCTGCCTATCTTTTCTATTTTTTCTTAATTTTTTTTGGTTGCATTTTTGTTTAACCTATTTGTCTTTCACGTTTCAACAAATTATCATTCATTTTTCTTGCCAGTAAGCGCTGACTTCAAGTTTTATTTGCTGTATGTTATAATAGCTTCTATATACTTTCCAACAAGGCTAGTAACTCTATTTTATTATGGAGCATGTCAAATATTCTTGTTTTTTTTTGCTTTTTTTGTGATGTGTCACTTAACAACGTTAATCAATTGATTTCAGTCTTTTTATATATATTCGATGCCTTGTCAAAGAGTATGATTAGTGAGGGGACATTTTAGAATATGGGTTTGACTTTGTGAACTGAACAGAATAACTTCTCTCAGTAGTGAAAAGGCAACTGTACTTATGAATTATTATATATATTAGTTCCATTTCTTATTTTTCATGTTAGTCTGGCGGACCTTGATTGAATGACGCAGGCATTGTCTTTAAACGTCTGAGTGAAAACTGCTGACTTGTGATCTTCCATACGTTTTTTTGAATCTCAGGTTATATCATCTTTGAATGGTTTTATTGATGGCAAAGCTAGAGTCCTCTCAAAAGCTGAGTAAGTGTACATCCTGAATGTTTGTGTTTCTGACAAAAGTAATATGTTTGGGACTGGTATTGCTCAAGTGCTATTTTTTGTCGCAGGTACATCTATCTGACTCGAACAAAGATTATATGGGATGTTAGATTATGTGATGTTGATATTAACATTCCACCGATTTTGGAGGGTTTGGAATCAATTAATTTGGTATGCTTCTTTTAGTCTACCATAATTTGATGCAGCCAAAAATAAAAAACTCATGTCTCTGTAATGATTTGCATTTGCATTAGAAGTTTTTTTTTTTGAAAAAAAAACGGAAGATCACCCGAACTTGGTGGTCAACCCAAAATTAATATTGATGTATATGATTGTGACAAAGCACATGCCCGGCCAGCCTGGCCTCTTTTCCCTCCTTTATTTCCTACTGAACTAGTAGGATATACAATTCACATTAGACAGTTACTTTTAACCACAAATAGTAAGCCCAATTGTTGGGTAGTTCTTTCTGCTGTCACATAATGTTTGACCTTTTCTTAATCTATAAGCAACCCAAGTTGCTTAATTTTTTTGACATTATTTGAAAATTTGTTCGCTGGTATATTACTGGTCTTGTGATCTGTAGTCTGTCCTTAAAAGTATTATTTATGGGAACCCTGCTAGAGTAATGGTTTGAAAATCCCTTGCCATGTGTGTTTTAGGGTCATAGTATAATATGGCCCACATAGGTCGTACAGCCTTCGATGTAATTCCATAATAAGAGATAATGGAATGCCTCAATCCAATAACGGTTCTACCTCCATCAATAGAGATGAAGGGGTTGTAACAGAGAGACAAGGGAGAGAAGTTCCATAGATAAAGAGAAGAATGGGAATGCTAAGGGGATGGTGAAGGATCTTGACAAACTGACTGCTGCTCTTTAGGGAAGACAATGTCAAGCCGGCGACAATGAGGGGGCGAAGTCATGCAAACAGGGAGATTGATAGTCGTGGCTAGGGCAACTTACATTTCAATTCCTGCCTAGCCCCTTCCAAGGAATGGACTTAAGTTGTTAAGTTGTCTTCGTAATGGGTTGGGTCTCCATATTGGGCAGGCTCGTCTGCCTTGATTTCTGTTCGTAGACGCAGCTCTGGATCACATCATAGGATCTTGTGGTTCAATTTTTTTCTGAACTTTAATCATGTTTATTTAAAACAGAACCTGGTTGATAGTCATTTCCTCTTTATTTCTGTAGTATAGTTGTGAATGGGTTATAACGCTTTTGAACCTCTTTTTTTGATCTGAGGACATAAAAATGTTACTGTGGGAGTAATGATTATTTTTTTCCTACAATCATGCTCAACCTCATGGATTGTTTTACTGTGTAAATGACCAGATACTTTGTTGTTACTTTATTCTGCAGGCGATAAACTTAGGAACTTTTCACTTAATGTCGAAACCTAAAAAGAAAAGTGATTATGTGACTACTGATCTGAAGGAATTGTCTTTCGCTTCTCAAATGGACATATTTTCAGCATACAAGTTACCGTCAAACTTTGAGGTTGACGATCTTTATGAGCAGTTGGAGATTGATGTTGTTAGCTTGGAGGTGGGACTTCACTGTTGACATTCTTTTACCTGAATGCAAGATCTCATTTTTGTCCTGTTTTGTAGGGGAGAGCTGTGTCAACTAAATCTCATTATGTCCTTCCAGTCTTTGCAAAGACCAGTGCAACTTTTGTCATCGGTTTATGCCTGTTATTGGATGAGCCACTTTTGAAGCAATTCAACGTAGTATTCTTCCTGTGATTGAATAAAGTATTTTTCGTTTGAATTATTTTCATATTAATTTCCTCATTTCATTTGAGTTTCTTCATTTTATCAACTTTCGTTTGAATTTTTTCATATTATTTTCATATTAGTTGAATAAAGCAATTACTAGTTTCATTCAGAATGGAGTGCATGCATCATGCATGCTTTTGCACTCATCATTTGAGTGTTAGTTTGGATTTCATCATATGGATGCTAGTCTAAGTTCATATCTGAAACACCAGATGTGCTAGTTTTTATGCTGACTTCATAGTATAATCTCAAAATATTTTATTGTCAAACTAATCTAATTCTCAGATTAGTAAGCGGTGGCATTGACTGATTGAATAATTCAGTGTGAATCTTTGTCGGGTGACCACCTTAAATCACTTTTCAAAAAAACAAATAATTCAATGTGAAATGTCAGGTTGCATGGATTAGTCATGATTCTTACTTTAATAGAAATTTTTTACAAAACTGTTGTAACCTATCTTTTGATTTAAGGCGGATAAAACGTCAATGAAAGTATTTAAATTCCAAGGTTTATTTTTTAGCACCCTGGGTGGGGTCTTCTCCCATCGCCCTGCCCTGCCTCCTCTCTTTCCATCGACAATGCAAAAGTCAGAAAAAGTAACCAATTGAAACACACTGAGTACTATCAACAAAGTTTAATCCTACTTGGATTGTTGATAATCCAGCAACAAAGTTTTTTTTAGCAAACATCTTTTTTGTTTCCATCCCGTCTTGAAAACACCTTGATTATTGCTGTTGTGATGGTTTGGCCAGCATGCACGTGACCAACACATGCATAACATCAATTTTGGCTTTCCTGGTAAGTCACCCATCAGTGATTTGTCCAGTGTGAGAATGTCTTACCTTGGATCTTCCCAAGCTCCCAGCTGTGGGAATCTCCCCTAGGGCTTTTTTCCTGATCATTATCCTTAGTTTTCCAGTTTTCTATTTAGATTTTGTCAGTTTTATGTCACAGTCGGCATTAGAGATAAAGTTTGGATGATTACATATTTAGGCTCACTGTCTGGCATTATCAACTACAGCACGAAAAACTTGTGGACCAATATAACATTTATTAGAACTCTTAATAATGTTCATCTTTTCCCATATTTTTCCAAAAATTGAGAAAATATTTCTTTCGATTTCAGGCACATTGTCATGTTTCTTTGTTTGAGGCTCGCTTGTCCTCCCAATTGCTTATCACTTCTACTAAAATGTGGTTAAAGAAGAAAAACATCATTAAGGAAGGTGATGAATTGGACGTTGTTACACATTTAAGCGGCTACAGTTTATCATGGTTTTCGGCCTCTGCTCAGTTGGATCATTTCAGCCTCCACCTTGACCTTGATGATGACCCAAAACAAAGTTCTGTCCTTTCAGTTTCTTTAGCTGAATCAAGTATAGGGTTAGTCCACTTTTAAAAACATCTGCTGTTGATTCATGTCATTCATTTTCTGTGAAGAATGTTCTCACTTTGTATTTGTTCACATGAAGGTATACTCTTCGTGAATCTGCTGAGTTTCGTCTTCTTGTGAGGTTCATGAGCATTTCTGGGTATGAGCTGAAAGCAGAAGCTACTACCTACATCCTATGCTCATCTAGGAACTGGGATTTTGATACGGGATCTAAATTTCTTCCTGGACAAGGCCTATATGCAGCTGAATCTTTTGCACTTTATTATCAAACTCACATAAATGGTTCTAGGACACAGAATAAGCTTGTCTTAGAAGTTAACCAGTATGATTTCCATTTTGAACCTGAACTCATCGAAATTTTGCAACAGTCACTGTGTAGAATATTTACTGCTGTGGAGAACTTGGATGATAATTTGTCGAGATTTGTCAGTGATAAAAGTCCAATATTTTCGAAGGAGGTTAGTTTTCCTATCAGGTATGGAGTTGATATCAGTGAGGAGCTGCCCTCAAATGAATCAAAAAGCTTCTGTCTTTTCATTGCTGACGTTAGTTTCAAAGAAGTGAGAGTTCACTTTCATGATTCTTCTTCAATTCTGGGAACACTTTGCTCTCCATTGTCGTGTATTTCCTTTTTTTTCAAAGGGGATGAATACTGGGAGGCCAGTTTCCGGTCTGGTGGACTGAGTATAACTTCACCATGGTCCAATACATCATGGTCCTCTCCTAATGTCAATGAAATTCTCTGGGGCCCATCCTCACCAACCGTCACCCAATCACTTGGCATTCAAATCAAAAAGTCCAGAAAGAGACCTGAGTTAATTGAAATGGATTTTAGTTTAGTAGTCGAGCAGGTGAAATTTATTTTACAGTCTGAATTTCTAGCAATGATCATCGGCTATTTTAGTTTGCCATGTTGGATACTGCAGAGAAAAGGGCAACCTATCTCCAAACATGAGCAATTATGTCCCAAGTTCAAATTTAAAATAGTTGATTCTTCTATCCTTCTCCCTGTGGAGAACAAAGCCTATTGCGCCCAGTTCAGAGTTCCAATTGTTGATGGCATTTTTATTCCTGAAATTTCTTCTGCAGAATCTCTTAAGCATGTGTCTGCTGACTACTTGATTCCTCAGGTGAACTTACCTGATATGATTGATCTGGTCAGTGTTTCTATGCTTGGTGCATCTTTGTCAGTCGTTTTGTGTGAAGGCGGTACGGTAGGGTCGATGTCTGAGTCGGACTCTGGTGTCACCCAAGTCACTTTCCTTGATGCGCTTGATGCAGATGTTTGTTTTGCAATTCCTCAATGTGAGAAGAATGATAATCCTACTTTTGTTTCAGTGAAATCAGATTCCTGCCGTTTGGTTGTTGATGGTAAGTTTTTATGAACCCTGATTTAAGTACTGATCAAACTGTAGAACCTCAAATTTTCAATATTTGTGTTTTTTTTTATTGACAGAGAAATGGTTTTTTGAGGGCATTGGGGTAGTGAGCGTTTGTGTAGATGAACTATCAAATATTGGATACAATGCCAAGAACTTCACCTCAGATGCCTTGCATTATATTCAGTTAAAAAGAATGTTGAAGGAGGCAAATGATGTGGCAAACCAGTCGCCTGAAATTCCTGTTAACATGAGAATGTGTCTAAATGCTCTGTCACTGAAACTGGTACAGTCTGCAACCTCAGAAGTGCTTGCGGGTATAAATACTAAAGCGACAGTATTGGTGAATTTCAGAAAAAACAAAGTGGACAAGGCTGATGTCGATATTATGTATTTCAT
This sequence comes from Wolffia australiana, assembly GCF_029677425.1. NCBI lineage: Eukaryota > Viridiplantae > Streptophyta > Magnoliopsida > Alismatales > Araceae > Wolffia > Wolffia australiana. The sequence continues at coordinate 6,983,460 of NC_135852.1, read as the reverse complement.
CTTACAGTCTTATCTTAATTCAGTCATCCTCTTGTCATTTCTCTCAGACAGTCCCAATTCATACATGAGGATCAGTTTCTTCCAATCATATGTAGGATTGAACGAGCTTCAGTTTCATATCCCTGGCCTTGACTTATGGCTGCATTTTTCAGACTGGAATAATATAATTAATCTTTTTACTGCCTTCAGAGGATATCCAAATCGTGCATCCTATGTTCATGAATCTTCACCAATACAATCTGAAGCAGAGAATCTTTCCGAAGTGCCAGATTTATTACCTTCCTTTGATTACTCAGTCGATTCTTGGAAAAATATCAATCTTGTAATAAAGTCCGACAAAAATTTATCATTTCACGTACCTTTTGATGACACAAAAAGGTCAATGGGTCATGAGGAGACAAACAAGTCTCTGGAGCTATGGAGGAGCATACTTGGAGAAAAGGCATCTTTCGTTCAGGGACTAGACTCACGATATTTGACTTTTACTGTTCAAACCCGAGATATGGTTTTGTCCTTAAGTAATGCAGAAGTGATAACTAAATGCTCCATAGGTAGAGCAAAAATGATAGTCAAGGTCACGGAAGAGCAAGGCTTTCATTCCATCCCTGTTATTCAATTTATTCTTCAAAAAATATCCACGAAGTTTCATGGAAACTTGTCAAAAATTTGGATGGAAATATCTGATATAACTGTGGAAACTCTGTCGATGAATTTGCTCCAGGAGGTAGCTAGTACTTTAGATAATATTCACTTTGAACCTTCTGGAGCTAAAAAACTGGGTGGGCCTGTAAGCTCTATCTTTTTCCATGTCCATTTGGCGAAGTTATCTATGCTTTTCAGCGATCAAAGGGTAATATAAATTCTTCTATCTGAATTTTTCATTTGATTGTGCCTGAGGATTTGGAACCGCGGTTTAATCTGAGAATCTTATACTCGTTTCTTTTGACTTTCACCTTCTGCAGTCTGAGTATTCTACTCGTGCCCAATATATATATATATATATATATAGAAATAATCAATAATTATTAATTTTAATGTTTTGGATGAAATTTGCTTTTAGGCACTAAAGTAACTTCGTAACTGGTAATCATGCCGTGGCCACATTTTTGACATTTTTTTGTGGCATTGACTCTACATTGGACTTTTGTCTATGGCGAAAAGGTAGCTCCAAAACCTCTAAGACAATCCCCCAATAGTAGAAAATCCTTCTCAGTCCAGGTCTCTCTCTGGCTCCGGTCCTCTTTCTTGCACACAAATTCTCTCTATGTCTTTCTTTCTCTCGTTCCAATTATCTCTCTGTCGTTCTATCTCTCCCTTTGATTCTCTCTCTCTCCATCACTCTTACCCTCTCTCTTTCGCCCGCTCTTTCTATTCACTTGCTCTGGTTCTCTCTCTCACTCTTGTTCTCTCTGTCTGAGATTTGCTCTCTCTCTTTGTCTGCCTCTCCGAACTGCTTTGTCTTGGATTCCTCTCTCGTTCCAATTCCTTGTCTCAAGTATTCTAGATTAGCATGTTGTCATGAACGCATGAACAATTCACATATGGTTCTCAAACTCTGTTGGTGTTAAAATTCTGTGTTTGTGTTATTGTTTGGTCGTAGTTTTAGTTCATTCTATGAGATAACATTTCGATCTGGAATTTTCAAAATCATGAGGAACTTTGCCTTACGCATTACCCTCTGTCTTCTTAAAACATTTTATGGCAGTATTTCTTCTCAAATTACGTCAACCAAAGATCCCTTGTTATTTCTGAGCTCTTGAGGATTCACCGGTCTCTCATACTTATGTCTGTGTAGGCCTCCCCGAGATTTGGGCTGTATCTGTTTTGACTGCATATCTGACAATTTGGGATCTCTTGGCCCTAATTGAATTTGAGGGATTTGTGATATCTATTGATTTATTTTATTTTCATTTGTATCAGAAATTTTTTTCGTAGATTTCCAGTTTTCATGAGGTCTTTTTTCCTATTGTCAAAATTGGCCTGATGTTGTGGGTCACTCATATGGAAATAAATAAAATTAAAATATTCTATTTTCTTCATCAGTCAATTTTGTGGCCTTCTGTGGCACTTGTGTGCAGGTGATATCATCTGGACCAATTTTCGACATCACCTTTAAGAACTTGCTTGTTAAAAGGGAAAGCTCAAGTACAATGACTATTGAATGTCAACTCTCTGTGAACTACAAGAATTTTGTAAAGGTGTGGGATTGTTGGAAAGTAGAATCCTACTTCATGTTTAATGGATCCCTTGCAGAATCTTACTATATCTCATCTAAGAAGCATCTTAATGTTTCAGGTTGTGTGGGAGCCCATCATAGAACCATGGAGCTTTCATATGGAGCTGGTTCAGAATGTGAACAATGATGTTCAGTGTGGATCAAAAACTAACCAGATATCCCTTTGCTCACAGGAGGAGCTGAACCTCAATTTGACTGAATCTTTAGTTGAGGTATTCATCTCATTTCTATCTCCTCTGACCTCAGAAATAACTTATTACAAAAGGGTCCTGATGCATTGCCAATCATTTATAACCTAGTTTTTGAGGATTGAATTAAGAAAACGGTGTTAATTCATGAATAAATTCCTAAGGCATAAAATTTCCGAGGTTGTCATAAAGTAAGTAGTTAAAGCATCTCTATTATTGAAGGCCTGATCTATACATTCATGGCACTTACTCTCTCAGATTTTGTAATTTCCTAAGGGATTTTCTTATTTCAATGTTACAACCCAAACCAACGGTGGATTAGAATACGGTAATGTTTCCAACATACTAAAGATCTTGGGATGAAGGTAATTCATAAAATGGACAACCAGTTTATAATGTTCCTAGCTTCTATAATATTAGTGTTTGATGAAGAATGACACGCCTTCTTTTCACAGGCTGCCTTCCTAATGTATAGGATGATCAATGATAAGCCTGATATTAGTGACTCTCACACAGGCAATGAAAGCTCCAGCCATCCAACCTTTGGACCTGTTCATAAAGATTTCAGAAATTGTGCTCCATATATCATCTCTAATGAGACATCACTTCCTCTTTCTTTCCGGCTGTTCTATGGCCCTTCAACGACAGAAAGTGGCAGCTTTATCTTGATGAATGAGAGGAATGTAATACAGCCAGGATTTTCTGAGCCAGTATACATAGAAGAACCTGTTGGAATCAATTTACAGACAAAGACAGCATATTCTTCCGAAAGGCTTTTGGAGAGAAAACTCAATCTTATTTCGCATTATCATATTTCCATTGAGTTTGATGGATCTTCAGGCCCATCCAAGCCTATGTCAATGGACCTTGTTGGTACCAGCTATTTTGAGGTCAATTTCTCAAAGACGAGAGCATCAGAAACTTGTGCCGCTGATGATGAGGCGTCAGTCAAGAGTAATGATAATGAATCATGTATAGGTGACCCTTTGAACGAGCTTGTGGTCCCCGTGGTATTTAATGTTGCAATGCATGGTTATAGCAAGATGATACGGATGTACTCAACGGTATGCATTATTTTATTTCAGTATAGCTTAGAACTAATATACTGTCTTCTAATTTTTCTTGGAAAAATTAGGTGATCTTGGTAAATGAGACTTCTAAGCCTCTGGAATTGCGCTTTGATGTTCCATTCGGAGTCTCCCACAAGGTATGAATATTTTTAGTGCCGTGATACTAAGGAAGAATCAGGCCTGGGAAAAAATTATCTGTTTTCAATGATTGAATGTTATACTCCATAACTGACTCCTTTAATGAATATGATCAAACTCTGACTTTTAGTAAAGAGATTTCATTTTTTCTGAATTTTAGTGTATGATTAGGATTTGAGTTGTCTATCGGATGAGCACATTGAAGACACTTAATTGTGTTGTTTCTCTTTTGTGCTTCTGCTATTTGTGGTAATTGATATTCTTGGATTTTATTTGGTTTATATACCGTTGCATGTATTGAAGAATCTTTTACTACATGCATCTCATCAGGAGGTAGTAGTCACCTTGTTTTCAACATGGAATTTAGGAACATTTCAATTGATGAATGTGAATACCTTCTATTGGGTTTAGCAACTCAAATAGAAAACACATTGATTAAGGTAGGACAGCAGAGAGGAACTCTGCCACCCTAGATCGTATGTTATCCAATTAATTAGGACTTCAATTTGGACTATTTCCGCTTCAATAGGTAAATGGGACAAAATTTTCACAAAGATCTCTGATATGATTAAGAAATATCTTACACCTCCCAACACGCCTTCTCTAGATGATGAATGAAGTATTTATTTCAAGATAGGAGATATTGTACCAGGAGGAAGAAACAAGGATTAGACAAGGAATTGGATGTGCTCTTTTCGTAGGCCAAATGTTCATAAGCTCGCATAAGTTGCCACAAAGACAACAAGCTTCATAAATGCCTTTGTATTTGCAGTACAAATCTGTGTACCTCCCTGTATCCTTGTTTTTCCCTGCCCATATGACTGCATGTTACTGGTTGGTTTGCTTCTTTTCTTGATATGTATGGTTGGAAACAATCCGTTGGCACACTGCACAGCAGCAGGTGTTGATACCACTGATCCTGCTATGCACCTCACCCTCTTCTGTGGAAATCCAATATGCTACCTATCGGATCTAGGTTTTTTTCTGTCCTTTCAGTCGGGGCATTTTAGTAATTTCCCTTTCAACGTTTTATCCTCCCTTTAAATAGATATAGCACTCCTTGAAGGATTCTGTTATATAGAATCCTTTCTGGAAATTGCACTTATTGACCGTGTCTTCTGTGATAAGTTCTTATCAGGACTCTATCACTATCTGAATAATTGAGCCAGGGCAAATGCAGTTCATCAAATTCTTATCCATCTAGAGGACCAAGAATCACACATTATAGAAGCTCATGGCGTCCCCATGGGATACATGATCAGACTGACTATGGAGGCTCTGGTCAGACCTTTAGGCATACTCAGACGAATCATCTCATGTGGTCTCGAGTCGGCAGACCCAAACATAGTGCAACTGGAGGTGGTAGGGATCCTGGCAGTCACACCACTGCCTATTCTCAATTGTTTGGGCCCAGACAGAACTTTTGAGATTCAACTCACTACACGATTGCCACCACTGGCTTGGAGACAGCTGGGTGCAAGGACAAAGCCAAAGAGAAAGTAGTTTTGTTTGGGGAGGGGGGGAATCAACATCTGGAATGGAGGAGTTCGCCTCAAAAACTGAATATTATTTTAGAGACGGACACAAGAGAGATCCCCAGGGTGAAGGTGACACAGAATTCATCAGCCAGGGGAAACTAGATGCAAGTGACATCTGCGGAGGAGGAGACACAACTGGTAGAAGCAAGGGAGGAGGGAGATCCCGTGAGCAAGGAAGGGAGACTGATAATGGAAGAAGCTGCAGAATAGTTAGCCAGCACTATCTGCTGGGCAAAAAGGATGATCAAGGCAGTGAAGGGCTTATATACAAACAAAAGAAGCTGAGCATTCATTATGAGCAGAGAATAATCACATGGGCAAAGGACGCTTTTTGTTAGCTGCTGAGTGCAATGCAAGAGGTAGCATCAGAGAGGACCATGGACTGAAAGGGGCAGCCAATTCCCAGGGAAAATGCAAGGAGATCCTCCGCAATCCCAACTGCGGGGCAGCAGAGCTAGTTGGCGTGCAGAAGGACACAGTGAAGGACGTCCTCTGCCACAGAGCAAAAGAGATCTCGCCGATGATGGGATTGAAGCTGGCATAGGACAGGCAGGGTAGGAGATTGTTTCCTATGAAATGCATTTCATGGAATGTTCACGGATTTTGAGACGAAAGTAAGTGCGGAGTAGTGGGAAGATACTTGAGAGAATGGGGAGCAACAGTGGTGCATCTATAGGAAACTATGCTAGGATTGTGCAATTCAAGGGAGTGGAATGCAGTGGAAAGAGGCTTCCTTTAGGGTTTCATGGCGGTTAATGCGACTGGGAGATCTCGGGTTGTGGTGGTAGCATGAACTTTGGTAATTTTCTCTCAAATGCCTATGCAGATGGATCCATTTGCTGCAGCAGTCAAACTGAAACGTATGAATGACAATTTTAAGATGGTTATAGCCTCAGTATATGGTCTAGCGAATGTTACGCAGAGAAATGACCTAGTGAGTGAGTTGGTGGATCCAGTGGGTACGTTCTACGAGTGCCCCCTGTTGCTGGGAGGGTGACTTCAACGTGAAAATTTTAAGATGGTTAGAAACAAAGGATCGGCCTAAAAATGCTGGAGGACGAGACGCCATATTGGAAGACTTTTGGGCGTTCATATCAGAAACAGCAATCGATGAAATGGGGCTCATGTACTGCATTTATACATGGAGGAACATTATGGAATATAACAGAATGTCGAGACTGGACTAGTTTTTCTGTTCAGTATAGCTGGCAGAGTGGTTCCCTTTAGGGGACACGAGATTTCTCCCATGTCCAATATTAGACCATACCTTGATTGTATGGATGAGAAACAAGACGGCAAGAAGGCTCAACAATTTCAAGGTAGACAGATCGTGGCTGTAGGAGGCTGGCTTTGAGGAAGAGATGGAGAAGTGGTCATCACAAACTTGGTTGAAATCCGAGACAGAAACACTAGCCCCTAGAATTCACTTGTTGTGCACTACCTAGTGGAGTTTTGCAAGCCCATTCATGAGGACAAGAAGAAGACAAGAAGCAAGGCTCTCTGTAGGATTAAACAATTGGACGACCTGGAGGATGCACGGTGCTTTGAAGAAGAAACAAAAAAACGGAGGAAGTGTTGAGGTGTGATAGCAGGGAAAGACAAGAACCTAGAGATGGATTGGAGGGAAAAATCTAGGAAACTGTGGCTACAGGCAGGGGAGACGAACACAAAATTCTTTCATCTAGCAGCAAACGGGAGGAGACGAACTAACAGCATTTGGAGAGCATTAACAAGGCATGCCTGTTCCTCTTATCAAAGAAGCATGGTGCCAAACGGATAGAGGATTTCAGACCAATTTCATTGACCTACTCCATCTACCTACTTATAGTAAAGGTATTGGCGAATATGGAGGTGATTGGGAAGCTGGTAGGACCCTCGCAGTCAGCCTTTTATACCGGGCAGATTGCTGGTCGATTGTGCAGCTGGGGGGGGGGTGAGGGAGAGATCTTAGTTATATGGAAAAGACACAGGACTAGGGGGTTCATGTGGAAGGTCGACTTGCGCTTCCTTTGGGCATCAATCAAAATGAGAGGTTTTCCCTGGGAATGGATTGGGTAAAGAGATGCATTACTTCACACTCCTCAGAATTGGTGAACGGAAAACCAGAAGGTGGACATATACGACCACAAAGGGGGTGAGACAAGGATGCCTGTTTGCCCCACACTTTTCGTCCTTATGGTGGACGCACTCATCACGTGCGCCAAGCTAGCATGTTCTCAAGGACTTTTGAGGGCTTACAAGACAGCAAGCTTTCCCTAGGGTGTTCTGTTATTGCAGTATGCTGATGACGCTGCCCTTTTTTATAGAATGTTTAATAGAGGAGTCTACTTTACTCGATTTTTTTGCCAACTTCTCTGGTCTTCAAATCAATAGGGCTAAGTTAGCAATTGTTACTAATGATCTTTCTCAAGAAGAGGTGCAATGTTCAGATGCACAGGGTGCACTGATCAGAAGACTACCTATGAGATATTTGGGCCTGTCACTGACCAGAGGGGGAATGACTTGGGGTGACTGGCAGCCAGTTGTAGAGAAGGTTGCGAGACGGTTGGAAGGATAGCAAGCCAAGGTGCTGTCCAGAGGGGGTCAATTAGTTCTGTAGCTGTCAGTATTGTCCTCAATTCCCATCTTTCACCTCTTAATGTTCAAGGTGCCTGTAGGAATCAAGCAGAAACTTGAAGGCCTGACGAGACATTCTTGTGGAAAGGCTCTCGGACCGACCAGAATCAAGGGCTGGCACTGGTGGCGTGGGGTATTGTTTGAAGGCCCATCAAACTTGGAGGCTTGGGTCTCTTAAATTTACCAAGTATGAACTGGGCTCTACTAACAAAGAGGGTGACCAGGATCATGTACCCCCAAGAGGACATACTCATTCAAATAGTACGTGACAGTTATGGTCGATGGTTAAACTGGGATACAAAAACAGTCTGAGGAGTGTCGACATTCTGGCGGAGCCTTTGACAGATCAGAGGGGAGTCCTGGCGTGATAGTTTCCTTAAGCAGTAGATCGATATGGGAGGGGAGGATTTTCATCGAAAAAAAAGATATGGGAGGGGAGAATCATGTTTGGGTAGAGCTTTAGGGTATACATGTGTACTTTGAATGATAACCGCTTTGTCTGGTGACCGTCCTCTTTCAATGATCTTTCATTAACTGATACAAATTTGGTGCCCATTGCCTACTATGGTTTAAGTTTCATTAATGCCCACACTTTGGTTTACGTTTTATTTCATTTTTTCACCCATTTCTGGCTCTTTGAGTGGGTCCAATAAAAATCAAAGTTGCAATTTCTGTCCACAAATCTGTCTGGGGAATAAATTTTGAAAATGTCAGGAATTGCAATTTGGCATTGTGTCATAATTTTTCCAATTAGACAATTTTGGAAAATGCTGTTAAATTTATTTCTAATAAATAAGTCACTATTCTAAATCATTCTTTATCGTCCTAGATACTTGGTCCTATACAGCCAGGCAAAGAATTTCCCTTGCCTGTGCACTTGGCCAAAGCTGTGGGAATGAGGTGGCGCCCAAGTGATTCAGGATACTACTGGAGTGAAGCATATTCTCTCTCTAAAATTCTTTTGAATGCTACAAAGCATGGATTCATGAGATCCTTTGTTTGTTACCCATCGATCCTCAAAAATGATCCATTTCGTTGCTGTATCTCCGTTGAAGATCGCTGTGTAGTTTATCCTTATGGCTCAAAAGGAGGTTCTTCTCTTCACATAGATAGCACATCCAAAAAATTTAAATTTAATGGACCAGAGAAGCAGAATGATAGCAAATCAGGTAGGGTTTCTATTCGTCAAGTGAGACTGACCACTCCTTTGTTGCTCAAGAACAATCTTCCATCATTATTGTCTGTGACAATTGAATCTAGTGGAGTCGCGACGTCCATCAGCCTTTCAGAGGTTTGATAATATTTAAACCTCTTGTCAATCTTTTACCCTAATTTTTCTTGCATTTTATCTCTGATATTCTAATCGTATATTTGTTCAGTTGGATGTTGCCTCTATTTTCTACGTTGATTCAAGCCATGAGCTCGATATAACATTCACCCTTGAAGCTTATGATCCAGTCACAGTGAAGTTTCCTCGTGCAGAGATTTTTGCAGCCATTGCAAGGCTCCATGAGACAAGATTTATTATGTCAGACCGACCAATTTTCAATCCATGTGGAGATAACGCTCAAAGGTCTAGTGTAGATTCCTCTCTTGCCAGGCCTTGTGAGCCGTCCACCAATTCGACAAATGGTTTGAACCATATTCTGGGTCCAGTATGTATCAAAGTGGACAAGATCATGGATGCATATTCTGGTGCCAGAGAAATAAGTATTTCAGTTCCCTTATTACTCTACAATTTCACTGGTATACCACTGAGGATCATTAATGAAAATCACCAAAATAGAGGCCATCCACATTTCATTCCAGTGAGCTACTCCTTTGTAATGGACCCAGATTACTCTACGAGAAGCCTTGGTGTCTCTGTTTTGCGAAGGAAATTTGTACCAAAATTCTTTGCAGAGTTCCCCACTGCTGAAGATTTCCCTGAAGATTCTTATGCAGGTATAGCAGGATCTGTCTACTATGGTTGCAGAGTTCCTCAACCTAGTTCACCTAAAGGTACAAGTGCCACAGAAATCGGAGGGGTCAAGGCGTACATGTATTGCCCGCCTGGTTATCAATCTAAGAATAATCTTGTTGTCAGACTGCAGTCATATTCACGTCAACATCATGTAAAGGACACAAAGAATGATACCTGGTCAAGCCCATTTTCTCTTGTTCCACCAAGTGGATCGACTAGTGTTATCATTCCCCAGGAGGGAACAAGTGCAGTTCTTGTGTCAGTGACATCAAGCCAAGCCTTTGGGGACCTTGGGCATTGGTCTACTGTAGTCATTTTCCAGCCTAGGTAAACTATTTCTCACTGGCAATAAAAAAATTCTTATAAGCATTTAAGTTTATTTTGTTTTCTGCTCCCATTTTCTTATAAGGATGCATTTCTTACATATTAAGTACTTTCAGAAGATCTGTTACTGAATCAATCTTCAAATTGGGTATGGTGAAACTGTGCATATCAGGTGACTGCATGACATTGCCGTTTATTTTGTCTGACTTTATAAAAAATCAGTAATGTTTCCAGAATTTCTCAAACTAGAGTTGAACCAGTCATGACAGTGAAATAGGTTCTCTCCTACTCATTTATCTAGAAAACCTCAATCAGAGTAATAAGAACCTTCCTTTGGTTCTCTTACGTACAACCTAGAATTTGAAATCATATTGTTCTCATCAAGTTCCGTATAGATGTCTCTATCTCATCATTGCTCCTGATTGATGCATAAAGATCAACAATATGTTATGTTGTAGATCACCAATATGGGATGGTGTCCTATGATCAGAGGGCACCATCAAGCTGCCATTGTCAAAATGTCAGCCCCCACTGAGGCCATAACCTTTCGCACGAAAGGGAAGCCAAAGGGACGTCATGGGAAGGAATCTTAATCAGTAGGTCATGGAATATGGTTGCAGTGGTCCCATCAAGTGACGCTGGCATCCAACAACAAATGGGGTCTCCTCTAAGGGCGGTGTTATTACCTGGGAAGTCCCGAGGGGCAGCAGCTGCCAGTGAGTGCAACACCATCCTAAGGCGTGTTAGAGATTGGGCAGTATTTGACACATATTAAATTTGTTAGCATTTTTAAATGAAAGAGTCGGAGGATTTACTCGTATTTTTACTGTTTTGAGTGTTTATACTTTTTTTTTTGAAAACATATGAGGCGATCACCCGAATAAATCGCTAACCACCTGACAAGTACGTGGGCTCTAATACATGTATACATTTTCCTCTTCCCTCTTCATCCCTGTCACGAGGAAAACCATGATGCTATGAGACCTTCTATTTCATGGGCGAGCCTCTTCATCCCTGTCACCTCATTTCTGTGTAGCCAGATTCCCCAGAGCACTGTCAGTGCTCGGCCCCCCACTTCTCTATGTCTGGGACCGGTCCTCTGCATGGACTCCCAAAAGGCCTCCTTTGATGATGCGTTCACCACCAACTGCGCTTGGGTGGCCCAAACAGCGCATGCGAAAGGGCATCCAAAAAAAATTATTGCAATCCTCATCATCTCTCGTGCACAACATGCATACCATCGGGGCATCTGGATACATCCTCTTGAGACAGACGCGGGTCATCAGTCTCTTTTGGAGCAAGAGCCACCCAAACATCTTGGCCATAAGGGGAACCTTAAGATGCCAGACGGCTCGACACGCCTGGATCATATTTTTGTCTTCCTCGTTGCCCTGTCGGATCCGTGCATAGGTTTTCCCTACTGAGAAAGGAGCTCTTGTCCAATCCCAACCATCTGATTCCGCTGGGTTAGGGCGGATCTGATTTAGAGCTTGTTGCAAGCCCAAGAAATCAGTTAGTTGTTGGTCTGACAAGGCACCTTCAACTTGCGGATTCCAGGTACTGTTCGAGCATTCACCTTTTGTAGCCTCGGGGCATTGCGCAAGTGCAAATAGCCGAGGGAATGCTTCACGCAAGGGGCCGCGCAACGACCAGGGGTCTGTCCAAAATTTAAAGAGAGAGCCATCGCCTATTCGGACAGAGTAGAACTCCCGGACCTTGGAGAAGATTTGTCTAAGGCCTTGCCAGAATGCTGACGCCGACTTGATTGGGGCTATTTTCTTATCCCAGTTCAATCCCCTGTCATACTTGTCTCTCAAGATCTGTATGGTGATGTCATCGCTTGGTTGCATGATCCTAGTCAACCACTTTGCTAATAATGCCATGTTCATGCTTTGGATATGCAATACTCCTAGTCCGCCATGTTTGGTGGGCCTGCATGTGGCATCCCATGCAACCAGTGCGAGCCCTCGACTCTGATCAGTACCAGTGCCTTTCCAGAGGAAGCGTTTCATCAAGCCTTTGAGTCTCTGGCCGATTCCAATAGGCATCTTAAATACAGAGAGATAGAATATAGGGATTGCTGACAGGACCACACCAACCTACCGCCTCTGGACAACACTTTGGCTTGCCATCCTTCCAACCGCCTCTCGACCTTCTCTATCATAGGCAGCCAACCCGGCCTAGTCATCCGCCCTCTAGTTAACGGCAGTCCCAGATATTTCTTAGGGAGGTTACCAATCGGTGTTCCCAGCACCTCTGCACATTGAACCTCCTCCTCCAAGGAAAGGCCGGCCACAGCTCACAAATGCAGACTTAGCCCGATTGATGTGTTGGCCCGAGAAGTCCGCAAATAGGTCGAGTAATGTGGACAGGTTTTTTGCCTCCTCTACAGAGCCTTCTAGAAAAAAAGTAGTGTTGGCGGACGGGATACCCCCAGTACACTAGCGGTTTGATAACCCTTCATAAGACCGTGTATATACTAGATTAGTGCATGTGGCGAGTGCGTTTATTGCTAGCACAAAAAGTAGGGGTGCGAGCGGCACGCTTGCCTCACCCCCCTTTGTAGTTGTATACGCCGGCCTTCCGGCCTTCCTTCACCAACACTGAGAAGGAATGTGTTGTGATGCATCTTTTCATCCATGTGACCCATTCTTTTGGGAAGTCTCTCCTTTTCATTAACGCCCAGAGGAATCCCCAGTCAAGCGTGCTATATGCCTTGGCAAAATCATCCTTCATCATGAGAGCTTTAGTTCCGTCTCGTTTCCATGTCGCTAAGATCTCGCTTGCTGCTACGGCACTGTCGACCAGTAAACGGCCCGGTATGAAAGCTGATTGAGAGGGCCCTACAAGTTCCCTTTTCCTCTCTCAATCTGTTTGCCAAGACCTTTGCAATGATAACGTATATGGAGTTAGACAAGCAGATTGGTCTGAAGTCCTCGATTCGTTCTGCGCCTTGCTGCTTGGGGAGTAGAACCAAATATGCCCGATTTAGTATCTCCATATTGCATGTCCCTTGTTGTAACTCTTCAAGCGTGGCCATCACATTTGGTTTCACGAACTCCTAGATCTCCCGTCGAGATCACTCCGAGGGAGACGTGTTAAAGCGCGCCGTCGAGATCACTCCGGTGCGAGGAAAGAGTTTCAAGAAGCCGCCGCCATCAAGAATCGAAAGTGGCCTTCGTCGAGATTACTCAACCTCCTTGAGCGACTCATCTCGCCTGAGCAGTGTGGTTTTGTCAAGGGTCGACAGATCCATGACAACATCATGCTCGTGCATGAGCTAGCCCAGTCCTTGGACGCTCATATTCCGGGTTCAAATGTCATCATCAAACTGGATATGAACGTAATGTTTTGGACATCATGGATATCATATTTTAGACAACCGGAAGTATTTGAGAATGATCAGGGATAGGAGCACTAATAGATGAGTCATTGGTTGTTGGACAACTTGATCTAGTAGGGATATTGGTAGTGGTGGTATTAATTTGGGAGCTACTACTCACATCCATAATATTAGTAGAAGAACTGATGGAGGACCATCTCAAGGACGATGCCACGATGACAAAGAACCATCTCGAGGATGACGCGACGGGACGTCGTCAGCCACGCCGAGCAGCTCGTACCGACGCTCGCCACCCGGGGTTTAAGTACCCCGCGTAAGAACTTTTATCTTTTTAGTTATGCTCATTTTCATGTGTGTTTGTATTTTCGGATTCGTGGACTGGGCCAATGTTGTTGGGCCCCGTCCTCGTCATTTTTACTTTTTATGTTTGTATTTTGAATTTGTAAGGAGAGGCCGAACCACGTCTCACGACGGTTCAGTCCCACCATTAATGCCATCACTTTAGAACGGGGATTCTTAAGAGCATCATCTTCGATGTCCTTTCGATATTTTTCGGCCTCCATGATCATGCTGCTGGACAGTCCCATGGTCTCCTTTTCTTTCCCCCTGTTGAATGACGCTTATACCCCTTATACCCTTTCTTGTCTCACTCTCTCTCTCTAACTCTCTATATATGTATCCCCTTTCAAGAAACCGATCAAAGAAGTTTAATTCACTTTTCTTCTTCCACTTTAACTCCCTAATCGAAGCTCCTCGTTCTCCCGCCTCCTCAGAGCTTCTTCGTGGTATCAGAGCAATCTGATCTGCCTACGCTCGATTGATCGTTCATCTAGTGCCGAGAATATCTCAGCATCGAGTTCGATCCGACGACGACATTCGAAGGACCGAATTTGCTACGATACATCGCCGTCAGATCTATCGTCTTCGGACGCTCTATCGCCTTCATGAATTTGCTACAATCTATCACAGACGCTCGATCTGTTCAGCGACAATCTGTTGGGCGATCTGTTCTATCGCCATCAGATCTATCGCCTTTGGACGTTCTATCGCCTTCACGAATTTGCTACGATCTTATCACAGACGCTCGATCTGTTCATAGAGCTTCTTCGCCGCAGAGCTTCTTCACCGACGATCGTTCAGAGTCACCGAATTTGCTACGATTTATCGTCGTCAGATCTATTGTCACAGACGCTCAGCCAGCTACCGACGATTGTTCAGAGTCACCAAATTTACTGGCGATTGCTACCGACGATTCATAGTGGTAAATCGAACAACTCAGCGTCGACTATTGTTCAGAGTCTCCGTCAGATCTATCGCTGCAGAGCTTCTTCACAGACGCTCGACATGCCACCGAATTACTGCCGATTGTTCACCAACGATTTGCAGTTGCTCAGGGGTTCTCATAGTTCTATCTGTCGGCATTCGCTTGTTCAGCACCGACCACAATTCGTTCTTCTAGGTGAAGAGCGTTCTGTTCTGTTGTCGTTTGCAGTTGGTAAGTTGCTGTCTCCAGATTCTGCCGGCATTCTTCTCCTGTTGGTGTCATTCTGTCCTATACTATGGCTTCTGCTGACTAAGCGGAACTATGGCGCTGTAGGTGTGTGTTTGTTGACCATGCACTTGTCGTGTAATTAAGTATTACTGATAGAGGTGGTGATTGATCTCAATGCTAATGGAACAAGGCTTTGGGGCTTCAGTGATAGCTGAACTAATATGGGCCGCCCTTCCTCTCTTGTTTTGAAGGTTAGCTATGAGCTCCCTTTCCTTCTGCCCAGCTCCCCGAAAACAACGTTCGACTTGCATGTGTTAAGCATATAGCTAGCGTTCAACCACTTCGACTACAATTGAGCTCTTGGCACTACTCCTTGCCACGTATGCCTTCTGAGTTTCGATTCACTGGGCTGAATCTTCTTCAATGGTGTCAGTACGTTCAAATTACCTTGAAAGGGAAACTCATGAAGCATCTGGTGGAGGAGCCGTCGTCTCCCACCGCCTCTTACTACGAGCATTGGCTTGACATTGAAGGAGTAGTTCACAGGTGGCTACTCGACAGTATCAGTCTATCATATGCAGCTGAATTCTTGTCTCTAAAATCCGCTAAGGAAATATGGGACGCCGCTCAAGAATCTCACTCGAAGCGGAACAATTTGGCTCTTATTTATGAACTAGTGACTCGCTCCACTAACTTGGTCCAAGGCACCGGATCTGTTCGGGCTTATCGCTTGGAATTTTCGTCTCTTTGGGCTAAGTTGGACCACTAGATACCACCCGACCCTCACTCAGTCGATCGTGGGTATGTCCTTCAACTTCGAGTGTTCAAATTCCTCATGGGGCTGAATCCAGAGTACAAGTCTTTACGCGGGCAACTTCTTCATCGCGAAAAAGTTCCTACCTTGAAGGAAGCTCTTGTGGCCGTTCAGATGGAGGAAACGCGCCTCAGCATATTTCTCTCGGAACCTGTCTCAGTGATGGCCGTTCAATAGCCGGGAAACCCATGACCTACATCTGTTCGGGGTGTGTTACATCATGTGCCCTCTCTCATTGTGAAGCCGCCTAACATGTATCCCACAGCACCGAGATTGGCGATCACTGGACATGGTACACATAGTGACTCTTCTCTTTTCTGCAACTATTGCAAGAAAAAAGGTCATGCCAAGGAGACGTGCTACAAGTTACGGAGAAAAAATGCCCATCAAAGCCATTTGGTGACTCATATTCCATCTCCTGCCGGGCCATTTATGACTCCTCCTATGTCTCTTCCCGAGACACCTCAACTAATTGCTGAATCCACATCTTCACTAGGAGACCAGCTTCGACACGATGAAATTGACCAACTCCGACAGTTTCTACAGTCAAAATTGATGGACTCTACTTCCCTTGTTCATCAAGGTAAACATCTTAACTCTTCCACTATGCAATGGATAGTTGACTCAGGTGCCACAGCCCATATGACTCCTATATCCCAATGTTTCCTTACCTACACCCCATCTCCTAGCTCTCATGCAGTTAGCACTGCAACTGGTGATCTTCTTCCTATGGTCGGGGTGGGGTCTGTCCAAATTTCCTCCCACCTCACTCTCACGAATGTACTTCATGTCCCACGTCTTACTCTGAGTCTTCTCTCCCTTCATCACCTCGTTCAAGACCTTCGTCAAGACGTATTTTTTACCCCTAATTCCTGCTTTTATCGTGATAAAGTGCCGGGGCAGATGACAACACTTGCTGAGGAACGAGGGGGCCTCTACATCCTTCACCGTTCTACATCCGTCTCCTCTTTCGCTCCTGCTCTCGGCGTGGCTCTTTCCGCTGCAGCGCCGGACCCCCTTGGGCTCCTTCACCGTCGCTTGGGACATCCTTCCTTCTCTACTTTGAAAATCATGTTTCCTCGTCCTGTGGACGGGTTTGTTTGTGAACCATGTCGGTTAGCTAAACATACTCGGACAACATACCCCCTTTCTGATCCCTCTTCTCGTTCATCTTCTCCTTTCTCCCTCATTCATAGTGATCTATGGGGGCCTGCTCCTGTTTTGAGTATGTCGGTCGCCCAATGGTTAGTGATCTTTGTGGATGATTCTACTCGTGTCACATGGGCTTATCTCCTCAAGCAAAAATCAGATCTTTCTCAAACTATAATTTCATTCCATGCTCTTATCAAAAATCAGTTTGGTACCTCCCTCAAACGCTTCCGCTCCGATAATGCCCGTGATTACGTCAACTCCACCAATTCTACCTTCTTCACATCTCACGGCATTGTTTATGAAACATCCTGTCCATACACACCCCAACAAAATGGTCTTGCAGAAGGCAAGTTTTGTCACATCTTTGACACCACTCGCTCCCTTCTTCTTCACATGAACATGCCCAAATATTTCTGGGGTGAGGCTTCTCTCACTGCAGTCCACCTCATCAACCGCCTTCCCTCCCATTTTCTCTCCCACCTGTCCCCTATTAATGCTCTCCATAAGGCTTACCCCATGGTCTCCTTGAAAATTACCTCATTCCACGTGTGTTCGGTTGCACCTGCTACGTCACTAACCATCATCCTTCCCGATATAAACTTGATGTTAGGGCTCTCCGCTGTCTTTGTGGGTTACTCTTCTCATCAAAAGGGCTACAAATGCTATCACCCCTCTACTCATCACTTCATTGTCAGCAAAGATGTCACTTTTGATGAGTCCAGTCCATTTTATCTTTCTGAATTATCTTCTTATTCTTCCTCTTCTTCATTTGGTGAGTCCCTCGATTTCTTGGTTCTACTTACATCTCCAACATCATCTACTCTGCCTGCTTGTCCTCCACCCGCTCTGCCCCTTTGGCTCTTACACCGAAATTTAATGGGACCACGTACCATCGCCGCCCACGTCCTCCTATAACTGTCTCTACACCTCCACCTACACCACCACTACTGGCCCGCAACCTCCTTTGTCTGGTGACAATCTTCCCATTGCTCTCAGGAAGGCCTCTCGCTCATGCACTTCCACCACCCTATACCCTTTGGCAAATTACCTTTCCTACCATTGTCTCTCCCCGTCTTACCGTGCCCTTCTCACCCGACTTGATACCATCTCCATTCCAAAGACTGTGGCTGAAGCGTTGGCTTCCTCTGAATGACGACGTGCTATGGAAGAGGAGTTGGATGCATTGGATAAAAATCAAACGTGGGATCTTATCCCTTTACCTTCGGGCAAGCACATCGTTGGCTGTCGATGGGTCTATACTATCAAGTACCAATCCGATGGCTCCCTCGAACAGTATAAAGCCCGTCTTGTCGCTAAAGGGTATACTCAACAGTTTGGAGTTGACTATCTGGATACGATTGCCCCAGTTGCCAAAATGAACACTGTTCGTCTCCTTATTGCACTTGAGGCTCATCACGATTGGCCTCTTCAGCAGTTTGACGTTAAGAACGCCTTTCTGCATGGTAATCTACATGAAGAGGTTTATATGGCCTTGCCTCCCGGCTATTTGGCTTCTTCTTCGACGCCTCCCTTGGTATGTCGTCTCAAGAAATCCCTTTATGGCTTAAAGTGGTCTCCTCGAGCTTTGTTTGGTCACTTTACACACTCGATGAAATTATTTGGCTACTCCCAATGCAACGGTGACCACACCCTTTTCTACCGTCATTCCACGTCCGGGGGCGTTACACTACTTGTGTACGTGGATGACATTATTATTACAGGGAATGATTCGCAGGCCGCGGCCAAATTGGTGTCTCACCTCGCTGGGGAATTTGACATTAAACACCTTGGCTTACTTCGATACTTCCTTGGCATTGAGGTGGCATATTCTGCGGCTGACATTTTTCTTTGCCAGCGGAAATATATTGTTGATCTTCTTCAAGAACTTGGTAAGACGGACTCACAACCCCTTACCACTCCTGTTGAGGTGAACCATCGGATATCTCTGGCGGAGCATGAGGAGACTGTTGATCAAGGAAGGTACCAAAGATTAGTTGGTAAACTGATATATCTCACTCACAGTCGCCCGGACATTGCTTTTGTCGTGGGCGTGCTAAGTCAGTTTATGCATTCTCTGAAGGCGTGTCATATGCATGCGGCCAACCGTGTACTTAGCTATGTAAAAGGTACTGTTGGCCATGGTCTTCAATTCAAGCGTAAAGGTGGTCTTCAACTGGACGTATATACCGACACTGATTATGCTGGTTCTCATGTTGATCGTCGCTCAACAACGGGCTACTGTACCTTTCTTGGTGGCATTCTTATTACATGGTGCAGTAAGAAGCAATCTGTCGTCTCTCGATCCAGTGCTGAAGTTGAATTTCGCGCCCTGGTATGAGGTCTTTGCGAGGCATTATGGCTCCCTAATCTCCTTACAGAGCTAAAGCTATCGTGTCATCAACCAACTAATATGTTTTGTGATAATAAGTCAGCTATCAGCATTGCCCACAATCCAGTTCAACACGACCGCACTAAACATGTCGAAGTTGATCGACACTTCATAAAAGAGAAGCTGGAGTCGGGACGTTTTTGCCTTTCATACGTCCCATCCGTCCATCAGCGAGCTGATATTCTCACCAAGGGACTATCTGCCCACGTTTTCAAGAATTGTGCGGCAAACTGGGAATGGATAACATCCACTCACCAGTTTGAGGGGGACTGCTGAATGACACTTATACCCCTTATACCCTTCTTGTCTCACTCTCTCTCTAACTCTTTATATATGTATCGCCTTTCAAAAAACCGATAAAGGAAGTTTTATTCACTTTTCTTCTTCCACTTTAACTCCCTAATCGAAGCTCCTCGTTCCCCCACCTCCTCAGAGCTTCTTCAGCCCCGAGACTCGGCGCCCCCCTTCACCCCATGCTGTGTCTTGGTGTTGTTTCTCGTCAGACTATCCGCCGCTATTAGCAATCATCCGCTTTTACCAGCCCTTGCCCACACAATGATTCTTCTCTTGCGATGGACGCCTAGTTGTTTGCGCTTGTATACAAGGCTTTCTGAACATTGCTCTCCCTTTTTGCTTGGCCGCAAGCTCATGTCCGCTGCTTTGCTGCTTTCTCCGGCTTCTGTTACCCTTCCTGTCATATCATCTCCCAAGGTTGGTACACCATTCGAGTTCTCGGGACCTTCTCCCTTCCTCCCAACCCATCTCCCGTTTGCGGTCGTGCGTTCGGGCTCTCGTCTCTTCCTGTCTTCCTTTGTTCCTATACACCTTGCGACTCTGGCCTTCGGTACTCTAAGTCGGTGGAGTATGTATGATTTATGTCTCCACCGACTTGTAGGCTCCCTCCCGTTCTATTGTTCTTCGTCTCCGTGGAGGCTGCAGTTTTGGGGCTCTCCGAGAGGATCTCTGCTTCCTTCAGGCCTCACGTCGGCTCCCCGTCAAAAATAGAGGCCTTTGGGTGTGCTTGGGCTTTCTCGCCCGGTTGTTTCTCCATCGGCAGTGGCAGAGGCATAACTGAGGCAATTCTGATTTCAAAAATGCCATCCGAGCCCCAGAAATTGAGGATAGGCAGCGGAGTGGCTGTGTGGGTCCCTTCAACCTCCAGGATTACCTTATTCAGATCTCCCAACCCTAAACCATCGGAGATGACACGTCTAAGGATGCCTAGGGGTCTAAGGAAGAAATGCCCCAAGCTTCAATGGTAGATGTGCTGATGAGTCTACTTGATGATCCGTTGCTTGGGAGAACTTGACGCCATTTCATCTTAACCCCTCCTTCGGTTTCTTGCATCCAGCCTATTGCAGCAATATACACTGCCATCAAAGCCCCCCGGAGGAAGAAATGCCCGCACTCGAGGGGCCAAAGCTCAGCTTTGTCAAGGGCTGGAAAGTTTTCCAGTAGTCCCCTCTGTATTTCATGTAGTGTGGGGACTCCTTGTGTGACCTCCCCAACAAGGCAGCCCATGTGGGCCCCTTGCTGACTTCTCATCGCTCCAACCGGCGTACGAGCATCAACAACTGGTTGGTGAGCCGCCCCTCCACCCCCCTCCTCACCCATCGATGTGGGGGCGAGAGTCCTGGCCCCATCTCTAGCTCTTTTAGTACATTCTGTTTGTCGATGTCCAGTCCCCGTACACTTTCGGCATACCACACTGCCCCGGCACTCCCGCGCTCTATGTCCATTCTTCAGGCATCTGTAGCAACGTTCTTCCTTTTCTTCCTTGTTAATACGCGTGACTCGGTGAGAGTTTCTTCGTCTTCGTGGCCCGACTCTCACCCACCCATCCTCCTCTGCTTCCGATGTATGTGCTGTTCCGGCTCTGTGAGCGTCTACAGGTGAATGGTCGGTTGGTCTCCCGCCATTCCGGTGGTCTTCCATCCATGCCTTGGGCGTCATTGTGTCTTGCTGCCACGGTCTTGTCTCTCGAGTATGGTATCTGTCAGTGTAACTCTGGCAACCTCCCTGGCTCCGCTCCTCTAGCCCTCTGAATAGGCTGTGGCACTCCCAATCGTCTTATATGTCTTCCTCCATGGGCTACTCCTTCACAACTCCCCGCTCGAGGTTCAACTTGGCCGCCGCCTGCACTTGCCAATGTCTTTGTGTTGGCGAGGGCCCCACCTATTGCGCAGAAGCCGTTGGGGCGCTCCACCGTGTCAATGTTGCGGTCGTCTCCCCCTCTGCGTGCGTGAGGCCTGCCATTTGGCTGTATATGCTCGGGTCTCCTCTCTCTCTCTCTTCATATCTTCTTTGTGTGTGCGCCCTGCGTGCATGTCCCATGTGCAGGAGAGATGGGTCCTCTTGCCGAAGTGTTTCGTGGCGGGAGACCCCTCGAAGGGGGCCTTCTCTCCAGCTGTGAGGATCTTCTCTCCAGCTCAGCGCACCAAACCTCCGGATCTTCTTCGCGCCTTGTTCACAGCGGCAGCTAGCCACGCGTCATGCGACTCCTATAGGTTGGAACTTGCAGTGGCTTTCCCTCCCACCGCCCAGTGCTGTGCGACTACCGACACCGCGTCGGTCGTCACGTCGGAGGAGTTCGCTCCGTGACATCTGTCAGATAGTCATCTGTCGCAGGGTCGCTTGTCGCCGAGGTCGCAGGGTCGCCGAAGTCGCCGGAGTCGCAAGGTCACCAAGGTCGCCAATCGCCAAGGTCGCGAGGACACCGAGGTTGCGAGGTCGCTGGTCACGGGGTCGCCGGTTGCAGGGTCGCGGATGGTTGCCGACGGTCGCCGAGGTCACCCACTGACTCTTGCCGTGATCCGCCGGTCTCCCACTCAAATTCGCCACAATCGCCGATTGAGAAGCCCTGAGAATCCCAATCAAGAAATCCCAATCAAGAAGCCCCAAGATCCCCCAAGAATTCCCGTTCTATCCGTCCGCCGATCTCCCACTCAGGATTGTCACAATCCGATCACCGATCTCCTGCTCCCAAGAACTTGCCGATCGAGAAGCCCTAAGAATTGCCGATCTCCCATTCAGGATCGTCCACCAATCTCCCGCTCAGGATCGTCACGATCGCCGATCAAGAAGCCCCAATAAATGCCAATCGCCAATCTCCCGCTCCCAAGAATTGCCGACCGAGAAGCCCCAAGAATCGCCGGCCGATCTCCCCAACCTCTCTCTCTCTCTTCTTGAATCCTCTCCCCAACCTCCCTCCCTCTCACCTTCCCCCGTGGATCAATTGTAAGTATGATTGAAGGATCTTCCCCGTACAAAATTTTGATACCCTCCTTTTGAGTGTTTATATTATCATTTCAGGTTTTCTTGTCATTCGTTTCTGCACTATTAACTCTTTTTCATACTTTGATAAAGGTACGTAATTTACAATTCCTGTAAGAAGGGCCTTTATTACAAACAGAAAGGAACAAGTGACTCTCACAGCATCTGGTTGGATGTTGGGCACCATTCTCATCTTCATTGGACTGATAGAACAAGGTAGCAGGACATTTCTTACATGTATTTATGCATGAAAGTAGTTGGAGGATTCCCATTTAATGTACGAAATATTTTTCTCCAATATATTCCCATCAATAGTTCCTATGAAAGAATATGACTTATTTTGTTTAACTGTTTCTCCAAAAAATTCTTGACACATTTATTATTGTAGAACTCCTCGGGGAAGGGTTAATGGGTGGAAGGGATTCAAGAAATGAAGAGAGGGAAGAGAGAAAAGATGAATGAGCAATGACAATAAAATAAAATTTTGTTCACCAACCGACCTATGCTAGAGAATTCGTGTATAGGAATTTGAAAATTTTGTGAGAGACTCTTCAATTTCTTCTCCTGATGGCATTTTGCAGAGACCTGATGTTGTCTGTTCGTTTTGATGAACGTGGCGGTCAATGGTCGGGAAGTTTTCTTCCTGATTCTCTTGGAGATACACAGGTCAAACTGCGCAATCATGTTTCTGGCGCATTGGATTTGATTCGTGTAGAGATTCAAAATGCAGGATTATTGGTGAATAAGGGAACAGATCTTGATTCTTCTGATGGAAATTCTGGAACCTACTTGATCCTTTTGTCAGATGATGATTCTGGCTTCATGCCTTACAGGATTGATAACTTCTCAATGGAGGTAAATATGTTGGACATTCTTACAATTTCAGCCTGTTTCATCCTTACTCTTGTTACTCCGCTTGATTGGGCACTTGTCACATCATTGACCCCTTGTTGATGTTGACGACAACATTGACAAATTTTATGGCTTTTTATGGTGACTATGATGTTGATAACCCTTATGATTAAAATGCACCGTTGATGGTTGATGCTGTCCTAGGACAACAGATGTCAGCTTAGCAAATATTCTAATTAAAACACTGTCAACCCTGTCAACATCAGCATTGTCGTTTGCATGAACTGACCTGGTAGACCCCAACAATGACACTGATGGAATATTTCTTATAGTACGGACCGTGGCGACGACAATGTTGACGAACATTGACGTTCACGACATCATTTGATAATCATCCAGTATCCGCCACCATCCTCGTCAATGCCCTGCATCTACAACGTCAGGACGTCTGCAAACAGTACTTTTGGTGCTTCTTATTCAATCATCCATATCAGTTTTCTATTATGGTCTGGAGCATCTGTATTTTTTTTATAAAAAAATCACATTTTAATAAGCATACTATTTTACACTTTTGGAGTGGCCACCTTTGTGTGGCAAACTGACATGATTATCTGTAATATTGTTATTTGTGATGAATATTTGAAAAGTTAATTGATATTGTTATTCGGTTGACATGGCCAATGAAAGAATACAACATCTGGATGAACCAGCCACTTATTTTTTTCTGGTTATCATGGTAAATGCCTTGTTTTTTTTCCAGTAGGATCAGTTTCAACACCTTCTGACAGATGTGATATAGGATCATCAGTAAAAGATTCAAATAAACATGGAGTGAAGGGGGCAAAGCAGAATGCAGAGAGAAGGGGGCTGCTGAGATGGGAAAAGGCAAGGAGATCATGCACATGTCCAGCAGTGGGGTAGTAGAGCCAGCAGAGCAACAAAAGGACAAGGAAGAGGAACCTACTGTAACCACGGCGCTAAAGAGATGGCGTGGATGGTAGGATTGAAGTTAACAGAGGTCAATGAGAAGGGGGTGAAGAATGTTCGCCATGAAATGCATATCGTCGAATGTTCGAGACCTTCATGACGAAAGTAGGCGTGGAGTGGTGGGAGGCTATCTGCAACAATTGGGGGCATCAGTAGCATGCCTACAAGAAACCATACTGGAAAACTGCGAGCCAAAGGAGTGGAATGTAGTGGGAAGAGGTTTCCTTGAGGGTTTCCTTGTGGTCAACTCAGGCAGTTTGGGGGAGTGGTGGTGCCATGGAATGAGGCTATTTTCTTAATAGTGACTATGTGGACGTGGCAGTTTGCTGCAGAAGCCAAGCTGAAGTGCATGACAGACAATTTTGTGATGGTTGTAGCCTTGGTATACGGCCAAACCAATGCCCAATGGAGAAACGAGTTATGGTGGGAGTTGGCAGATCTTAGTAACACATTCCAAGGGTGCCCCATGTTGGATGGAGACTTTAATGTGACATTAAAGCGAGAGACTGACCAAACAATGCTGGAGGGAGAGACGCTGATTCAGAGGATTTTTTGGCATCCATTTCAGAGACATCACTCCAAGAAGCACAACGGGCCGCAACAGGATCTCGCGTTTGGATTGGTTTTGTGCTCACTAGAGCTGGTAGAGCGGTTCCCTTTAGCGGACATGAAATTACTCCCCCGCCAAATATCAAGCCATACACTGATCGTATGGGCTGGAAACGAATCAGGCGATCAGGAGTCCCACCTCTAGTTAGACAGATTGTGGCTAGGGGAAGCTGGCTTGAAAAAAGAGGTGAAGAAGAAGTGGTCATCACAGCCCCAACATAGATCTGAGCAGGAAACACTAGCCGCCAAAATTCACGAGCTACCATGCCACCTTGTGGAGTTATGCAGGTAATACATCAGAACAGAAAGATGACAAGGAGCGAGGCCTTGTACAGAATCAAACAATTGGACGACCTTGAGGATACATGGTACATGGAAGAAGAATCACAGGAATGAAGTGGACTGGTGTGGTTACTGTGGAAGACAAGAAGCTTGAGATGGACTGGAGACAAAGTTCTAGACAACTGTGGCTACAATCAGGAGATGCGAATATGAGATTTTTCCACCTAGCAGCAAATGGTAGATGGTGGACCAATAATATTTGGAAATTGACTGTGGGAAGCCAAGAACATGTTGGATCGCAGTCCATGGGTTGCACAATCGCAGATCACATTCGCGCTTTTTACAAGAAAGGACGATGCATCTGGTAGATGTAGTGCGGCAAGATGAGCCGATTCATTCCTTCTCTGAGGAAGAGGTCAAGAAGGCAATTAATGGCCTCGATAGCGAAGGGGAGCTAGGCCCGGACTGTTTGCCAGTGTTCATTCACAAAGAGTTTTGGGAGTTGGTGCGACCAAATGTGATGGCCACGCTTGAAGAGTTCCTCCAAGAAACAGGCAGTATGGAGAGAATAAAAACAACGCATACCTGTTTCTCCTACCAAAACAAGGCGCTGAAAAAATCCAGGATTTCAGACCAATTTCATTTTCCAACTCCATCTACTCAATCATTGCAAAGTTCTTCGCAAACAGGTTGAGAAAAGTGATTGGGGAGATTGTAGGACCAGCTCAATCAGCATTTACACTAGGTCGGTTTTTGGTCGATAGTACTCTTGCGGGAAGAGAGATCTTAGCTACATGGAAAAGACACGGGATCATGGGGCTTCCTTTGGGCATCAATGAAAAGGAGGGGCTTCCCAAAAGAATGGGTCACATGGGTGAAAAGATGCATTACAACACACTCCTCAGTGCTGGTGAACGAAAGACCGGAAGTTGGGCATATCCAACCGCAAAAAGGGGTGAGGCAAGGATTCCCGCTTGCACCCGTACTATTTTTCCTAGCAGTAGATGCACTCGCCACATTCACCAGCATACTCACATGGTCTCTTGAGCGGATATCAGACACCAAGCTACCCAAAAGGTATTCCGTTGCGGTATGCAGACGACACTACCCTTTTTGTAGAAGGCTCGGGAGAACAATCTGTCCACGTTACTCGACTTGTTTGCAGACTTCTCTTGCTTACGAATCAATTGGGCCAATTCAGCTTTCGTGACCAATGGGCTTTGTCATGAAGAAGAGACGCAATGTGCAGAGGCATTGGGTACACTGATTGCAAAACAACCTATGAGATACTTGGGCCTGCCATTGACCAGATGGAGGATGACTATGGTGGACTGGCAGCCAGTGGTAGAGAAGGTCGAAAGGTGGTAGGAAGGATGGCAAGCCAAGATGTTGTCCAGAGACAGCCAGCTGGTGCTATTGAGGTCAGAATGATGAGGATTCGTCAGGGAAACGAGGATCAAACGACTACTCAGGCTTCTCGAGCCATCTGGCCCCTAAAGGTCCCACTAAAGGTAAAGATTTTTGGGTGGCTCTTGCATCGCAAGAGACTAGTGACCACATCTTCCCTAACAGGATGTATCCGGATACATTGTTTGCCTGTACTCTATGCACTAGAGGCAACGAGGACTGCAACCACCTATTTTTCGAGTGTCCTTTTGCACGCATGGTTTGGGCCACCGAAGCACAGGTTCGGTGAATGGGACATCAAAGGTTCATACAGAGACCCGGTCCTAGACAAAGAGAACAGGGGGGCCGAGCGATGACAGTGCTTTGGGGAATATGGCTACACAAAAACAAAGTGATCTTTAGGGAGAGGAAGGCTTCAACAAACGGGCTCATCCATGAGGTTGACGGCCTCATGGCACATGGTTCCGTCGAGATGTGTATGGAGGGGGGGGAGGTCGATCATGTATGAATAGGGCTTTAGGGTTCGAAATGTATTTCTTGGGCGGTTACTGCTTTGCAGGTGACCGCCTTAAACTTTTTCAAAAAAACAAAAAAAAGGATTAAAAAAAATGGACTGAAAATTAATGGATAATGTTGAGTCTTCTACACTTGTTCATGCCTCACATATGATGTGTTTCTGTATTTTCAGAGACTCCGAATATACCAGCAGAAGTGTGAAACAGTTGAAATGGTCTTGCACCCGTATTCATCTTGCCAATATGCTTGGGACGAACCTTGCTGCCCTCATCGTCTTGTCATAGAAGTCGGGTTTATCTTCTATTTCTCAAGGCTATGGTAAGGAAAGAATACTCGTAATTGTTTCTCATGCCTTCTGCTGACAGGTGCCTGGAGAGCACATTCTGGGGACTTATAATCTAGACGATGTGAAGGAATTCCCGCTTGTATGCTTAGCATCGTCTTTGGAGGTATGAGAAACTGTTATGATCTCCAACCCACATCAGGTGTATTTTCATTATTATTATGTTGGATAGTCTCGTTTATAGAATCTTCACTCCCATGTTACAATCCCCAAACCACATCAAGGATATTCTCTAAATTATCAAGTAGGGTACTCTCCATCTATTTATAGATGTTTCCCTCCCCATTTTCAATCTCCAACCCACATCAGGGGTACTTCCGTTATTATCAAGTAGGATAGTTCCCCTGTATATAGATGTCACTATCTTGCTCATGATGCAGAACTCAGATACTTTACATTCGTATAGTTTCTCTTGGGCTACATCAATATAACGGCAATTCTCCAACATAACAATGAAAAAAATATACACGTTGTGGATTGGTGATAGTGTTTGTCATCACGAATGACAATGCCAAGATTATGACAGGTCGTCATTATCCCCATCATTTATCATTGCCACGAAGCCATTTTGAAAATCATCATCATCATCATCATCATCATCTGCATCATCATCATCAGCTTTCATTCGCAGGTGGTATGAGAATGACAATAATGATAATGGCTTTGTCTTGTGATCGCCTCTCATCACTTCCCCTCCATTAAGCTCACTCAGATGACTAGAAACAATGACGAAATCATTGTGATTGTCATCATTCATCTGCCTGCAATCAGGATTATGATGATGACGATGATTATGAAAGCGCCACCAGTCCCTCAAGTGGAGGATGATGACCAATGACAACGAAGATGACAGGGTTTGGATGGTGATGATGATATACGTCATCGTGTGCAAACGATAGCTTTTCAGTCTTCATGTTCTGTCAATTATGTTTAGATTAAGATGAAAAGGAAGATAAAAAAGTTAAGTCAGAGTAGTATTACCTAAATTTAATCTCCCGTAGCTAATATGCATGTTCTTTCATGATCTCCATCACAGAAACCAGAAAGGAAATTCTCTATTGCTGTACGTGCTGAAGGGGCGACAAAGGTTACCTCCACAATACCATATCTCCACTGACTTAAACACTTGGTTGGGAAGCTTTCACCACTCAGTTTTTTTCTTTTTTCTACCTACAGGTCCTCAGCATTGCAGATTCTCGGTTCCACAGTCCGAAAGATATCAAAGAAGTTCACCCCTCTGAAGCAAACAGGAAAAACAAGTTAAGCCAACAAGATGGAAGGAATGGTGACTTCATCAGTGAGAAGATAATACTGAGTCTCCCCTTCATTGGGATATCCTTAATTAACTCTTCACCACAGGTACTGACATCCTTAATTCATCACAACAATGTACCTCTCCCGATGCAACAAATTTGACTTGATGGCTGCAGGAACTCATCTATGTGAGCGCAAAGGAGACAACTCTGATTCTGATGCAGAACTCTGAAAAACAAAAGTTTTCATTTCAGATATCATCATTGCAGATTGATAATCAACTGCCTGATGCACCATTTCCTATTCTTTTGTATTTTAGTCACGGCCGTAGAAATACATCGACAAGAGATATCGGCAATCGGACGGCATCTAATGTCTGTGGTGACACACATGACTCAGACCTCTTCTTTGCTTTTTCCCGATGGAGGGAGGAGTCCTCTTTTCTTTCCTTCAAATACTTATCTTTGAGGTAGACTTTTAAAAATATTTGCTTCTTTTTAAATTGTCCGAGTATTTTTTAATTCGGATTCAGGTTTGCGCCCCTCTCAATGGAGCTTGAGGAGCTTCTCCTTCTGAAAATTCTTGCATTTTCAAGAGCTGTATCATTGATTTGGGAGAAGCAGGCTGTTAGGGATAAGTATCTTGATAAAAACTACAAGCACCGACTTCCACAAGAGCCTGGCATTAGAAAATATCTACTGGCAAAGCATCAGAAAAGGATATATATTGAGAAATTTGAACTGGCACCAATTGAACTGGCTTTAAGGTTTGACGATGTGTCTCATTTGGTTTTCCTTGTCATCTTTTAATTGAATCTATCATTATGTTGCAGTTTTTCCAGCAATCCGTGGTTAGTCCAGAAAGATGACCTGCTTGAAACAGAATCCTCTCTTTATGCAAGAAGTGCGGCTTTCCAGGTAAGGTCCAATTAAAATATTTGGTCGAAAATCTCAAATTTTATATTCAGTCCTATTTCTACTTCTTATAAAAAGAAAAAGGAGGCATGAATTTTCGGAGCCTTGGACGCTCAGAAAATTTTACCCTTTAACAGCAGTTGTCTCCCTTTCTCTCTTAAATGAATCATGCACAGCATTTAAAAAAAAGTGCTGTGAATAACATCGAATCATTTGCAGTGTTCATAGTTCTTAGAAATGTTATAAGATAGGGATAGATTCAAGAGAAATCCGTTTTTGTTGTGTCATATTTTTCAACTTTTATGACTATAATGATCAGTGCTTATGAAGAGACTTGTTGTTGACGAGTCAATATACAGAGTGGCCTGATGAGCCTTGCTGACGTCGAAGGCGTTCCAATTCATCTTAAGGAGCTAATTCTAACCAATTTCATGGCTAGTCATGAGTCAATCCACGAAATTGTTGCCAAGCACTACACAAAGCAACTCTTACATGAGATGTACAAGGTACAATCTCCATCAAATATTTACATAAATTTTTAATGCAATATGGTAAATACATTCTCATGGTAATGTTTATCTCATCTCTGCCACAGATTTTTGGCTCTGCTGGTTTGATTGGAAATCCAATGGGCTTCGCAAGAAATCTCGGGATAGGAATAAAGGATTTTCTCCATGTTTCTTCAAAAGGAATTGTCCAGGTAGTAGAACTTTTGACAGTTCTTTGTGTCGGTATGGAACCTGAAGTGACTGATCATTTCACTGTAGAGTCCCGCTGGACTTATTACAGGAGTGGCGCGAGGCTCAAAAAGTCTCATTGGGAGTACCATTTATGCCATGAGCAGTGCTGCTTCACAGTTCAGTAAAGCTGTTCACAAGGTTCTGTGCAATCCTCCTTCAGCTGGGACATTTATCATATAACAGAGATCGAAACTCAGTAATTAATATTTCTCCATTTAGGGTATTGTCACCTTAACTTTTGATGGCCATGTCGATGAGAAAATAGAGAAACAGAAGAATATTCAAGATTCTCAAGGCAAAGGCATAGTGGATGACGTTTTGGAGGTATTTGTAATCATATTTGAATCATCCATTACGCATTTCTACTGTTTTACACAATTTATTAATAGGAATATCCTCACTGTTCTACAGGGTCTAACTGGGCTTCTCCAGTCTCCCATAAGGGGTGCTGAGAAACATGGACTTCCTGGAATTATATCAGGTGAGAATAACATTTCTTGCTTATCAAACTGACTTCCCTGTCTCTCGTTTCTATTTTGGCTAGCGCTTTTACTCAGGTTTTCTTCTCATTATTACCTTACATATTCAATAAGATATATTACTTATTATCTTATTCAATATGTTATCATTGGAATTATTGACTAATAATTACTTCCCTATGATATTTTTTGCTTTCCCCTACAAATAAGTATTTCTGGTAGTAGTCTTTTCATATTCTTCTTTAATCAAAACCAACCCATTCAAAATATTATTGTCGGAATTATTGATTAATAATGACAATCTTTGTATGATACCTTCAAAAAAAAATTCCCCGGCAGAGCTCCCTGCCGCAGTTTCACCCAACCCCGCTGGACCTCCTGCCGCGGGCACCACCCCCCTCACCTCCTCCACGGCGGACCTCCCTGCCGCTGGCGCGCCCCATAGTGTGGACCTCCCTGCCGCGGGCGCCACCCATCCCCCGCCCCCCCACACCCCCCCAAGGCGGACCTCCCTGCCACAGTTGCAGTCACCCCCTCCCCCCCACGGCAGAGGATGAAGATGAAGGTGGTGGATGCTATGGAGCAGGAGGCTATGAATTTGGAAGAGGAGCCGTGGAGACTGTGACAAGAAGAAAGATGATGAAATTGCCAGTGGAGGAAGACGATTCGAGGAAGAGGAAGGTGAAAGCCCAGAAGGAGAAGGACGCGGGGAATGACGCTTACAAGAAGAAAGATTTTGAAACGGTGATCAAGCATTGCACAGGAAGGCGTTGGAGCTGGACAACGAAGACATCTCGTTTCTCACGAACAGAGCAGCCGTCTACTTGAAAACGGAAAATTACGAGGACTGCATAAAAGACTGTGACAAGGCTGTCGAAAGGGGGAGAGAGCTGCGGTCTGAACTCAAGATGATTACATGGGCTTTTACAAGGAAGGGAACTGCATTAGTGAAAAGGCTAATTCCTCTAAAGACTATGACATCGCCATCGAGTCTCTCCAAAAAGCATTGACGGAGCACCAAAATCCCGAAACTTTGAAGAAATGGACGGAAGCGGAGAAATCCAAGAGAGAGCTAGAACAAAAAGAACAGTATGATCCGAAGCAAGTTGATGAAGAAAGCGAGAAGGGTAACAGATTGTTCAAGCAACAGAAGTATCCAGAGGCAGCGAAGAACTACACAGAGGCTCTTAGGAGAAGTTAGAAGGACTCAGGATCAAAACGCTTCCCAGACAGAAGGCACAAGGTTGCGATGTAGGAGAGCAGAATCGCACAAGCAGCGAAGCGGGAGCAAGATCTCGCGATCCCGAAGGATGGGGGAGAACGGGGTCGTGCGAGGGAGTCCAGGGCATTGTCAGAGTAAGCTCGTGAAAGGGATTTCGCACGATCGGGACTGGTCGCGGAAGGTGGGAGCGATGAAGACTGGCTGCGTGATTGGGACAAGTCGCGGATGAGACACACTGGGCAGGAGCTGGGCCGTGGAAAACTTGGCGCCACTGAAAGAAGCAGAAGAAGCAGACTCAGGGAGACCTCGCGAAGTCCGGAACAAGGCCGATGAATCCCCCACAAGACCGGGGGAGGAGTAAGGTCATGAGGGAGAGCTTTGTCACGAAACCGGGAGAAAGCGCCCTCCCCGCGTCGTCCACATCACTGAACAGGCAAACCATGGAGTTGGTCGGCTCGGATCTTCTACCCGGTGTAGAGATGAGTCATAGAGGCTCTCGGAAGAAGACGCTTTGAAGCAACATAAACTTGGAGGCCTTCCCAGAAGCTCAGACAGGAGGAGAGTGGGCAGTGGCAACCAAGACATCTCCCGACCCCACCTCCTGAAGATGAAATCAACCCGAGCTACAGTCAAGGCCGAAGGGACGGAGAGCCGGCAGAACACCGAAAATAAAGGGAGAGGCCTAGGCTGTGATATGCAGCCGCCCTTATGGGTGGGGAAACACAAGCACGGAAAGCAGAGGAGATTGACGGATGGGTGGCACTGGGGCCAAGGAAAAGAAGAATCATGCACCATCCCGGCCAGAAAAATGAAGTAGGAAACAACCGATGCTGCTATAGATGTTTGAGAAGCGGGCATATAGCAAGGGAGTGTGGGGGAAGCATTGTATTCCTCAACTGTAGAGGGGTGGGACACCGAAAAGTAGACTGCCCTAGAAGAGACAGAGAAGAAGCCAAGTCTCAATCCCCCGTTGTCGCGGAGGACGAGACAGCCCAAAACGCAGAGGCAAATGCTCGGCTGCCGACCAATGACATGAGCAGCCAACAGGGGGCACACATGAGCTGCCTAGTGGGGGAGGCCTCTCAAGGAACCCCAGAAATCAGCGAAGTACGGCGGGGACTGTCAGCAAAATTCCCAGACCTGGACAAATTAGAAGTATGGCCCCTCGAGTGTGGCAAGTTCTTCCTAGGAGGAGCCCCCAAGGCAGCTCATAACGATATGATTGGATGGGAGAGCAGGAGGCCGGAGGAGGGCTGATAAAATGGCGCCGTGTATTGCCAGGGGATGGATCATCTTGGAGACCCCTAAACATAGCTATTATTGAAGCCCGTGGCTTCCCGATGGGATACAGGATAGGACAGGCGCTGGCGGCGTTGGTATGCCCTTTGGGCACCTTGAGGCGCATCATATCCGACGGACTGGAGTCAGGAGACCCAAACAAGGTGATCCTGGAGGTGGAAGGGGCCCACGCAACATCCCCACCACCAATCCTAAACTTACGGGGCCCGGAGGGCATCTTCGAAGTAAGAATTGCAGCGATGCCGCCACCGCCGCTGCCACTGATGGAGAGACCTTCGGACGGGACTGGCATAGTACAAACGATTGCTCAGCCTTTAGTAAAGGAATCAACGCCCGGCAAGGAGGAGGAAGGCAAGCCGGGACGCCCCAGGCCCGCAGCCTTAGCAGGGACGGAGCACAACCTAACAGGCGTGAATCGAAGGGCCTACAACAACACAAACAGCGCCCACCACACCGTTCCGGAGTACTAGATGCTCGAGGCCCAAGATGCGGCAGGGACACTCCCATTAGAGACAAGGGAGGGAGACAGCTCAGAGAGTCCAAACGGATCGACTCTCCCGGGAGAGGCAGCAGAAGGACACGAGATAGAAGGTCCCACTCGTCCGGAAGGGCTACACCCGTCAAATGAGGTTATGACAGAAAGAGGAGCCGAGACAGCACGCTGCAGCAGCACAGTGGGCAGGCGCACGAGGCTGAACAAAAAAGGAGAGCAAAGTCCTGCTAGTCTCGTTTACAAGTGCAAGAAATTTGGCATTCATAAAGATAGGAGAATTGTCGCATGAGCCAGGGCAGGCTAAAACGAGCGACTGCTTCTAGCGGCGGAGATTGTGACCAAGAATAACATCAGAGCAGAGAGCGGAAGGAAGGCTGACAACGCGCCACGGGATAAAGGCCAGGAGGTCATGGATCCGTCTAGCGGGATGTAGCACAGAGTCCGTGGCGCAACATAGAACCACTGAGGAGCTGCCGGTGAGGACACCCCGGGCCATAATGATAGCATCAACCATGGGGCAGGAGATGACTCAGGACAACAACAGGGGCAAAGGTAGCTCACCATGAAGTGCATATCATGGAACGTTCGACGTCTTCGGGATGAAGGGAGGCGGCGAGCAGTGGGAGGCTACCTAAGTGAATGGGGGGCAACAGCGGTATGCATACAAGAAACCAAGCTAGAACGGTGCAAGGCAACAGAGCGGAACGATGTGGGCAGAGGTTTCCTGGAAGGGTTTCTAGCAGTAAACGCAGTTGGACGATACGACGGAGTGCTAGTAGCATGGAATGAGGCCTTGTTCACAAAAATGGCCACATGGACTGGACAGTTTGCAGCAGCAGCCAAATTTAAGTGCATGAACGACAACTCCGAAATTTTCATAGCCTCAATTTACGGCCCAGCCAATGTACAACGAAGAAAGGGCTTATGGAGAGAGTTGGTTGAATTAACCAATACTTTCAGCGGGTGCCCAATGTTACTGGGGGGAGATTTTAACGTGACTTTAGAGGCAGGGGACCGGCTGAATGAAGCCGGAGGGCAAGACACCAATTCAGAAGACTTTTGGGCTTTCATTGCCGAGACATCGTTACAAGAAATAGGGCCTTCTGATTGCATATACACATGGAGAAGCGCAAGGAGACGTAACAAAATGTCGCGCCTAGACAGATTCCTATGCTCTGTGGAGCTGGCCAAACGTTTCCCGCTAACGGAAGTGAGGTTACTTCCGCGTCCCATGTCCGATCATACACCGATATCATGGACCAGCAAAGAAGCGCCCAAACCACGTATCTCAAGATGAACAAATCTGTGGCTCCTAGAGGCGGGCTTCAAGGAAGAGGTGAGAGACACATGGCTATCACAACCCAGTCTACAATCTGAAGCGGGACCATTAGCTGCCAAGCTGCAGGCACTCCAACGACATTTGGTGGAGTTTCGTAAACGAGTGCACGGACAAAGAAAGATAAGGAGAAACGAAGCCCTGACCAAAATCAAAACATTGGACGACATCGAGGACACACGATTCCTGGTCGAAGAAGAAACACTTGAGCGAAGGACAAGAAGCTTGAGATGGATTGGAGACAACGATCCAGACAAGTATGGCTGCAGGAAGGAGATGCGAATACAAGATTCTTCCACTTGGCCGCAAAAAGGAGACATCGGTCAAACAACATATGGAAAGTGAAAGTGGGAGGCCAAGAGCATGTTGGCACGCAACTGGTGGGAAAGGCAATTGCAGACCATTTCGGACAATTTTACAAGGGAAGGCGTAATTCGTGGACATGGTGTGGTAGGGGGGCTTGGCTACTGGATCCCTCCCACAAAACGGAATTCATTCGACCTTTCTTGGAGGAAGAGGTCAAAGCGGCAATCAAAGGTCTCAACGGCGAGGAGCACCTGGCCCGGACAGTATGCCAGTTTTCTTCTACAAAGAATTCTGGGAGCTGGTGAGGCCAGAAGTGATGGCCACACTGGAGGAATTCCACCAAGGGAGGGGCAGCATGGAGAGACTAAACAAGGCCTACCTGGTCCTCATACCTAAGCAGCAATGCGCCGAAAGAATTGAGGATTTCCGCCCAATCTCTCTATCCAACTCCATATATCTCATCATCACAAAGGTCTTAGCTAACAGACTGAGAGGGCTGATAGGGGAACTCGTAGGATCATCCCAGTCGGCATTCATTCCCGGGTGTCAGTTGGTCGACAGTTGTGTCGCAGCAGGAGAGATCATAGCGACACAAAATCAAAGGCTTCATGTGGAAGGTCGATTTTGCCAAGGCATATGACACCCTAGACTGGGGATTCTTGTGGGCATCCATGAAATGAAGGGGCTTTCCAAGGGAATAGATCACGTGGATGAAAAGATGCATTACGACACATTCCTTCTCAGTATTGGTGAACGGGAAACCGGAAGGCGGCAGATACAACATCAAAGAGGAGTGAGACAGGGGTGTCCGCTGGCACGCCTTATGTTTGCACTGGCGGCAGATGCACTGGCCGCATGTACAAACCTGGCTTGCGCACACCATCTATTGAGGGGGTACCAAACACAGAGCCACCCTAAGGGCATACCATTATTGCAGTATGCCGATGACACGATTTTTTTTATCAAAGGCTCCATGGAGGCGGCAAAAAATCTGTCCACGCTCCTCGATCTGTTTGCAGATTTCTCGGGCTTATGCATAAACAGGGTCAAATCTGCATTTATGGGATCCAGTCTCTCTCAAGAGAAGGAGACTCAGTGCGCAGAGGCTTTGGGTACACCAATCGACAGTCTCCCTATGAGATATTTGGGACTGCCATTGACCAGAGGGTGTTTGAAGAAGCAGACTGGCAGCCGGTGATAGAGAAGGTCGAGAGACGGCTGAAAGGTTGGCAAGCTAAAGTGTTATCTAGAGGGGGCCGGCTGGTGCTGCTGAGGTCAGTACTATCAGCTATTCCCGTCTTCTATCTCCCGGTGTACAGGATGCCAATCGGAGTCAGCCAAAGATTTGCATGCTTGATGAGAAAGTTCTTTTGAAGAGGACCTGGAATGGACTAGAGCCGAGGAATGGCACTGGTCTCATGGGATACCATCTGCAAACCCTGCAACCAAGGAGGACTAAGTGTTCTGCATACCCAAAGTATGAATACGGCGCTATTAACGAAGTGGGTGACAAGGATGATGCAGCCAAGCGAGGATCAAGTCAGTCAAATCTTGAGAGACAACTATGGAAAAGGTCTAAACTAGGACGAGAAATCAGCTCCAGTCAGGGGCGTCCCCATTCGGGCAAGGACTTAGACAAATATTTCCCAAAGTTTGGAAATTCTTCTCAGTCCGAATAGGAGATGGCTCGCTATTTTGTTTTTGGACAGATCATTGGTCGACATGTGGCCATTTGCGAGCAGCATTTCCACAGTTATCAGTCCTAGCACAATGCCCTGAGGGCACAGTGGGAGAGTGTTGGGATGGCACATGGAACCCGAGGTTTGTGGGCGCTCTGTCAGCCCAAAGATGAACAGAGCTTTTGGACATGCACCAAGCATTGCATCAGCTTTGACATAGAGACACTGGGATTGGTCCAATGCCCCCTTTTACAGTGAGGAAAGCCTATGTGGGAATCCGTCTGGCAAACATAGAAAATATAGAGATGGCGCACACATGCCAAGTGATACGGCACCTAGAGGTCCCTCTGAAAGTGAAGATCTTCGGGTGGCTTGTGTTTCAAAAAAGAGTGACGACCTGTGTCTTCCGAAAGAAGATGTATCCCGACGCACTGACGGAATGCGTATTGTGCGCAGGAGGAGAAGAGGATTGTAATTACCTATTCTTCGAATGCCCTCTCGCTCGCACAATTTGGGCTACTCGAACTCAGACGGCGGTAAACCCGACATCAGAGGAAGCCTTCTAGGACTCAATACAAAGACTCGGTTCTAGACAATGAGAAGCAGGGGGCAAAGCGTTGGCAGTGGTCTGGGGAATATGGCGCTACAAAAATGCCACAGAAAGCGTTGGCAGTGATGGGCTAGCCCACAAGGTGGAAGGACTTCTGGCAGCTTGGTTCCCCTGAGTCGGGAAAAGAGAGGGGAGAGGATAAACCCCTCTGTAATAGAGCCTCACGGCTTAAGGCATGCAATCGGCGGGTGGTTACCGACCCTTTTCGAGTGACCGCCTCTTTCGTTATTCAAAAAAAAACCTTAGTAAAAATTTGTTTTACGCCTTCTAGGCTTTGTAAACCTGAATAATAGCACTGAAATTTTTTTATCTGCCAAATATTTGCAGTATTTCTATCAAGGCCAACCTTTTATTCTTTTTTTCAATTCAACAACATATCCAGATTAAATAGCATATTCAGTTGATTATGATATTCATCTATGGTAAAATTGTCAATTATGCTGTTATCTGAATTATTGATTAATAATAATGTTCCTATGATGGCTTAGTACAAATTACTAGGATACCTTTTAGATGCTGTTCAACTTCAGGAAGAGTTAGCTTTTTTCTCTTCTTTTCCTGTCATCTCGATTCAAAACCAACCCTTTTGGATCATTTTTTCATTCAGCAATATATTCAGATTAAGTAGCATAATCACTTGATTATGATATTCATAGATGGTAAATCTATTCGGGGGAACTATTTTTTTTTCCTTTTTTTGAAAGAAAATAGGGAAGATCACCAGAAATCGGTGATCAAAGAAAAATTAATAATAATATATATGTCTGTGAAAATTAAATGCCCGGCCAGCATGGCCTCTTTTCCCTCTACTTCATACCGAACCAAAAGGATATACAATTCTCCACATCATATAGCACCAGGTCCAGCAACAGTCTTTCCCGTAAATACCACCTTATTACAGTGTGGGGCTGGATTTTGACATTGGGGGGGGGTGAAGATATCGAATGGTAATGTCCGGCAGATGGGACAGTGCAAGAGATTCATCCCGTTGTTATATTAGAAGCTCGAGGCATGCCAATGGGCCACAGAAAAAGGCTGGTATGGAGGCACCAGTCAGGCCTTTTGGGCAGCTTTGGGGCAATCTCTCGGATAACGTCCAGAGACCCAAGCATATTGTTGCTGGAGGGGGATACTTGAGGGCCTTTGTGCACCGCTGGTGGTTGATCTCTGAGGCCCAGAAGGGACATACAAGGCTCTCAGCTGTCAGTATGTCTACTCCCCCCCCCCCCCAAAAGCAGATGCTACCAAGCCTAGAAAGAATGGGGGGGTAACAGGTCATGGTGGACCACATTGCGATAGACCTCCCAAATGTGCTGCCTGTATTTCTTGAGGTATCCACATGGATTGGACAAGGAGACATTGCGATAGACCTGCAGGTGACTCTCAAGAAATACAGGCACATAACAGTACATACCTTGACGCCTAAGCCTAAATCAAGAACTTTGATGACCTGAAAGATAACAAAATTCTATCGAAAGAAAAGGTGAAAGAGTGGCGGGGACTCCAAACGACAAGAGCAAAGGAAGATATGAAGGTGGATATGGATTGGGTGTAGCAATCGAGGCAGCTGTGGGTGGAGGGAGATGCAAACACGAGGTTCTTCCTGCTCATAGTCAATGGACGAAGGAGAGTAAACCAGATATTGAGGGTACAGGTGGGGAAAGGGGAGTTTGTGGGAGCTCCAGCAGTCAGTAGAGCATTGGCCAAACACTTCACAACCTTTTCATGAAGAGGGGACAGAATAAATAGAGATTGGAGTGTCAGAGAGCAAGTTGGTTGATGACAATGCAACAGGGGGAGTTGGTGAGGCCCTTCCTAAGGAAGAGATCAGGATGGCCATTAAGGGGCTGAACAGGTAAGGGGCCCCAGGGCAGATGGCATCCCACTATTCTTTTTTACTGCATTCTGGGAGATGGTCAAGATAGAGGTTATGGGCATGTTCAAGGAGGTGTGGCAAGGAAACTACGAGATGGAGAGAATAAACCATTCCTTCCTAGTTATCATATCAACATGCCAAGGGGCCATTTATGTGGGGGATTTTGGGCTAGTCCTGTTGTGTAACTCTTTATATCTCATCATAGCCAAGGTTTTGGCTAACCGGCTAAGGTATATGATTGGGTAGCTTGTTGGACCATTCTAGTCTGCAGTCATTCTAGGGATATAGTTGGCGAATGGTGATGGAGTTGCAGCAGAGATATTTGCAGCAGGAAAAGAAAGAAGACCAAGGGTTTTATGTGTAAGGTGGATTTCGCAAAGGCATATGACTCCCTAGTCTGGGACTTCCTGTGGACATCTATGGGGCAAAGAGACTTTCCTACAGAATGGGCGCCCCAAGGAAGGATGGATCCTACCACAAAGGGGTGCCCCCTAACGCCACTGCTTTTTGTTCTTGTAGTGGACATCCTTGTCTAAGCACAACCCAGACAGCAAAATCTTTCTTATAGAGGGTTTAGTGGAGGCCACAAGTCTCCCCACCCTGTTAGACCTATTTGCAGACTGCTCAGGACTTCACATCAACTGTACCAAATCAACTTTCTTAGGCTTCGGTCTACCATCAAACAAGGAGTCCTTGTGTTCCAGGGCCTTGGGAACACCAATAGAAGCATTACCCATAAGGTACATGGGTCTGCCTTTAACAGGGGGTTGCCTCAAGGCCACAAACTGGCAGCTACGGAAGAGATGGCTAAAGAGGGTAAAGAATATTGTTCCTATCTTTTCTTTGGATGCCCACTCGCGCAGCAGCATGGCCAGCCAACCTACGACAGGGCCGGATATCTCCACAGGGGACTCCTGGGACTCTCTACAGGATAGAGGAACAGGGACGGCTGTTTGCTGTGCTCTAGGAAATATGGCTGCACCGCAACTAGGTCATTTTCAAAGGACGAGAGGCATCACTGGTCGGTTTAGTGCACGACGTGGAGAGCTTAGCCTCAGTTTGGTTTAGAGGGAGGTGAATAGAGGGTGTAGGGACCCCGTGGATCAAGGGTGTTTTATAACTTTCAATTTATTTTAATCATGTAGGGAGGACCACCGATCTTGGGTGACCTTCCCTCACATTTTATAAGATAACAATTTGCTATCATTTGAATTATCGTTTATGAATAATATTTGTATGATGGCTTATTAAAAATTATTAGGGCACATTTTAAACCCTGTTGAACTTCAGGGTAGAGTTGGTTTAATTTTCTCTTCCAGATATTTCAGTATTTCTGTTTTTTTCATTCTTTTTTGTCAAAACCAACTCTTTTATAATTTTTCTTCGATAATATATCCAGATAATCTTACATGGTCAATTAATTATGACATTCACAAATAGTGAATCGTTTCCCTTTGCTATGATGGCTATACAAAATATTTCAGCTCCTATTGAGTCTTGCTGACCTATGGGATAGAGTTCATTTTGGTTGTTCTTCCAAATATGTTCATTATTTCTTTTATTATTTCTAACTTTCATTCTTGTTGTGTCAAAACCTACCCGTTATATATTTTTTTCTTCAATAACACATTCAGATTAAGTAGCATAGTCAGTTGATTATGATATTCATAAATGGCAAATTCTTTCAACATGCTCGCATTAAATGAGGATATTCCATGATGAGTAATTACAAATTAGTCAGACCTTGTGGCCGTTGGAGTTGGTTTTCCTTTCTCTTTCAAATATTTCAGTATTTCTGATATCTCTTTAACTATTCCGCTTTAGTCAAAACCAGTTACAATATTTTTTTCTGAAAATCAACCGCAGTCTTCGCGAACAACTGAGCTAACCAGTAATATCATCTAACACAACAGGGGTAGCCTTAGGCGCCGCTGGGCTAGTGGCACGGCCAGCTGTCAGCATACTTGAAACAACTGAGAAAGCAGCTCTGAGCATAAAAAGACTCAGCAGCCCCCAACAACCAAAACGTTTCCGAATGCGACTACCGAGGCCATTAGCCAGAGACCTGCCCCTCTCACCCTACTCCTGGGAAGAGGCCATTGGGGTATCTACCCTTTCACAGGCTGACTCCTCCAGGCTCAAAGACGAGTTATTTGTCAAGTGTAGGGCCTTGAAATCAGATGGCCAGTTCATCATCATGACAGAAAGACTAGTATTGATTATGTACACATCAGCTTTAGTGGGCCTGGGAAAGCCGGGCTTCCCTGGTGTTGCTGATGTCACCTGGGAGATTGAATCAGAAATGGGTATAAGTAGTATCATCCACATGGATAGAGAAGGGATGGTTGTGAGCATTGTGGGGAGTAGGGCTGAAACCCTAACACATCAGAAGAGCCG
The DNA here is from genome assembly GCF_029677425.1 of Wolffia australiana. Taxonomy (NCBI): domain Eukaryota; kingdom Viridiplantae; phylum Streptophyta; class Magnoliopsida; order Alismatales; family Araceae; genus Wolffia; species Wolffia australiana. Next base: position 6,941,323 of record NC_135852.1, on the reverse strand, counting down.
GAGGGTGCCTCTGTGGGAGCCACCTGCTTCACTGCCTCTTTCTCAGATGACCATGGAGTTGCTTGACGAAGGAGCGGCTGAAGATGTTCTCCAGACAATAGCGTCGATAAAAGAACAAGGAAGTTCACAGAGTAAGAGTAGGATGATTATTCATCGAAGCAATATAAGATAAATGATGGGTTTAGAGTCTGTAATTATACCACATTATTACAGAATGGCCTCATGTTTTTTTGATGGTGCTTTGAAGGTGTAAATAACTTGGAAATTTGGAAATGTTATTAAAGCCATTTATTCATAACTGTCTGTGAAACAAATCTGTGAAATACTGCCTGGGCCTCTAATATTTGATTGGGTTCATTCTCACTAAAATTACTTTTTTTGGAAGGCATATGTACGCCTTTCCTTAATTTACTTTGTGTTCTGACTGTTTTAGTTGTGTCTACATGTTCCAAGCGGAAAATGGTTCAATCCGCGCCAATGTGCACTGACGCAAATGTTATGGCAATATATTTAGTTCTGAAATGGAATGAGTCTCTTTTATGAAGTTTATCGCGATACTGACAGGCTCGGAGGGTTATTATCGTGCTGATAAAACATCACAAATGTAAATATATATCGGTGAAAATGAAGCATGTCATCCATTGAGGCGGAAGCATGGCCACCAATGATTATGTTTGTACATAACTCGGTGGCCTTGCTTGAATTCTTAAACATGGTCAATATTTGCATAATACTTAAAGAAACTAAAAACATCGACTGGACTGCTACTATTTTTTGGACTCGAAAATTAAGAAAATAAATCAAGACACAAAGTTCATCGTATGTCCAAGGCATCGAAGTAGGAAACATGCATGTTGGATTTGAGATGTTACATGTTCACATAATGTTTATAATATTTGAAGTGACTCGTATTCTAAAGGTTAAGGCATTTTCAATTAATCTTTAATTGCTATTTCAGTTGTGATGAAGTTATCCCTGCCATTATGATGGGGAAATTAGAAAGTAACTAATTTTGGGCAGATCGTAAAAATTGTAAATTTATTTAATAAGCTAATTATATCAATAGAATAAGCAATAGAATGAGGAGAAAGAATTGACAAATACATAAAATTCTATGCATGTTTGATATATTTTGTAATAAAGTGATTGGGGATATTCATCCCTGCCTTGGCGTTGTGAAGAACACTACACCCTCAAACTGAAAGTTCATTTGCCCTCTCTCGCTGATACTTCACTGATTTCTGAAACAACCGGTGGTAATCAGCTAGGACACTAACTAGATGAACACATAAAAATACCAATCCTGCATTACAAAACATCAGAGATAACCATAAAATCACTAACATCAATTATACAGATTGGTGCTCACAGTTCCGAATTAATGCCAGTTTGATTTTCAAAACTTAGCGTTATGATAACTCAGAAATCATGAAATAAACTTTATTTGTGAATCATTTTGTTTACTCTATCTTCTTATAAATTTATAATTTTTTGAGATTAAAACCAAGAGTTTTAATATGTCAATAACTGATATATTGACTTATTAAGAGGACGCCGTGATTTTTGGTTTGAATAGTTTGGGAAAACCTAACATGAGGGTGATTATGGTACTAAAACGCAAGATAACTATTAAGTAAATTCCTAATAAGTAAATAAAATATAAACAGTTTCAGAATAGTCTATAATCCTCTTATGGGACTCTGTTTGTCCATAACCTGAACCTCAATGCCTACCCTATCCTATCATCTTGTCATCCTCCTTGCACAACGTGTCCTTTTCATCACATATCTCCCACGGATTTCCTTTACTATCTCATTGTGTGACTCCATTCTTTCTCTCTATCACTCTTATAATTATCAATATCTGAATATCTTTTTGGAAAATAACAACTCCATTAGATGAGCCCAATTAATTATCATGTATATTAGATCTGAATCAGTTGTGTTTCAAGCATTTAGGAGTAAAATTATACATCCTTATATACTTAAAGACATGATGTGAAGTAGAATAACTTGTGACATCTATTTATCATGTGTAGGATTCATTGGCACATAAAAAAATACATATTTTATTTCTTCATCTTCTGATTTCCCAATCTGCATTATTATCAATAAATAAAAAATTATTACAAAATATCTGAAGATTAAATATTATTGCATCTTAGTTAAATCCGTAAGTATGTGTTTTGATGAATGTTCAAGGTGGATGATGCCAAGTCAACCCAGTGTCAATGGGTTTAAATTAGTTCAGACATGTTTAATTAATCACTCTTAGTAGTGATTAACTAAATCCTCAAATAAGTAATAGTCACTCACCCTCAGAAATTTCACTCAAACATGTGTTCATTTCAACTGGTGATAAATGTCTAAAATATGAATATGGGAACAATATTTTTGGAGTTACACTGTAATTAACTATTTATGAATTAATTACTTAGGGTGACATGTATTGAATGAAATGATTTTACATGCAACATAAAATTTCTTGATATATGAATATGGGATTTATTCATGATTAAAATCTACATCCTATCTACATCAAAATTTTCCTTTGTAAATAATTTCTTAGAACATTAAATATTCTATTATTCTCTTGATCTTTACATTAAATTCACATAAATTCTGAATTTAATATCTTTTCATTTATATGATAATTCATAGCATTGAGAAATCGTAGAATTTTACCAACTGTTGTACTGAGTGAGAACATTGACAATGATCCTCAAGATATCTCAATATACCTAATAGCTTATCTCAGTACAAGATTGTGAGAGAACTCTTAGATACAGAATCTATTTGAGTCCTTATGTTGGTTAGTTATGGCATTTCTCCATGCTTTGAATTGAAATCATCTATTTAATCTGCACCAAAAATTCTCTTAAATTATAATTTTACATGCCTTTTATATTCTTTTTAATATCTCAGTTTGTTCTCGTAATATTTTCCCATCCATTATGGAACTATAAGCTTGTTAGTAGTAGTATGGTTATTTGCATTAAATATCATACATAGACACTTTGAAATTATTATTATGAGTACTAATGATACATTTTGACGCTTCTAACTGACTCTATTAACCTACCTAAAATATAAGTCGACAATTATTAACACATTTTATGTGATAGATAATGAGTTGCCAAAATACTGATAACATGTGATTAATGGATCTTTACTCAATATCACTTTTATTATAATTAATTACCCTGTAGTGAGATATCTTATATATTATGTCAAAAAAGTATTTAATCATAAACTATAATTGGTACAATTATTTTGTTAAAATTTTCAATGGTTATATTGGTAGAATTAAAATATAATGTTAATAAAAAAATGTATGAATATTTCACTTTTTAAGTGATGTTTTCATGTATGAGCGGGAAATATGGTCATGGAATATAATCATACCATCAAAGAGACTGAGAGAAATATGTAGATATGTAGTTAAATCATAATTTTCTCAATATTTTATAACTCTGGTATCCTATCGATAAGTTTTTACTTACATTTGAGGAAAACCAGCATTAAAATCATGATGATTTAGTTTTGTACAGTAAAAAATGAGGATGAAAATATTAAATTGCGTATCTTCCTTACATAAGAGATATATTTGTCTGTTATTCTGGTTTGAATTTTAAGGAGTATAGGATATCCATTATGAAACAAAAGCACTTGTCCTAAGCATTTATAGATCTCAAGCCAATGAACGCAAGCAAAAACTCATGCATGAGAACCATTCTCTTCCCATTCCACCTAGTTTATCTCTCATTTTTAACTCATTTTTGCTTCTTTTGAAACAAAACTCATCCAAAACATTTGTATATTAAAAATTTTAAACACATAAAAATGTACATATTCATGTGTATGATAAATTACCTCAAAGCTTCATTTTTCTAAAAACATTACCATAGGATATCCACATGACTTGATGTCACCACTAAATTTTCATATTTATTTATTTCATTTTATTTCTAATTAGTTAGTTTACTTGGAAAAACACATAAAGATTCTATCCATGGGATAAAACTTTCATATATTTTCACCATATTTCCCTGTATAATTGTGTTTGAATTTTAATTCTCAGGTTTGGTCTTAGTAGCTTAAATCAAGGTATATTTTCAAAATATAAAAATAAAATTCAAATTAATTTGATGAATATAATATTTTTATTTTGTGGGTTCTATCTCAAATATTGGTCCCTACTGGTTTAAGAAAATGCGAGTCATTTTGAAGTTAATGGCTAATTTCTCTAAAACCCTTTGGACATGGCTGTTTTCTCTAACATTTCGTAATTTCATTCTTTTCATTATATTTGACTTGTCAAAGTCGAAATTCTTACTTCTGTCTCTATATCCCAAACATATTAATCCCTCATTTTGAAATCACGTAGAAAAACTAAGTATCCTGATTTTTTATGTTGATGATATTAAGATCATGGGGGTGGTGGAGAATAAATCACCATATCCATATCCATCATGCAAAAAGAATCGAGATTAGAGATCTAGGTGAGTCGAGATATTTTCTTCAATGTGAAGTCTTATAATGACATAAAAGTATTTGTCTTTCATCGCATAAGTATATGCTATATCTGTCCAAAAGGCAAGTATGTTGGGTTGTACGCCAACTGACACTGCTATAGAACAAAATCATCATTACCCCTACACAAAGGTTACGAGTTGAAAATTTGTGATGTCAATGTTCAGTGGGGTAGTTGATTCATTTGTCCCTCACAAGTAAATATTACTTATGCAAGGAATATCGCAAGTTCCTGAAGTATCCTGGATCATGCTATTTGGATGTAGTCATATGTATATTTTGGTATCTCAAAGATTCTTAGGATGTGGAGAGTAAAATGGAAATCATGACAATCTCAAAGTGGAATGTTCTACAAATAATTATTAACCGGGAAGTAGAGATGATTGATGGTCAACTTTGAGATAGTAATGTTTGGTTATCAGAAATCCTTTCTCATGATGTAAAAACCTATCTACTGCTGAAGCAAATCATAGATCAATGGCTAATGGGATGGGTATGTTAAATGTTATGTATCCTCACATTTTATATGGCAAAAACAATGCCACACATAATGGCTAGAAATTTCATCCAACATGATACAGGAGGGCACTTTTGAAGGATTATCTTTATTTGAGAATTATCTGCTTCACATATGAGGGTTCATTAAGTCAATAGCCTGGTATCCTTTTAACAGATTTGAATCCAAATAAAATATCACCTATGTACAAGACAAGCTCCATGAAATCATCACCCCTCATCACTTAGCATCTGGTTAGTCTCCATATTCTATTAATGACATTTAGTACTGGTCATCTTGAATCTTAAATGGAGAGAGCCAATTTTTATAGGACTAGTGTTGCCCCCTAAAGAAGTGTTTTGCAATATCTTCTCATTCTTCTTTTCCTCTCTCCTCTTCTTCCTCTACCCCTCTAATTCCCTATAAATACCTCTCTTAGATTATGATGTGTGCCTTTTATCTACCTGTTTTCTGTGACAAGGATTAAAGTCTGTTCACAGAGAGTCTACGAGTACATAGTTGTTTCTGTTCAATGAAACGACATCAATTCAAATCCTGGATCTTCAAATTCAGAGAGATATTGAGAGAGATCAAGAATTCTCACTATTTCTTAGATTCATGGATCAAATTCGATTCAGTGGGATCTTTCACTCACTTTTTTTTCCCACCAAGAATGTTTTATGAAACTCTTTGACCCCCGAATTTTGAGTATCGTACTTTCACGTGATTCACAGGATTCAACACGCAATCGATATTTCACGATAAAAGGTGTAGTACTGCTTGTAGTAGCGGTCCTTATATCTCGTATTAATAATCGAAAGATGGTCGAAAGAAAAAATATCTATTTGATGGGGCTTCTTCCTATACCTATTCTTCCTGTACATATGAATTCCATTGGACACAGAAATGAGACATTGGAAGAATCTTTTTGGTCTTCCAATATCAATAGGTTGATTGTTTCCCTCCTGTATCTTCCAAAAGGGAAAAAGATTTCTGAGAGTTGTTTCATGGATCCGCACGAGAGTACTTGGGTTCTCCCAATAAATAAAAAGTGTATCATGCCCGAATCTAACCGGGGTTCGCGGTGGTGGAGTAACCGGATCGGAAAAAAGAGGGATTCTAGTTGTAAGATATCTAATGAAACCGTAGCTGGAATTGAGATCTCATTCAAAGAGAAGGATAGCAAATATCTGGAGTTTCTTTTTTTATCCTATACGGATGATCCGCTCTGCAAGGACCCTGATTGGGAATTGTTTGATCGTCTTTCTCTGAGGAAGAAGCGAAACATAATCAACTTGAATTCGAGACAGCTATTCAAAATCTTAGGGAAAGACTTGATTTGTTATCTCATGTCTGCTTTTCGTGAAAAAAGACCAATTGAATTGCAGGGTTTCTTCAAACAACAAGGAGCTGAGGCAACTATTCAATCAAATGATATTCAGCATGTTTCCCCTCTCTTTCTCTTCTCGAGAAACAAGTGGGGTATTTCTTTGCAAAATTGTGCTCAATTTCATATGTGGCAATTCCGCCAAGATCTCTTCGTTAGTTGGGGGGAAAATCGGCACGAATCGGATTTTTTGAGGAATGTATCGAGAGAGAATTTGATTTTTCCAGACAATGTGTGGTTGGTAAACAAGGATCGGTTTTTTAGCAAGGTACGGAATGTATCGTCAAATATTCAATATGATTCCACAGGATCTATTTTTGTTCAAGTAACAGATTCTAGCCAATTGAAAGGATCTTCTGATCAATCCAGAGATTGTTTTGATTCCATTAGAAATGAGGATTCAGAATATCACAAATTGATCGATCAAACAGAGATTCAGCAACTAAAAGAAAGATCGATTCTTTGGGATCATTCCTTTAGTCAAACGGAATGAACAGAAATAGAATCAGATCGATTCCCGAAATGCCTTTTTGGATCTTCCTCAATGTCCCCGCTATTCACGGAACGTGAGAAGCTGATAAATAATCATCTGCTTCTGGAAGAAATCGAAAAATTTCTTGGGAATCCTACAAGATCAATTCGTTCTTTTTTCTCTGACAAATGGTCAGAACTTCATCTGGGTTCGAATCCTACTGAGAGTCCACAAGAGATCAGACATTTTTTCAGAAAAAAACAAGATGTTTCTTTTGTCCCTTCCAGGCGATCAGAAAATAAAGAAATGGTTGATATATTCAAGATAATTACGTATTTACAAAATACCGTCTCAATTCATCCTATTTCATCAGATCGGGGATGTGATATGGTTGTTCCGAAGGGTGAACCGGATATGGACAGTTCCAATAAGATTTCGTTCTTGAACAAAAATCCATTTTTGGATTTATTTCATCTATTCTATGACCGGAACAATGGGGGATACACGTTACGCCACGATTTTGAATCAGAAGAGAGATTTCAAGAAATGGTGGATCTATTCACTCTATCAATAACGGAGCCGGATCTGGTGTATCATAGGGGATTTGCCTTTTCTATTGATTTCTACGGATTGGATCAAAAAAAAATATTGAATAGGGTATTCAACCCCAGAGATGAATCGAAAAAGAAATCTTTATTGGTTCTACCTCCTCTTTTTTATGAAGAGAATGAATCTTTTTATCGAAGGATCAGAAAAAACTTGGCCCGGATCTACTGCGTGAATTATTTGGAAGATCCAAAACTCAAAATAGTGGGATTTGCTAGCAACATAATGGAGGCAGTCAATAAATATAGATTGATCCGAAATATGATTCAAATCCAATATAACACCTATGGGTACATAAGAAATGTCTCTAACCAATTCTTTTTAATGAATAGATCCGATCGCAACTACAAATATGGAATTCAAAAGGATCAAATAGGAAATCATACTCTGAATCATATAACTATAATGAAATATACGATCAACCAACATTTATCGAATTTGAAAAATAGTTAGAAGAACTGGTTTGATCCTCTTTTTTCTCGAATCGAGAGATCCATCAATCGGGATCCTGATGCCTATAGATACAAATGGTCCAATGGGAACAATAATTTCCAGGAACATTTGGAACATTTCGTTTCTGAACAGGGGAACCGTTTTCAAGTAGTGTTCGATCGGTTACGTATTAATCAATATTCGATTGATTGGTCCAAGGCTATCGACAAACAAGATTTGTCTTAATCACTTCGGTGCTTTTTGTCCAAGGCACTTCTCTTTTTGTCTAAGTCACTTCATTTCTTTTTGTCCAAGACATTTCCTTTTTTCTTTGTGAGTATTGGAAATATTCCCATTCATAGGTCCAAGATCCACATCTATGAATTGAAAGGTACACACGATCAACTCTGCAATCAGTTGTTAGAATCCATAGGTATTCAAATCGTTCATTTGAATAAATTGAAACCCTTCTTATTGGATGATCATGATACTTCCCAAAGACCAAAATTCTTGAAAAATGGAAGAACAATATTACCATTTTTGTTCAATAAGATACCAAAGTGGATGATTGACTCATTTCATACTAGAAATAATAGCAGAAAATCCTTTGATAGCACGGATTCCTATTTCTCATCCCACGATAGAGACAATTGGCTGAATCCCATGAAACCAATTCATAGAAGTTTATTTTCAGTAGTTTCTTTGGAGTAACATTTGAGTGCAAAAATTATTCAGTAAAAGTCTTCAGGGGATATGTACTAATAAAATGATGGTTAGAAACATAAATTGAGGACAGTTACCAAATTATTCACTACACTGTGAAGTTGGGGAGCAGCCCCACAGCCACAATCAATGGGCTGTGACTGTCGGTTAGGAAGGAAAGATGTGGCATCTTGCATTAAGCTTGTGCAACTTTAGTTGCTTTAAGCTTCTATGCATCTTCTCCACTTTCTCCTTTGGGTCACAACTTACAACCCCTCTCCTTCCCCTTTCTCTTAATGCGAGTTGTCAGCCCAGCAGGAACAGAGCTGGTTCAGATCTTGCAGCATACCCAAATTTGCTGGTGTTAAATTTCCGATGAACTCCCGTGAGCTTCCCTGTCCCTGCCTTTTCATGGAAGCCCACCATCCTTCTAGTACACTCCCTAAAAGATAAGAAAATAATCAAAAGGTATATCCAAGATATAGAAAGATTAGAGGGGTTACCCCTTGAAAGAAATAACAAAAAATACAGAAGAAAGAAAAGGGGTTTACCATTTAAAAGAACTAACAAAAGATATAGAAGAAGAAAACCCATGAAGAAGAGGAGGGGTTACCATTTAAGAACTTACAAAAAATATAGAAGAAGAGAACCCATGTAGAAGAAGAGGATTACCATATAAAAGAATTAACAAAAAATATAGAAGAAGAAAAGCAATGTTTAAATATATAGAAGAAAACCCATGTGGGAACTTCAGTTACAAGGATACTTCAACCTAAAAGGAAAAAATATGGAAACAAAAGCGGAAGAGGATGGAAAAAGAAGAAACTTTGTCGAAAGAGAAAAAGATAATATTGCAACAAAAAGAAAGTTTGAGACGGAATATTCCATTGTCGAGAAACATCACCCTAAAGGAAAAATCTATAAGCGGGTTCCCATTAAAATAAATAACCAATAAATATATTTCTTGATATACCCAGGTAAATATTACAATGAAATTTGAAAAAACAAGAATAGTTTGAAAATTTTAAGAAAGAAAATCTATTTGTAGTGGAGAAGAAGAAAACCTAGATCAAAAATTCGAGACACTAGTATTACAATATCAAGAAAAAATATTTACAACATCAACCATAAGTAAAAAATCTATTCGTAGTGGGTCCCTAAAATGAAAAGAAAATACCAAGAATGGAGAAGAAGAAACCCTAGATAAACTGAAGTGAAACTGAAGGAAAATTTGAGATTGCGGGAGAGGATAGGAAAGAAAGAGAACACCATTAAGAACTTACAGAAGTTGCTCTTCTGAGTAACCGGTGTGAAATTCAGAGGTCTTTGTCCAAGAGCTGAACCGTCGAAGAGAGCACCGAGCGGTATAGATAGCGGCCGCTGCCAGCAGCGATGGTGGAAAATTCAGCATCTCATACTCCACCAGGCACAGTTCGATAATGTAAAACGACTGCAATTCCAACTGTGAAGAGAAATATCCTCCCATCATTATCATCTCACACCCATCTCACATGATATATGATCATCATCATGCATGGTATATGATCATAATTGTCGTTAAAAGTGCATCTCATACTCCACCAGACACAGTCCGATAATGTAAAACGACTGCAATTCCAACTGTCAAGAGAAATATCCTCCCATCATTATCATCTCACACCCATCTCACATGATATATGATCATCATCATGCATGGTATATGATCATAATTGTCGTTAAAAGTGCATCTCATACTCCACCAGACACAGTCCGATAATGTAAAACGACTGCAATTCCAACTGTCAAGAGAAATATCCTCCCATCATTATCATCTCACACCCATCTCACATGATATATGATCATAATTATCTTTAAAAGTGCATCTCATTCTCCACCAGACAGTTCGATAATGTAAAACGACTGCAATTCCAACTGTGAAGAGAAATACCCTCCCATCGTTATCATCCCACACCCATCTCACATCATGCATGATATATGATCATAATTATCGTTCATGATACATACATGACCCGGTGTGACCATCGTTTCCGTCGTCCTGAGGAAAGTACGACGATAAAAGTGCATTATCCTAACAATTTGACTATCATTCATGATAATAAACCGGTATGACAGTAACTACGATGAAGAAAGGGATCCTCCTTTACGATGACCATCATCCATGATACATCATGTATGATTCATGACCATTGTTATCGTTTTGAAATAGTAACACGAAAAAAGCGCAATCCCCTATTCATCATGCATGATACATGACCCACAGGACTACTGTTATCGTTATTATGAAAAAAGTAAGACGGAAACGATGATGATCGTACATGATAGATATATCACGTATGATACATGACCATTGTCACCGATACGATGAAAAAAGAGAAAACGAAAAACAGCGGATCGACAGTACACCCTGAAGATAATGATGCATCTTGTATGATTCATGACCCAGATGATAATTGTACCGTTATTATGATAAATGGAAAACGAAAATTACACATCCTACTATCCCATAGAACATCGCTCACCATGAACATCATTCATGATATATCTTGCATGATTCTTGACCCGTATGATAATCATATCGTCAACTGACAAAAGGAAGACGAAAACAGCACATACCATAAAAACAACATCATACACGATATCATCAATGATCATACCTCTTTGTCGGACTCGGCTGCCTTCAGAAACCTTCTCATGAACACGTAACTCGTCGGCACGGACATGTTGAACTGAAGAGTGTTCGCCATCAATCGCTCCTGCAATACACATCATTCGAATCAAACTAATTTCATCAAATTTATATGATGATCAAGGATGTTGAGATCATTACCATGTCCAAAATCTCTGACCTAGAATACGCCCGATCACAAATTACTACTAGATCTTCAACTACAGGTACAGAAACTTCCTCGTACTTGCAAGCAAGAAGCATGGCCGTAACGCCGACCAATTGAAGCTTCTTTCTCACCACCGATTGCTTAGCCAGGAATCGGTCGATGATGTTTACCATCAAGAACAGCGTCTCATCCAGCAAATCAAATTTGTGATGAACCTGCCCGCGAATAATTCTCGCATATTAATCAAATCTTGGAAAATGAATACAAGGATGAGTAAATTTTGATACCTCGATTAGCCAGTCGATCAAGATCGCTCGCATTTTCTCGTTGATGTCGGCCTGGTTCGCCATGTAATTCGGGCTGACGCCGCTGGAGGCCTGCAAAGTTCCTCGCACTCAGCTCTTCGACGAATTCAAACCGTTAGATTGATAGAGAAATCAACAATCTGTTGAGCTACGGTTATCCGTAAATTTCGGCATTTTTCCTTTTAAATTCAGCGCCAAAATAGATCCTTGTACGCGCTTCAGATTTAAACATCCGCCGATTACAGTCCTCGCGCTAAGCTCATCGATAATCTTAATTTTTTCCGAAATTACGGCGGTCGGAAATTTTAGAGCTTCTCCAAGATGATTCAGAAATTTTAATCTTAAAATTTCCAAGATGGCAAAAGTTCTATCAACCCTTCTCGCGCTCAGCTCTTCGACGGATTCAAACAGCTAGATTGAAAAGTAAAAAGAAAAGTTTTACGAAATCACTGATCAGTGTTCCAATCCCGGCAACCGATTTGTAATTTGAAGTTCTAATAATCTCAAAATATGTAAAAGAGACCGATGAATGGAAATAAAAACTGTGATTTTTTCCAACCTCTGATTCCTTGTAGAAATCGTATATATCGCGGACATAATCGACGACGGCGAGCGGATTCTCGGCGTCGGCGATGTCGATATCGACGACTTGCTTCTCAGCGAAGATGTCCTCCATTTCGATTTCCTTGAGTTCTTCATCCACGTTGGGCATTTTCTACAGAAACATTTCAAACAAAATATCATTTTTTTCTATTCTCATTAGAAGTTCCTTACAATCAAATGTTCGAAGACAAACCAGTTCTTCTAATCTCTCCTCGATCATGGACTCCGAGTCACATCCATCCACATAAACATCGACGAAGTTGTCACCGGCAGCTGGCGGGCGATTTTCCTGAGAATTTGTGAGTCGCGATGAGCTGTGATTGATGGAAAAAAAAAGGAAAGATCCAAAGCTCGAGAAGTGAAAATTTTGAAGTAAGAACACCTTAGAAAAAGCCGCCTGAGACTTCAACGTTGCGGCGAACTTCCTAAAAAGAGAAGAAAGTGATCAACGACGATTAAAGGGAGAAATTGAGAGAAGTTCACTGACCTGGTGATTGGCCGACGAGACAAACTCACGTTCTTCTGATCAACCAAAGCATTCTCACTGAACGAAGAATAAATAGAAAAAGATTTAAACCGCAAGATCTAGACGAAAATCCATGAAATTGAATGATGAAAGACGATTCGATTACGCACTCTTGAAACCCTCGCTTGCTGACAGCGCGAGGAAAAGGAGGAGCACCCATGAAATTCCTGATATCTTTCAGCGCTCGGCGATTGTTCAACGCCACGGCGCCCAATTTCCTCTTCCCTGCTCAACATTCAAAGAAAATATCAGACGAAACAATGACAATCCAGAAACGAAATTAAGAATCGTCGAAGAATCGGATCGTCACCGTGTTCTTCAGCTCCTAGACTGTTCTCGTCGTAGATATTCATGGCTGCAGAGAGCTGCGCCGATTAAGATCGAAATCGATCTTGAAAAGATGATCAACAAGGATGAGGGGCAGCGCCAGCAGAAGCAAAATCGGCGCTTCTGCTCGATCTTCTGCCCCCCTTTCTTTCAATCTGATTTGGGTTTGTTCTTCGGGAAGAGAAGAGAATCGAAGAATCGAAGATCGAGAAGACTGCAAGAGAGACTGAGAAGTGACAACGGATCAATGTGTATGTAGCAGAAGACGCTTGTTTAAATGCAACGGCTAGTTAGCGCTAGCCGTTGGATTCGAGCTGCAGAGCCACTCTACAACGGTCCTCTCTGACGCCCCTATCCTTTCAAATCGGATTATCTGATCCGTTGGATCGGTGCACCTAATTTCTGACCGTCCGATCGGTGTGATTAATTCCAAATTTGCTTAATGGGTTGGGCCTCTGCTTCATCGGTCAAAAACCAAGTTGGAGTAAATAGTAAAAATAATTATTTATTTATTTTTCGTTCTAAGAAATGAGGAAGTGGTTCAGATGAAAGTATGTCGATAAATAATTCATGTGAATGAAATATAGTCTTTATTATACCTAACCCTTGATCAGTCAGTTATTTTGCTCAAGTTAGTCTACCTGAACTCAAGTTAACCCTTGATCAGGGTTTGAAAATGATAATGATTTTATTGGAGGTCAATGCCATGCCCAAATGAGTTCTAAGGCCAACGAGTAGCACCCTTGCTATCAGCTATAGCTTATATCACGGTGATAGGCATTCAATACCTAACAGATCACAGCACCGCGATTGTTATCCACCCATATTATTGTCATCGTCATCCCTGGATAGGCCTAGAGGTTTATTGGAGTTCACGAGAATATACTTAAAAATATAGGGGTATTTAGAAGTAGATAATTTAGATTTATTAGCAAATATAGCATTAAGAGATAAAGGATTAACCTTTTTAAGAAATAAAGTTTCCTATTGATGTATTCACTAAAAGATCCTTTTAACTATTTAAATTCACAATTTTTGACTCAGCTAGTTAAAATGGTGAAGTCGAAAGATATTGCGGCAGTACTACGTATTATAGATGAAATACTATAATACCTAGTACCACCGTAATATATTTCAAGTTCACCATTTGAGGACTTGTAGATGAAATGCTAGTGAATGACACACCTATTGATGCAAGTGCCCTGAATGATACACCATGAAGAACTTATTTGAAATAAAAATCCATGTTTCTTAATCCCACATTCTGAGATTATCTTTCAAGTACAAGACGTAATATGATATGAGACAAGATACATCTCCATTCACATAATATGAATTTATATCCGTGGCAGAAGCATGATATGTAGATATTGAAATGTGGTGTGCCAAAAAACATTGGGCTAAATGATACTTGGAAAATTATATTAATCACTTGAATATGATTCATATTAATTGTCATAATGTAAGTGAAATGAATAATATTTCCGTATACTTGAGGATAAAACATTCTGAAGTGATATGACAGTTAATAAAACGATCATGTCATTAAGAATGACACTTATTTTAGGTTAATAGAAATTGATAAGCACTGGCTTGATGTTTCCACCAAAAATCTAAATGAAAATCATTTCACGATGTATTCCTTGAATGTCATTGTGTTCAATATGTGATATCGACAAAGACCCTATACTTTCCATTGAGTATAACATCAAAATCACAATATGAATTTTTTGTGAAATAATAATTTATATATAAGTCTCAAGTCCCTATATATTATTTTTTATTTTTTATCCTGATGCCAAAAGGATACTATCACCAAATTTTATAATGGTTGATGACTTCATTGAGAGGAGTGAACAGTAATGTGCAGCAACCAAGTGAACTGACAAATTTCCTCTAAATGTAGATGAGGGAAGAATCCGCAGCCTAATGTAATCAAGGAAGATATTATGAGAAATATCTTGAAACAGTTCTTTTGAGAGAAAAAAGACGAGGATAGAATGTCTAATAAAATGTCTAAATGCATTTTTTGTGGAATTCAAATGGTGATGCATCCCAGGATGATGCAATTTTCGACCGTTACAATAAAATAAGCATTATTTTTTAAAAACTGTCATATGATTTTGGTAAAATATGGCAATAATAAGAAAATCAGACAAAGACGAGATTGATTTATTTTTTGTGACGATATCTAATACATGCCTTACTACCGCAGTATGTAATTGTAGAACATGTTGCCACTGTTACCCAATATGCAACACTAATATTGTTTCATGATTTCGTCGAGAGGAGTTTTCTGGGATTTAATAACAGGAATGTGCAGCAACAAAATGATATGCTGTATATGTGGAGACAATTGTGAAAGAAAAAGGACGAGACAGCAATGTGATGGATATACTAAAATTTATAAATGGCCATAAACAAAATATTATGAAAGAAAGCACGACTTAATATACTCAAGGAAGATAATCTGAGGAATCTATTGAGACAATTCTTGTGAAAGAAAAAGGAGAGGATAAAATGTGAGGAAGATAATGAAATGTCTAAATGGTCATAAACAAGATATTATGAAAGAAAGCACATGAATATAAACAAATTATCCATTTTCAATGAGATAATGTGCTTTATACAGAGGAAATCCATAAAAAAATCTATGGGCTTAATGAGAGACTACCGGTGTCAGTTTCTAGAGAAACTCTGCCCATGACGTGTGGAGTATTCCCAGACGTCCGACCTCATCACGTACTTAGATTGCTGCCTTCTGGCATCTCTCTCTCTAGAAAATACCAAGACACAAGCTTTCTTCTATCTTCTCCACCCATCGAGATCCTTCTCCTCTCTCCCTTTAAAACCATCCAGACAGTATTCTTTCTTCGTTTCTATCTCTCTCTCTTCTCTCTCTTTCTCTCTCATGGCTTCCTGTCTCACAACAGCCTTCCGCTGCTCGCCATACATGGCCATCGCCGGGGGCCGTCGTCTTCTCTCTCTCCGCGCCGCCAGCGCCTCCGCCGACAAGTCCCCCCCCGCCCCTCGCCCTCGCCGCTCTTCTCTCCATCTCTCTCCCTTCGGTATGATGATACTCACATCTATTCGCATGATCATGATGATGCTGCGATCATCTCTTATTAAAATAGTTAAATACTTGCAAGTTTATACCGTTTATGGTCTCGAATAAGCGTCGATAAAACATACTTCATCGTTACTCGACGACATGGTGTCACCGTCGTCTCACATGATCATGATGATGCTGTGATCATAATATATTATTAAAATGGTTAAATACTTGCAAGTGTATACAGTTTATGGTCTCAAATAAGCGTCGATAAATACATATTTCATTGATACTTGACGACATGGTGCCACTGTCGTCTCAAATGCTCATGATGATGCCGTGATCATAATCTATTATTAAAATAGTTACATACTTGCAAGTTTACACAGTTTATGGTCTCCAATAAGCGTCGATAAAACATATTTCATCGTTACTTGACGACATGGTGTCACCATCGTCTCACATGATCGTGATGATGATGTGATCAGTTTATACCGTTTATGGTCTCAAATAAGCATCGATAAAACATATGTCGTCGATACTTGATGACATGGTGTCACCGTCGTCTCACATGATCACGATGATGCTGTGATTACAGTCTCTTGAAACCCGTATTCATTGTTAAAACAGTTGTTGGTCTCGAATAAGCATCGATAAAACATATGTCATCAATACTTGATGACGTGGCGTCTCTTATCGTATCACATGATCGTGATGATGCTGTGACTACAGTCTCTTCAAGCCCATACTCACTGTTTAAACAGTTTATGGTCTCGAATAAGCATCGGTAAAACGTATGTCATGAATACTTGATGAAATGGTGTCACTTACCGTATCTCATGATCATGATGATGCTGTGAATGCAATATCTTAACAAAATAGTTAAATACTAGAAACCCATATTCGCGGTTTAAAAAATTTATGGTCTCAAATAAGCATCGATAAAAAATATGTCGTCGATAATTGATGAGATGATCAAGATAGTTGACTACTAGAAACTCATATTCACTGTTTTAACAGTTTATGGTCTCCAGTGAGCATCGATAAAACATACTTCATCGACAATTGCTGACATGGTGTCGCTCGTCGTATCATATGTCATCATTTTTCTTTAGTTTATTTCAAAGAGGAGAATCTTTGATTTTAATTCACATGAAAGCTGTAAACATCGAAAGCTCACAAACACCAAAATCTTATGACGATGATGATGATGATGATGATGATGATGGGTAGGGTGGATGCATCCGATGGGAGGGATGAGGACGATGAGGCAGATGATGGAGACGTTAGACAGGATGATGGAGGAGTCGGCATGGGAGATAAAAGAGGAAGAGGATACGGTGAAGATGAGGTTCGACATGCCGGGCTTGAGCAAAGAGGAGGTCAAGATATCGGTGGAAGACGACGACGTGCTGGTCATCAAAGGGCAGCACGCGGAGTCCCAAGAACAAGGAGATTGGGCTGGGCGAAGCTCTAGTTCTTATAACATGCGCCTTCTCCTACCCGATAACTGCAACAAGGGAAACATCCAAGCGGAACTTAGAAACGGCGTCTTGACCGTCACCGCCCCACGCTCAAAGGTTAACCGCAAGGTTGTCGACGTGCCCATCAACTGATGTTTATGTCTCTCTCATCTCATCTGGTGTTGGGGTGAGTACTGAGTAGTAGTTGGTGTTAATCGTCCCTGTTCAGGCTGGGTTTGCTGTTGATATGTCGAGAGTCGAGACTGTACGTGGGTAAGGTTGTGAGTTAACTGACTGTATATATATCTCTTCTGTTCTGGGCGTGATGGTGAGGAGAGAATGGGGTGATGGGTCAACTGAATCTATGTCTCTCTCATCTGGCCTAGAAAATGCCCCATTAGTAACCACTTAGAGAGAGATATAGAAGAGGAGAGAAGGAGAGAGGGGGACAAAGAAAGGAGGGAATGTGTGTCAGTGTGTGTGAGGAAGAGAGAGAGAAGGGGACAAATATTGAGAGAGGGTGTGCGTGAGAGAGAGAGAGAGGAGAGAAGATGGGGACAAACGAGAGAGGCTGTGTGAGATAGAGGAGAAAAGATAGAGAGGGAGAGAGATGGGGACAAACATAGAGGGAGGCTGTGTGAGATAGAGGAGAAAAGATAGAGAGGGAGAGGGAGGTTGTGTGAGATAGAGGAGAAAAGATAGAGAGGGAGAGGGAGGTTGTGTGAGATAGAGGAGAAAAGATAGAGAGGGAGAGAGTTGGGGACAAACATAGAGGGAGGAAGGGTGTGTGGGAGAGAAACAGAGAGAGATTTAGAGGCAGAGACATAGAGAGATTAAGAAAGTGAGTCAGAGAAAGACAACCCTGCAAGTTTACTCGTCTTAAAATAATCATATTATTAATATTATCAATGAAAGCCTACTCACATTCCTCCAAAGGGAAAGAGAGCTCTAGCATTTCCTTTGTTGATGGTAGAAAGAGGGGACAAACTCCCGCGCCCATTGGATTAAGATTTGACATCAGCTCTTCCAGTTCTCTGATATCTCTCCTGGATTCTTCTCGTTGATCGTTCTTCCCGTTATGGTTTTGAGAAACAGAAGACATTTCAATGGAAGGCATGTCAAAGCCTCGTCGTTTTCTACTCATTTATCTCAAGTAATCAACGAAGAGGGCAGAGGAAGAGAAGAAGATAAATAAATCTGTGTTGGAACTCGTTGAAGAGAAAACAACAACCCAAGACGCTACGGTGAAATGCGGAATCAACTCGGACAAGATAAGTCGGCAAATAGAGACAGATAACAAGAACCTCTTTAGGTCACCAGCATGACGTCAACGTGCAAGGCTCTTGGTGCAGGGCAACGACTTCTCGTGTGGTGCTGCAGAGCAACTCCTTGAACTCCCAAGCCAAGGGAGTGACCACCAAAGAGTGATGAAGACAAACCAAGGTAGAGAGAGAGGAGAAGAGAGGAGGAGACAAGAAGAATGAACAGAAAACTCATATGCATTGCCTTTGAGAATAGGTTTGCCCTCTATATATAGAGGGCCAATTACAGTTTCAGGGAATGTGAAAGGTCTGGAATATAAAAAGCCATGAGCCTTTTCATATTCCCCAAACAAGCCTCTTCATATTCCCACAAAGAGACAAGGGGAGGGGGGTTAAGCCTTTTCAACTTCCCCCTCCATTATTGGGGCTTTGACTAGTCAAGGCCCCCCCCTTCACATTCTCGTAATGGGGGGGCTGACACACCCCAACAATCTGAATCTCTTTTCAGGGTAAAAACGCATTGATCATGCGCCCAGATGCAAAAAATCATAATCAGATGGGAAGAAGAACACGAAACAGAATCAAGCTAAATCGAGAGATCTTTTCAAGAACGATTTAATTGATCAATCATCAATAGCTTATGGCGCGTAGATTGGAGTCAATCATCAACCTGAAAACAATAGCAAGACAACTGAAAGTGGAACAAGAGTTGGGTTCAAGTCCAGAAAAAACTAACGCTAACTTGGAAATTTTCAATAATATCTATTGTGAAGTTAGTTAATGAACAAGCCATAGAGAGAGAACAAACTTGGCAACACATTAAATGCAGAATTATTTTAAAATAATAGTCTAATTCCTTTTCAACACTAATTTTAAAATGCCCCATTTTCTGTAGGCAGAATAAGCAGAGACCCACCCACTTTAAAGGACTTATAAAAATAGATAATGGGAGACAATGTCCCATTCTATAAAACGGGATGGAAAAAGAAAACTGGGGCAAACCGTCACGTGGTGAATAAGACAAAGACAACAAATCTCTACCTTGGCCTATTCACCACCATAAATGCAAAATTTCAAGTTCAAAGATAAAGATAGATCAGGTTGAGGTACTGAAAGTATGTTTGGGGATGTGATTTCATCATCATATTTGCATCCCTGTAGGTTTCCGAAGAGTTCTAAATTTCTTGATTGAGACATCCCCTTGTGCAAAAATATCGCATAAAAATTATAGAGAATGTCAATATGTTCTTCCCCCTCATAAAACATCTGATCCTTCACTAAGAATATGGCATTCTAGCTATCACAAAACAGGATGAGAGCATGCTGCACCATGAAAATTTCACCAAATAACTATTGGGTTCTATGCTTTGGTTCGTCCATGGAAAAACACGTTCCATGGATGCGGAAGCGTGGTCGATCGATTCTCAATCGATCTTTAATACAAAACATTGCAAGTACCTTTTGGGGAACTCGTTCCACCCTTGACTTTGCCGCTCTGAGATCATTCTGAAGCCGTTCACGCGTCCGGCCTCTAGAAGTATCCACGCGATCACTCGGCGCTTGGATCTCCACGTCTTCTTCTTTAACTCTTCTTGAAAATCTAGAAGATCTCCTCACCATGAAGACACTCTTCCTTGGATGAGTGAAGAAGAGAGTGGAGAGGGGGAGAGGCTCTCAAATCAGGCTTGCATGGGTGCTTCAAATGAGACCCCTTTCCCTATGTATATTTCACTTAAGGTTTTTCTCAAAAACCCTCCAAAGTAAAATATATCCACCAATGCCCTTATGATCTTGTGCGTGTGATCTTCTAGGCCCATGTATCGTTCTAGTCAATAACTTTAATGGTCAAATAACATTTATTGACCAATCTTATTAATTAAATATATCAACATATAGATTAATTAAATAAGAATCGATTTAACCCAATCGATAGGTTAAGTTTCCAGCCTGTGGGGTGCCAAGCTACACCTCGTGCTCTAAAAGATATCGAGTAGTCTCAAACTCTCTCATGGAACCTTTACCGCCATTGGTTACCGTATATGTATAATCCATCATCCGTGCGAGACTTCGAACGACTTAGAGTATGGTTTATCGTCAAACCCTAATCCGTCATGCGATTAGCACTGATGTGTACTGGAGATCATTGAAGGATGCCTTCTCCAATATCCTCACTACCCTGGCCAGGGATTTTTCTGGATCATCTTCCTTGAGTCAATCTCCTCTTATACTGGGGGCGGATGATCCCATCTTGACCACTCAATAATCTCTTTAAGCTTCTTACTATATTTGATCTATAACTTATTTGAATCCCATGATTAGAGGCTCATAAGTCATAGTCAAAATGTAGTCGTCCACTTACGAGATGTCATTGGTGTCTCAGGTCAGTGGATCACTTATACAATCGTGACTTGAATCAACCTGATTGACGTTTAGGTATAATACCATTAGGGGATTCATTCGGATTAATTCAGTGAACTCTTTCGCCACACTAATAGCCATAGGATGAGCTATACTTATCAAATAAGTAAGATCAGCTAGTGTTATTCTATTTGGATAATTTGATGTCCATCTCAACTATCCTTGAATAGGAATATTTAGAATACATGTTTAAAGATCAGTGATCACTGTATTATGATCTCATCATAATTCACTAAGTCATTGCACGTATTCATGGACTTTATTATAAACATCACACGCAATAATAATGAACGTAAATATTTTATTCAATGGACTTTAATAAACATGGTAGTGTGATTGGCTTGACGGCCACATGATATCCATCAATAACCCCTTAAACTCAATGACATATTTGACTGCTTTAGTAATAGATATATTTTTCCTCTCTAGTGAAAAGAGTAGTAGTGGCTGTGCCGTTTCATCCAATGGCACATTTGATTGCTTTAGTAATAGACATATTCTACCTCTTTAGTGAACAGTGTAGTAGTGGTTGTAATGTGGCCTTCCATGATATGGCACAGCTATTAGTGGCAAAAAAGTTGTTGGTAATGGGTATCCTCTTATAAAGATCACAAAAATAGTCAGAGACAACATAGCCCATAATCTCTGTGATGGGTTTTCCAAACTACAAGCATACAATTAACATTCTGTGAAGATACCTGAAAATCTATTAAACAACTCTCTAATGTGCATTGTCCATGATTATATATGTATACATATACATATATATAATCACTACACTACCTGAATGTGATATATCAGGATAATTTAAAATAATGGCATACATCCATGAAGCAGACATATATGCAATTTCAGCTTCAAAAGTAGGAGATAGAACTGATGAAAGTTTAAAATTTTCAGTGAGAGCTTACTGTCGTCACATCCTTCATGTCAATGTTCAGATAATACAGTCAATATAATGCTTATGATTAAGGGATATGGTGAAATAGAGCATCTTAGAAAGTGATGTAAGTATATGGCAAATGCATAAGGAGAAAAAAAAACATAAATCATCCTTAGTCAAAGTATACACAGTGATGGAGTGTGCCAGCCCACTCCATCAGAGACATCTTTGGAGCCGCTATAATCGTCATCGACGGCCCCACCGGTTCGCGTTCAACCCGACCAGCACGCCAAGGTGAAGATGAAAACACCCGAGTTAAAATACCCTAGGTGGAAGCATGTCGGTGCATTCAAACATTTTGATTTTCATCGGCGCGTGCTAGTTCTATTCGTTGTTTTACCATGTTCGTGTGTTTGTTTTCGTCATGACCGTGTTAGTCGGGTCCAGTTTGTATCGTCATGTGTCGTGTCATTTTGTGTTGCCTTGTCATGCGACATCATGTTGTTTAATTGTCGTAAAGGGGGTCCTGATGCAGGACAACGTCGGAGACGAGGTCCGGCCATCACCGAGAGATGATACTCGGTGTTGAGGTCGTCGGTGCGCGATGACTAAGCGGAGGTGTCGTCGTGCGCAGGGAATCCTACGAGGGCGAACTATGATGAGATGATCTGGGTAGGGGTGTCGTACATGCAGCTGCCAACAAGCGGAAGGGAAGCCGACGTCCCGGTGATGACGGGGTCGCCTGGAGACGGGCAGGTAAACCTCCTGACCCTCGTCCGAGTGGACGAGGTCGCTACGGCGCCAAACGGGATATATCCCGCCGGGTGTTGCTCGCACGAGACGGCCGTGCCCGACTCGTATCAAACCAGGTAAGACCCTCCAATGTACGTATTTTTCACTCGTCCAATCTCGCTCACCTACGTCTAACCCGAGCACAGTGGAGGCAAGCGAGAGCGCACTACAAGAAATAAGAGACAAAGCGGGTGAGAACGGCGTACCTATTGGCGGATCGGGGATACGCCGCTTGTTCTCGTTGGCTCGAAGGTCGATCTTCAGCGTCGGTGGTGGCGGCAGCGGAACGCACTCCAGAGGTTGACCGATGCCAGACGGGAGCGGCGCATTGTTGCGGCGCGGACGAGGGATATGATGATGTGAGGGCGATGCCCGATGGGCGCGGCGCAGGCAGCAAACGCGACGCGGGCAGCAGGCACGGCACGCATCGCAAGCGGCGTGGTGGGCGCGCGGTGCGGTGGAGGCGCGCGGTGCGAGGGAGGGCTCGCCGGCGTGGCCCGAGGGCCAACAACAGAGGCAGTGGCGAGAAGAGCGGACGCGGGAGACCGACACGGGGCCTGGCGCGGCGAGGTACACAAGCGCAAACGGAGGCGCGGGTCTGGAGATGCACAGGCGGGCTCCGGAGAAGCGCGGTGCCACGAATGAGTGCAACTATGGCACTTATTTGTGGGGAATCGGATCACGACAAGTGTTCTCGGCTGGGACGGGAAGGCACGCGAGACGAGTCGGCAGTGTCTACGGACGGTGATTTGAGGCTCGACGCAACTCGGCGAGGGAACACGGGCAACCGCAATGCGGGCGGGTAAGCTCGCGCGATAGTGGTGGCGTTCGGCTGCACCAGTCGTGTCCGAAAGCGGCCGGGCCCTGGCGAGCGAATGAACACCTCCACCCAACGGAGAGGAGTGACGGGCCGGTTGGTGCAACTTAGGCGCGCGGCTCCTTTCAACGGGACGCTCCGGCAGGTGGCGCAGGCTGCGTCCGGCGGCGCGGACGTGCGCTAGCAGCGCGGCAGTGCGCAGCGGCGCAGGAGCTCGCGTGGCCGCACGACCGCGCGAACGGTGGGCGCTCGCAGCGCGGTGGCGCGCAGGGCGGGCGCGAGGGGCGCAGAGGCTATAGCCGACTTCCCAGCAGCAGCGGAGGGTGGACTCTGACAGGAGTCGTGCAGCGCCGATCCGGGGATGAAAGGAGACGAAGCAGGGGCAGTGGTTAAGCAAGCTGACCGAGCGGCAGCAGCAGAGGTCGCCCTGGAGTTCCCTTTCTTCTCCTATCTTCCTGCGCCCTCCTCTTCTCTTCATGCCTTCTTCTTCCTCCAAGCGTGACCTAATTCTTCAGCGTGCGAGAACCACTGTTCTCAAAACAACATTCATTTAAAATTCATCGGTGAAAAAAGTCTGTCCCTTTAGGGCAACCCTGCTTCCCTTATATAGGGGGGAGAGTGGGGTTGGTCCATTAAACCCAAAAACAAAACACAAGCTGGAAATTAAAACAGATAACCTATGACTCCAAAGAGACGAAAGCGACTCAAGGAAATCAACGGAACGATGGGGGGGGAGAGATCCTTATAGGATGAACCTCCCCTCCTTACACGAGACCGTGACGAGTCGGAAAACAACGAACGATGAAGACTAAAAGTAAAACGACGAGTAAAACAAAGACGTAAAGATAACGATACAGTGTCCATTACCCGGGATACTTGAATCCGGGCGTGCGTACCAACGCATTGGCTTGCCGAGCGGGCTGAACGCGAACGGCCGGTGCTGTCGAGGGCGGCGGTGACGTCTCCGAAGACGTATCCGGGGCTGGGGCTGGTGCCGTCGGGGACGACGGTGACGTCTCCGAAGACGTATCCGGGGTTGCTTCCAGGGCTGCGCCATCAGGTCCTCACGTAGATGACCCCCTTATTGGCCCCCCCCCCCCCCCTAAGGGACTCATCTTGACCCCCAATATAAGGGAGAAGTGGGCGCCCTAGGTCGGCAGACCAGGTTTTATCATTTGAAGGTTTACGTTCAGCTTGGTCTCACGGAAGAAGAAAAGAGGGAAGGAGAGGAAAGAAGGATATGAAGGAGGGGACAGAGAGAGAGAGAGAGGAAAGGGAAGAGGGGGTAGATAAGAAAAGCGCCGCTTAGAGATTCTCGCTGTGTTGTTCACCCGCCCTCATCTGCGCGCGTTGATCTGCCGATCGACTCCAGCACCGCCCGGAGGCAGTCTTCGTGCTGTCTACCCACCCTTAACCACGCCACGGGAGTGTTGACCAATCATTCAAAGCTTCAGGGATTTCAGAAGTCCAAAAATTCAGAAATCCAAATTTTCAATGGTTCAAATTTTCAGAAATTCAAAAAAAAATTGATAATTCAATAATTCCACGTCAAGTGAGACATCTCATTTCACTGATGAAATTAGCCGCATAGTTGCATAAGGGAAATTACATAAGGAATATTGGTTTCATGAACTGGACTCCATTGTTTTCTAGGTTATTTAGGCCCGAAGTCTTGAACCATCACCTCAAACTAAGAGAAATATCAATTGTGTGGAACAAACTGCGTTTGAGCTAGGAGATGAAAGTATTTAAAATGAATAAAGACAGTAGTTCCGGAATAGCTCAAAATAAATTCAAGTATACTTCAAACAAGGTCTACTTGACCTTAGCAAGAATAAATGGACCTAAAAAACCAGGTAAAAGGCTAGTAAATAGAGCTTGTAGAAAAGCAAAAGAAACTCCATAAAAATGAATACATTAATTTAACCATTAAAGTTAAACATGTGGTCACAAAATACAATACAACATTTAAATACAGGAATATCGTGAATGGGAGGATCAATATCAGAAAGCAAATAAACTCAAGCATCAGAGAGCAAGAACTACAGACATAAAGAAATGAATTACAATGAATTCATATTTAAATAAGCTTTAAAGAAAATCCGCTAAAAGACAAATATCAAATGTGAACATAACTAAAATAGTAGCATCGAAAGAAAAAAGGTCTAGAAACATAAAAATACAACACAAATATTTGACTTCAACCGTAAATTACTTTATATTTTGGCGAGCAAACATTGCAGCTAAACTAGAAAGTTATTTGGGAAGAAATTACATCATAAAGAATGTAGTGCAAAGATCTAACTAAAGAAATAAAGGAAAATACCCATTGTACTTCAAAACAAACATAGTAACATGGAAATGGCATGAGAGGTTCATGGATAGGAATGAAACAAGGAACAAAGAATAAGAGAACAGGGAAAAGATCTAGAAGATTCATTAAAAACAAACCTACAGAGGTTAAAAAAACCCAGAAACAAGCTCCTATGTATCCTCAAAAGAACAAAGAGAAGAAAAAAATCACCATAAATTTATTTTAATCAGATGTCTCAACTATTACAACATTAATGGATTGCATTTATCTTGTTATAATCGAGAGATGTAATTAAAACCAGGTCTCTCAACTGTAACAAGATAAATGCAATTAGCCACCTTGTTATAGTAGAGACATCTGATTTTAATCAGATATCTTCACTGTAATAACTTTTGGGTTCTAAAGGCCTTGACATGGATGAATAAATAAAAACGATTCGCAGCGGAAGACTTGAACGAATCGAACGTCATCAAAAAAATATTGAAACGAAGTACCTTTGCACGGATCGCATCCGTGATTTCTTCGATCCTGAAGCAAGACGAATCGAGCTGCTCAAGTGTGCAGCCTCTAGACATATCCACGTAATCTTCGGCACGTCAAATCTCCTCCTCGTTGACGAGCCCCGTTCAACCTCTGTCGTCATCATCACGTTGTCCCGATCGCATCGGGCATGGAGAGGGGTGTGGGGAGAGTGAAGAAGATGGGAAGGCCCCCTAAATAATTCTAGCCTGGGTGAATCTCGTTTAGGGCCTTCCCCTATTTATACTAAGTAGGTATTTTTCAGAAAACCCCCCAAAACTTAAGTATATCTTTCGATGTCCAAAAAGACCATTTGCGTGTTACGCTCTAGGCCCATGTATCATTCTAGTTAACAACTCCAGCAGCCCAATAACCTTTATTGGCCTTCCAAATGAATTAACTATATCGTCATATAGATTAATTAATGTCGGATCGATTTAACCCAATCGATAGTTCGAGACTCCGACACGTGGGGTGCCAAGCTACACCTCGTGTCCTAGAAGATACAAAGGAGTGTGTATCGACTCACCCATAGAACCTGTTCATCATCGGTTACCATGTATGTATAATCCCTCATACACTTGACGCTCCTTGGACAACTTAGGGTATGGTCAACTGTCAAACCCTAATCGATCATCCGAGTTAGTATTGATGCCTTCAGAAATCATTGAAGAACTCTTCTCTAATATTTCACTGCCTTGGCCAAGGACTTCATCGCATCATCTTTCTTGAGCTGTCACCTCTTATACCGAGGGTGGACGATTCCATCTTGACCACTCAATAGCCTTCGTGAACTTCTTGATGCACCCGAACTAATCCCATCATTAGAGACTCATTGGCCATAACCAAAGTACAACCATCCGTCCACAAGACGTATTTGGTGTCTCAGGTCTAAGGACCACTTACACAACCGTGACGTGAATCAACCTGATTGATAGTTCGGTATAATACCATTCAGGGATTCGTACGGATATCTATCATTAGTGTCTCCACAATAATGGCTACGGGAACGGCCATACTCATCATATGGGTGAGGCTAGATAGTGTTATTCTATCCGGATACTTTGATGTCCTTCTCACGTATCCTTCGAATAGGAATATTTAGAACACGTGCTTAAAGACTAGTGATCTCCGTATTAAAATCTCATCATAATTCACGGAGTCCGATCATGTATTCATGGACTTCATTATAAGCATCACACATGTACTATAATGAATATGTTCTATTAATGAACATGGAACGAGATGTGCAATGTGTGATTGGCTTGCCAGCCACATATATTTCCATCAATAACATTAATGGATTGCATTTATATTGTTACAGTCGGTAGACTTGATTAAAATCAGGACTCTAGACTGTAACAAGATAAATACAACATCCACCTTGCTATAGTTGAGACATCTAATTTTAATCTGATGTCTCGACTGTAGTCCATAATGGATGCCTATCTTCTACTAGGTGGGGCTTAGACTCCTTCGTTTAAGGGGAAATTATTATGGTTTCATATGATAAATTTGCATGAGCATTCACAAGAATAGGCTTTATAAGCTAAAAGTTTTGTTGTTGGCCTTTGATAGGATGATAATAAAAATTTTCATTGGCATAGAGAGATCAAATAGGTATTATAAAAGGTTCAAGTTGTATTTGATTTGATTTTGAAAGGGAAGACTTTGGCGATGGATATCTCATGTCTTCCAATCTACATCCTTCCTTTACCTGGATCTGGGAAGGAGATTCAAAATCCCAGAAACTAAGATCCTCAAACTGGGGCATTAAACTCAACTATAGGGGCCTGATCCAGTTTGGTAGTTTTCCTTCTCCTTTGGTTTTGACCTTGAATTGTATTTATTTATTTCATTTGATTCCACATTTTTTCAAGCACCTAGGTCCATGCATTCAAATACAACCTAAGAAAAATGATAAGCTAACCACTCCACCTCAAGGAAGTCAAGTAGGGTAAGTTTCTTAATGGCAATAACTGTGAAAAGTAATACATATAAGAGCTTTGTGAGTGAAATAAAATTAGTTAACCAGCTCTCTCGACTGAAGAAGAATATTTATTTGTTAAGAACACCATATATCAAATCAGATTGATGAGATGTTGCCACGTGCATTTGATATTTTATTCCATTCAAAATTTTCTCCATAAACAATTATTATTTTTTCCCCATGATCGTTCTTGTAAAATATCTGATTGGAAGCATTTCTCTCATAAAACTGGAAATGCCTGTAATGCTGGACCTTTTGAGCGCTTAAAATCAGATTCTACACGATTGTAATATTTTTTTCTGCTCTATAGTCATTTGTGTAAATTTCTCCTGTAAAATATGTAATTCTTAGAAATTATGGACATACTGTAAACTCCTTTGAAACTCCTAAAATCATGCTTTGAATGGTGAAGACAGACTGCAGAAAAAATACATAATCAATGTAACTTAACAACGTCAGAAATAATAAAACCTGATTCAATCGGCCCCAGAGTTCTCCCTATAGCGTAATACACGTTGCAAGGCTGTTCAATCCGCTAGAGAAAGGTCATTCAATCTGCCGCATTTCTTAGAACTTCGGTTTTTTGAAAGCTGAAAATTTTTCACACTACATCGCACATTCGGACCATAAAGGGCCTTGCGCGATGCGTGGCACAAAATGCCATGAAAGTGTTCAATGTGTGGTCCGGAAAATCGAGCCAGACAGTACATGGCACTCTTTTCGCGCCGGTCGCACAAAAGGACCATCCCAAGGTATAAGAGTAAAATTATGTTTCCTGCTTCAATTTTATTAAGAAAACTTATAAGAAAAAAGTTGGGTATTTCTGTTCCCAATATTTGATTATAAGAAAGCAAAATTTAGTCTTCCAGGTCTGACATATTAATTAAATTTTTTTTTTGAACCCCTCTATTCTGAACAGTCAGTCCAGTCTCAAGAAAAACTATAAATTCAGGGGAATGAACCCATAACAAAACCCAAAGCGGGAAAGATCTCATCTTTATCCTTTCAAGCTCGTCTTCTCTTCGAATTGTGCGAGGAAATGCTTCGAACAGCGAACTGAAGATCGCCATGGCGACGGAGAGCAGCTGGAGGAGGGTCACTTGGCCGTCTCTCCACCGATCAAGGCCAATTCATGGCGAAAATCCGAGCAAAATCACCTTCATTGCCTCGAAGCGGCCGAGCTCGTCCCCTTCCTCCCGCCGCAAACTCCCCAAAAACCTCCGCCACCCTCGCCGCGCCAAACTCCCCCCAGATCTCGCCATCAGCAGAGCACCTGCGGAGAAGATCGAAACCGAGGAAGAATCCGAAGAGCTCGACCCCGCGGTCTGGAGCCCAGAAGAAATCCGAGCCATTTCCTCCCTTTTCGAGCGCAGAATCCCTCAGAAACCCTTGAAAACTCCTCCGCAGCAGCCTCCTCCGCGACGGCCGCGCCTCCCGCAAGCGCCGTCCCCGAAGCACCACGTCAGGGCCGCCGCTCGGCAGAATTTGACCGCCAGATCGCCTCTCATCTCCCGGGTCTGCAAGAACCCCGAAACCCTAATCCAGATCGCGAGAGAAATCGCGGATCTTCCTCCGGAGCAAGACGCCTCGGTTGTTCTGGAGAACTGGGGCCGGTTTCTGCGCAAAGGATCGCTGTCGATGACGATCAAGGAGCTCGGCCATTTGGGCATGGCGGAGAGGGCCTTGCAGACGCTTTGCTGGGCGCAAACGCAGAGATCTCTCTTCCCAGATGACAAAATTCTCGCTTCTGCCGTTGAAGTGCTGGCCAGGAACAAGAAGCTGAAATTGGGGGCGCCCATGGAGACATACCTTAGCACCACCAGCCGCACTGTAATGGAGGCCATGGCGAGGGGCTTCATCAGAGCAGGCAATGTTGACTTAACCAGGAAGATCATCCTCTTTGTGAGGGATAATCAACGGGTGCTCGATGCCGGCGTCCACGCCAAGCTCATCCTGGAGGTGGGGAGGAACCCGGATCGGCTCCGGCTCGCCGAGGTTCTCCTCGACGAGCTCGCGGAGCGTGATGATCTCGATCTCCGGCCTCAGGATTGCACCTCAATTATGAAGATCTGCATCAAGCTGGGCATGTTTGAAGCTGTGGAGAGCCTCTTTGACTGGTTCAAGAGGACCAAGGGGAACCCTGGCGTCGTCATGTACACCACCGTGGTTTTCGGGCGGTGGAGGTATAAATTAAATGATAATATGCATTATTTTGAGGACTCTGATGCATAAACTGATGATGAATGTCTTGTGAATTTATAGCAAAAATGTATGTTATGGGCAGGGCAGCAGAGGTCCGGGTTGCCTTGATGGTGGTGATTCCTAGGTCGTTCTTAGTTTAAGATAAATTATAACATGCATTATTTTCAGGACTCTGGTGCATAAATTGATGATTAATGTCATGTGAATTTATAGCAAAAAATGCATGTTATTTGGCTTCGAAGCAGAGGTCTGGGATGTCTTGATGGCGATGATATCATGTCGCTGTTAGTTTAAAATAAATGATTGCATGCATTATTTTCAGGACTCTGATGCATAAACTGATGATAGATGTCATATGAATATGTAGCAAAATTGCATGTTATTGGTTGTGCGGGGGAGTTCCGGAACACCTTGAGGGGATGATTCCACATCATTCTTATCTTAAAATAAATAATAACATGCATCCTGTGAATGTGTAGCAAAAATGCACTTTATTGGCCGGCCTGGGGAGCTCAAGGGTGCTATGATGGCAGTGACTCCATTTCGCTTTAAATTTTAAATAAATGATAAAATGCATTATTTGCGGGGACTCTGACGCATAAACTGATGATAGATGCCATATGAATGTATAAATGCATGTTATTGGCAGGGCAGTAGAGCTCCAGGCTGCCATGGTGGCGGTGACTCCATTTGCTCTTAATTTTAAATAAATGATAGCATGCATTTTTTTCGTACTCTGATGCATTAAATGATGATTAATAGTATCTACGTATGGCAGGTCGGGGGAGGTCCGGGCTGCCATGGCAGCGGTCTGGGAGATGGAGGAGCGTGATATGCTACTCGATTTGCCAGCGTACCGCGTTGTGATACGGCTGTGTGTTGCCTTAGGGGACCTCGCCCGGGCCGCAAGGTACTTCTCCAGGCTCAAAGAGGCAGGATTTGCTCCAACGTATGATATCTACAGGGACATGATCCGGGCATATGCCGCCGCCGGGAGGGCCGCAAAGTGCAGGCAGATTTGCAGAGAATTGGAGGCAGCAGGGTTGACTCTTGATGGAACAGCGAAGAAATTGTTGTTGCAGGTTGACGACAACCTTAAAGTTTGATTGATGGTGGATGAAATCTCTCCCATTTGAGTAGGTTCAAGGTTGAAACCAGGGAGCAGCTGTTCTTGGTAAGAACCACTTCTCCTTAGAATTTCGGTTTACAATGGAAACTATTAAGATGAACTGTTACACTGACGGGTGGGTGAAAATGAATAAGATATAGAGCTCCTTGACAAACGTTTACTTTAGTAGGAGAAATTGCTATTTGTGGAATCAGTGCAGCTTAAAATACTTTATCAAAAGGGCGTTAGATTCCACTCCAGAAATTATGGAAGAGTCAGGTGTCTAGATTAAACTTAATATAATGTAAATTTGAAGGGAAGTGGAATATTGCGATATGAAAAATCTGAATTACAGATAAGTAGCTGTCTCAGAATTACAAGAAAATGTTCAAGCGATGTAGTAAGTGAATACTGCAGTTAGTTTTTATCTGAGAAATGAAGTGGGTTGATGTTAGACAGCTGATGACTCGTGATATTGAGAATTTAGTTTATACATCATAGTTGTTGTTTCATGGAAGTACCATATCAAATCTCATGTTATTTAGTTCATTTCAGGGACCATGAATTTTGCCCAAGATGCATGAATATTGGATTAAATGGTCATCTTGTTTAGTTTTCATGAATTTTCATTCCCACTGTTAGTGTGTCATACCGTTTAAATAAACATTTACGATTTCCCCTGCAATACTTTTAACTTTAGATTTTTTCTTTTAGTAAGATTTCTGCATTGCCAATATTCAATAATGATTTGCTTTGATTTGCAGGAAAAAAAGAGCAAATGAAGGAGTACTCCAAATTTTGCATCGTCATCACCATCTTTATCTGCTCTTCCTTGTCGTCGGCACCTTCATATCCTGTTTAATGGCAAGCTTACCCTCTGTGGGGCAGTTCAGGTCAGTGCAACTGCACTATCTCACCTAACTAGCATCCAAGTCATCAAACAGCTTTAATGAAGTAGAAGCTGGTAGATTAATAACTGCCTTCTTGATTCCACTTTGACCTAAAGCCATGCGTGCTGGTAAGACAGAATATGTGTTAGCAAGGTCAATCCCCCCCCTCCCCTTCTTGTAAATATAAAACTGTTTTTAGATATCATGTTTGAACGTAGCTGCCATAGAACAGTTGTTCTGATAGACGCTATTCGAAGACATACAGAAGGAGGAAGCTCAGATCTGGTCAACGGACAGTTGACCAGCGTAACTGACTCCAGCGAGGTATATAAATAAAGGGGGCACCAGCTGGGAGGGGCATCTTTTTCTTGTGCAAGAAGTCGTTAAACTTCCCAGGGGAGGAGTCGCGAGTGCGCTGCCCCACCGGACGACCTGGAGGGAGGAGTCCAGCCGCAGAGGAGGACCGCCATGATCAAGAAGGAGCTCCATCCAAGGGAGGAGCCGTCGTGATCATCTCCAGTCAAGCTATCTTCCCTTTTCCTGTTTGTTCAAACTACATTTCATATTCGGATATTGAAAATCCTTGGATTGCGAATTGTTTTGATACGAAGGGTGTATCAACTGGTATCAGAGCCGGACGACCTGTTCGGACAGAGATTTGGTATTCATTTAAGAAGATAGAAATGTCGGATCAAGAAGATATCAGAGGCAAAGCTATAGTCGACGAGATCCCTGTTCCAGTGGAAATTCTTTTGGGAATTATGCAGCAATTGCAGGCTATGAATTCTAAACTTGAAGCCAGCACGGTTCCCTCCTCAAAGACAGGGTTGAGAGAACAGACCAGGTATGGTCGGGTGCAAATGAACCAAGAAACAACTGCGTATCAAAAGGTACTTTTCCGTAAATGGGATCTACCTTATTTCAATGGATGTAATGTACAAATCTGGTTAAACTGCGTCAAGAGATTTTTTAAAGTCAACAGACTTACAGACGAAGAGAAGCTGCAATTGGTCTCCCTCCACATGGAAGGCCCCGCCTTAGGCTGGTTTATTTACACCGAAGAAAATTTCGGTTTCGGCCACTGGTTGGTGTTTCGACAGCACTTCGAAAAGAGGTATCATTTCTCCAACAGATCTCTATGCAATCAATTGATGAGTCTTAAACAGACAGGTACAGTGTCAGAGTATCGCTCAGAATTTGAGGATCTTTGTGCATTTTTATCTCATGTGCCGCCTGATATTCAAGAAACTGCGTATTTCAGAGGGCTGAAACCAGCAATCAGAGTGGAATTAAACAAGTATCGACCAGATGGAATTCAAGAAATGATGGACTATTCAATAGAAGCAGAGAGTAATTTAGCCATCCTAGAAGAAGAGGAAAGGGTAACTCTCACTGCGACAGTATCCTACAAGCCTCACAATTTCACCCTACCCAGGGAAAATTTCTCAAACAAAGGAGAGGGGCTGCATTCGGCCCAGGCGTCCAGAGTAACTCAAAATCCTCTAAGGGGTGATACTTCCCACAAAGGCAACAAGAAGAAATTTACAAAGCTATCTACTGAAGAGTTCTTGCAGCGCAAGGAAAGGGGCCTATGCTATCACTGTAATGATCAATATACACCAGGTCATCGTTGTCAAAAGAAACTCAGTATATACATGCTGGAGGAAGAAGTTGAAGAAGTGGAACAACCTCTCACAGAAGAAGACTTCATGCAATTAGACGAGGGACCCTTAATGACAGGGGAGTTAATGTCCTTGCAGAAGCTTAGCACTGATACGGGTCCAAAGCATGGTTCCTTCAGGCTCTGGGGAGAGATATATAATCAAAAGGTGACCATCCTCATTGATGGAGGGGCCACTAACAATTTCATTCGACCCACAATTATTCAGAGACTAAAGATTCCAGTTCATCCTTATCATAAGTTCAGCATTGCCATGGGCGACGGACATTGCAGACAGACAGCTGGAATATGTCTCAATTTACCAATTGCTTTCCAAGGTTTGGTTTTCAAACAGAACTTAGTTCCATTCCCACTAGGGAGTTGTGACTTAATACTTGGGGTACCATGGCTTAAGACGCTGGGGTGGTTTCACTGTAATTATCACCACCTAATGCTCAAGTTTACTTGGAAGGGTCAGATTCATACTACCATATCCGATCCGGAGTTAAACTCACTTCGGTATTCTCAATTTTATATTGACCAAGCTAATCAAGAATGGAAGAACGCGATCCATCAAATTGTCGATCAAGAAGGAGCTCCATCCAAGGGAGGGGCCGTCGTGATCATCTCCAGTCAAGCTATCTTCCCATTTCCTGTTTGTTCAAACTACATTTCATATTCGGATATTGAAAATCCTTGGATTGCGAATTGTTTTGATACGAAGGGTGTATCATGTTCATTGACAAAAGGTGAGGGATGTGCACATTCAGATCTAACAAATCATGTTTGAATGGATCTCAGAGTCGCCTCCACCGATCCAACTTCTCCGAAGATTTTCGGCAAACCTTTTTCCTGCGTGAGTTCTCTCAACTCAATGTTAATCATATTAGATTTTTTAGTCGGTATGCTTCTCTTTTGCAACGATTTTATCTATGTGATTTATGAATGCCACACATGTTAGGACTCTGTTAGTCCTAACAAATCTCGAGAGGGTCGTCCGCGTCCTCTTCAAATGTAAAACAAAATCCAAGAGTCTTGATACAATTATAGAGAACGATCTTGATGGAACGGATCTGAGATGAGAAATGAAGAAGGGGTATGATAAGCCTGGGAAGGATGAGTTCTCGGATGGATCTCCGAGCGGTGGCGAGTTCTGGACGGCCGGATAGGCGGTCGGTGATGGAGGATCTCCACGGACTTTCTGGGAGTAGTTGCTGGTGTACCCCCTGACGGATGCTCCTCTTCCTTATTTATCCTCTTCCCGCCTGCTGGTTTCCCGCCTTTATTCAAACGCTCACACATGTGGGTCACTCGCACGTGTGCGACTAGGTGCTTTCCTCTTCTTAGACATATATGTACGCAATGGTTGCTTATCAACACACATGTCAATCAAGCGGATATGTACCTGAAGATCGATACTTCAAACTGTTGAGTCAACCTCAAATTGATATCTCAGGACTGACAAATCGATGTCTTCTGCATTATTTATTTTTTGGGAGTTCTATTTTTAAAAAATCAAAATGCTAGCGGGTGTTGAGACAATTCTGAAAAATTACCCAAATATCTTGCAAACATGTGACTTCGACTAGAAGTCGAGCAAGCTTCAAAATCAAAAAATTATTTACCCT
Organism: Wolffia australiana; assembly: GCF_029677425.1. Classification (NCBI taxonomy): domain Eukaryota; kingdom Viridiplantae; phylum Streptophyta; class Magnoliopsida; order Alismatales; family Araceae; genus Wolffia; species Wolffia australiana. The sequence continues at coordinate 6,905,103 of NC_135852.1, read as the reverse complement.
TGGCAATAATAAAAAATCAAGAAAAAGGTAAATTTCAGTATCATAATTTTTAATTGGGGTGGCATAGAAGATGGCTGGTTCACATAAGTGTGTAACTCCCTTCTGGCACGCTTGTGTCACTAACCTAGGGTGATTCAACGGCCCCATCTAAGGTTTGCCATTTTTTACTGAATTTCGGTAAAACCGGACCGAACCGATACCGGTTTGGGTTTTATGGTTTTACCGATAGTTCGGTAAAGGTTTCTGTTCAGACCGCCAACCGGACCAAAACCGAACCGAAAGAGAAAGAAGTAAAAATATAAATTGTTTTTTTCAGTTGCAACCGTGGGCTAAAACCCTGGTCTACGCGAGTCCAGCGCACTATCCCTTAAGCCAACTCTGCCATTACACTTCTATGAATACAATAAATAATACAAAATATATAGTTGTCGTGTACAATCACGTTTATTAAAATACATTTATTAAAATACATTCATTAAAATACATTTATTAAAATGTATTTATTAAAATATACAATCACGTTTATTAAAATACATTTATTAAACTATACAATCACGTTTATTAAAATACATTTATAAAAATATACAATCACATTTATTAACATACATTTATTAAAATGTATTTATTAAAATTCATTTATTGAAATGTATTTATTAAAATATACAATCATGTTTATTAAAATGTATATATTATAATATACAATCACGTTTATTAAAAAGTATATATTAAAATATACAATCACATTTATTAAAATACATTTTTTAAAAATTATTTGTTAAAATATGTAATCACGTAAAAATAAATGTAAAAATAACTTTTCCCTTGTGAAGTTTTGAAATAGAAAACCCTTAAAACTCTTACATAAATCTTCTTTGATTATGTGGTAATCCAATAGTGAAAATGTTTTAGTTACATTCTAAAATTGATTGATTCACTTGTGAAGATTTTAATTTTTTTAACTTTCAACATGATTTCAGTTGGTATCCATGACTGAACTATAGGTTTTACCTAACCGAACCAATCTTTGACCGAAGCGAGACCGTACCAAAGTTTAGGTATAGGTTTAGATTTTTGCAAAAAACCGGTACTGAGACCGACACCGTCATTCCCTAGTCCCATCCTTTTTAGTTTAATAGAGATAAAATATGTTGTTTGAGATAAAAAAAATGTACTTTTGGCTGGAGTGGAATAATGCATTCATTTTTTGATTCATTATGTTTTTAGTTGGATGAATATTGTAATAAAAATAGAAAAAATAAAATTCCAGAAGATTCCCTTGATTTTAAAAAAACAAATTAAATGTGAGAGAAGTTTTAAGTAATGTATAGTTTTGTGTTTTCTTGATAATTGATTATTGTTACCATGTGAGTTTCCCTGCTTTCATTTCTGATGTGTTTAAGGTTACATCTAGTGTTCACCTGTCCTGAGCGTGTTGTCGGATAACTATGTCAAAGGATGCTGAAATGGCTGTCAGAAATGAGAGGTCCAATATTTGTCTTTACCGATATCCAATTATTGGATGATGATATCAGATATTAGTTGCAACACTATCCATATCAAATACCATTATCCATCCAGATATCAACACCCATCTTCATTTTAGGGGTTATCAGATATCAGAGTCAGATATCAGTTTTGTTGACATATGACATATAAATTGATAAATAATTGACAATTTTTTTTGATGTGAAACATATAAATATGTAATTGAGATATAGGAGTTATATTTATCGTCTATGTGATTAGAATTAATCTTTGCTAATGAATTTTAATCGATATTGGATTGCTTTAAACTGATTGGAAACTGTTGAACTTGAATTCGTTATTAATGGGCTCAGTTCTACAATCCCAGTATGACTGGGTCAAAACTACTAAACAAATGATACATAAAGCACATTGTTTCTCCAATATGTTTTTCTTCAAAACAATATATTGTTTCCTATTCTTATTTTTTTTCCATTGGGACAATGGGTCCTTGTATTTCACACTGAGAGCTGGTATCTAGATACCAGCTTTTTGTATGGATTTCGATGTTGATATCCAATATCGGCATCCATCATGTCTTGACCCTACGATATCCATCCCCATGTCTGGTGTTGGCTGGATATTTGATATCTGAGTGGATATCAAACAGGCGAACACTACATCCCTTGAAAGCTACCAAGAAAAAAACTTGGACTTCAAATGGAACTTTCTGCTTTGAAAATAATTTTTCATGCAGTTGGAGATAGTTTTGATTCATGCTAGAAAATGAATTTTCAGTTTTAAGTGCATGGGATAAATATATTTTATTCTAGGTCCTAAATCAAATAAATTTGGATAAATATAAGAATAGTTTGATAAACTCATAATTGGACCCCACGTATACATGTTCCTTTTTTTTCAGAATGAGTGGATATGCATGCATGGATTAATTACATTTTTCAGAATAATCCAATGGCACTCGATAGAAATACAGATTTATTTTTATTATGGAATTTGTTTGGCTTGATGAACATAAAAGCATACCTGTTAGTTTCATGACAGTGGAATATGTCGCCTTAAGCTCCTTGGATCATCTCTGGAATTTATGGAGGGGCTCCAGCAAGCCTGAGGCTCCTTCTATGGTTTAGGGACCTGGAAGACCAGGTAAGCAGCTCGATAACAAGATATTGGTAGCCCTAATCTGAATGTCATTTATAGGGATGAATCATAACCCCCCTTTAGCTTACTGAACCCTAATGTTTAATCGTCTCCCATGGAAAAGATGACAATGTTCTTACACGAGGCTAGTCAGCAAGATCAACATCCAACAATCTTCCACTTGACCTGATTGACGAGCCTCTATAGTGAATATCACAATTCAGGGATCATTAGTACACATCACATATGATCATAACATCTCTCGTACATACCATTCATAGCAGTAATATACCTCCAAGGCATATGTCCCAACTATGCACCAAATACTTAAGTAAGACATTAAATATCAATATGTATGATTTTGGATAAACTCATTGTCATGACAATGATTCATGTTTCAGTGCGCCAATTTGTAGAAAACAAATCATGATTCATATAGAATCGATCAAAGATACAAAGTAATATCACATGAATTCATCAATATCTCAAGTGAGATTTCTCACCACACAAGTCAAGGGAAACTAATCAGACCCATACTTAAGACATGTCCACAATAGGTACCAGGTGGCAGCACCTTAGTAAGCGGGTCAGCTAGCATTAAGACAGTCCCAATGTTCTCAATAGAAATGATCTATCTCTGATCATCTCCTTTACAACCAATAACTTTACCTTTGTGTGTCTACAAGCACTCGAGCTCTTGTTGTTATTGGAGAATCTTACGAAAGCTTCATCGTCACAGTTTATTTGTATGAGCTTCTTTATTGAGCAAACAGTTCCTAGATGTGATATGAAATTCTGAAACCATATGGCTTGTGAAGATGCGTGGAAACAAGCCACATACTCAGCTTCCATAGTAGATGATGCGGTCGTCTTCTGCTAGGTACTAGACCATGTGATGGATCCTTGAGAAAGTACAAAAATATAACCAGATGTAGGTTTTCTTGTATCTAAACATCTGGAAAAGTCTGAGTCCGAGAATCCCTTGACTTTGAATTTATCTGATTGTTTGTACGTAAGCATCAAATCTTTTGTTTCTTGCACATAGCATAGAACCTTCTTGACAGCATGCCAATGCATGAGTTTGGGGTCACTTTGTATCTACCAAGATATCCAGTGACGAAAGCAAGGTCAGGTATTGTACACATTTGGGTATAGTTGAGAGAGACCCAACAACTGCAGCTTATGGTTTGTCCTTCATAACCAAACATTCCTCATCAGAATGAGGACCTTCCCGTTTTCTCAGTTTGTTGCTTTAACAATTGGGGCTTTTCCTAGAGAACAATTTTCCATCGAAAATCTCTGCAACACATTTGATATATAGGACCTTTGTGATAGTTCTAGAGTGCCTAGGGATCTATCTCGGTGTATTTGAATTCCAATAACAAAGTGGGATTTCCCCATGTCTTTCATATCAAAATGATTGGATTGGAAATCTTTGGTCTCTTTTACCAAACTAGAACTTGAAGTAGCAAGCAATATAGCATCAACATATAGCAACAGCAAAATCCAGCTACTCCCACATTCCTTAAGGTATATACATTGATCAAAAATGTTGTCCTTAAAGCCAAAAGTGGTGATAACTTCATGAAATTTGAAGTACCATTGTCTGAAAGCTTTCTTTAGCACATATATAGATCTATTCAGCTTGCAAATGATATTTTATTTTTTATTGACCTCAAAATCTTGAGGTTGTTGTATGTACACTTCCTCCTTCAATTCACCTTTTAGGAAAGTCATTTTCACATCTATTTAATGTAGCTCTAAATTGTATTAAGCTACTAAGGCCATTACTATTCGGAATGAGTCCTTTGATGAGACAAGATAAAACGTCTCATAACAGTCAATGTCTTCTCTATGTGTAAACCTTTTTGAAACAAGTTTGGCCTTGTAAAACCACTTACAACCAATTGGTTTCTTCCCTAATTTTATGTCCATGACTTCTCACACTTGATTGAGATCCATCGATTCAAGCTCCTCCTTCATCGCTTGAAACCAATGATCAGAGTTTATAGAGTTCATGGCTTGTAAAAATATACTGGGATCATTTTGCCCTTCACCTATATCTTCACCTAATAAGTACACCACATAATGTGATGGAATTGATGCTCTTCTTTGTCGAGAAGACCTTCTTAGGATAACCTCTTGACCTTGATGCAGATTTTCATCTGCTTGAGGTTCCTTTGATGGTTGTAGTTGAGGTTGTTCTTGGATCACACTCACCGTAGAGTACCATCCGTTGCTGAAATAATAATTGGTAAGTTTGTGGTGAGTCAATTGAGGATAGTTGACAGCGTTGTCCTCTGTATCGTCATGAGGATCCATGGTATCTTTCGCTGACTCCTCAATGACAAAGTCCCTTAGTATATTCGCATGAACAATTCTAGTGGTATGTGTTGGACAATAGAACTTGAAGCCCCTTGACCTCTGTAGATAGCCAATGAAGGAAGCACTGACTGTCCTTAAATCCAGGGACCTCTCATTTGGATTGTAAAACTTGACTTCAGCTGGGTATCTCCATATATGTGTGTAAACTAAAGAAGGCCTCTTACCAATCCATAACTCATAAGGAGTTTGCCCTATAGACTTGGTGGGAACCTTATTTTGTTCTCAATGCTTCATCCCACAACGAGACTGGTAGGGACGAGTGACTCATAAAAGCTCTAACCATTTCCTTAAGTGTTCTATTTTTGTGTTCAGCTACCCCATTCATATTGGGTATGCCTAGCATTGTGTACAGTGGAACTACACCATGTTCCTTTAGAAATAGAGCAAAAGGTCATGGCATTTGTCCCTTAATACTGTATCGACCACAGTACTTGCCTCCACTATCAGATCAAACTGATTTGATGGATTTACCTAGTTATTTTTCTACCTCCAATTTGAAAACCTTAAACATCTCAAAGACTTCAGATTTCTCACGGATGAGGTAAAGATACATGTATCTGGAGTAATCATCAATGAAGGTAACAAAGTACTTCTAGCCAGTGAAGCAAGGGTCAAAGGGTCCGCACACATTAGTGTGAATCAAATCTAAAAGATTATGGCTTCTATTACCAGATTTCTTGAAGGTATTGACTTTTTTGGCCTTTATACAGTCAACACAATTGTGGAAGTTGGTGAAATCTAGAGGAATTTAAAAGTCCCTCCATCACCAGTCTTTCCACTTTTGCTTGGGAGATATGTCCCAACCTCCTATGCCCTTTTGGGCAAGCTAACTAGAAAAGTGGGTGTTTCAATTTAAACAATGTTAAGCTTAAATAATCCATCTATTATCATTGTAACAATAAGAGTATTTTCCTCATTAAAGGCATTTCAAATGAATCAAATGATACTCTATAATTTTTTTAACTAGTTTGGTTAAAGAGATTAACTTTCTTTGAAAAGATGAAATAAAAAAGCAATCATTCAACATCAGCACTTCTCCGGTGTTTAGGGTGAGGCGATAATCCCCCACAGATTTGACGTGCAACCACATCCTATTGGCTGAGACGATGAATGCTTCACTTTCATTTGGGGTTTGCCTAGTCTGAAAACCCTACAAGATGGTTAAAATGTGAACACTAGCACCAGAGTCAATACGCCAACTCGATTGAGGAACATATGCTAGATTTGATTCATGCATAGTTATGTTGACTATATTACCTGACTAACACTTGCCCAACCATGCCTTCTTCTTAATGCAGTCTTTCTTGTGTGACCAAGCTTTGTGCAAAAGTGACACTTCACCTTGGGAGCCAATCCCTTAGCCATTGTGTGTCACTTTGCTGCATGGTTCTTGATCTGTGAGTTTCTTGACTACTAGTTCTTATCATTGTGAACAGATAAGTTCATGGTGTTCATCTTAGACTCAAGCATACTAGCAGTTTGACATTACTCCTCATTGAAGTATTTGAAAAATATCAAAGTTTTCTGGTAGCATTTGTAAGATATAGTGAACCACATATTTCTCCGGCATGTGTATGTGAAGCTCAGACATTTGCCCGACAATGTCACGCATTTGCATGATGTGTTCACGAACGCTTCCATGCCCAATGTAGTGTGTATTGCTGAACCTTTGAATCAATGTTGTGGCTTTAACTTTCTTGTTTTTGACAAATTTCTGTTCTATAGTGTCTAGATATGTCGAAGCTAGACAGCCCTTAGAAACAGGACCCCTAATGTCCCTTGGAACATGTTGCAACATATAGGATAGCAAAAATTTGTTGGACCTGACAAATTTGGCATGATGTGACCGTGATTCTGCGTCACTCTCCTCAATGGGATCGCTTGGCTTAGTTTCATTGGAAAATAAGTCCAAGTCCATGAATCCAAGTTGGAAGAGCAATGCTTCCTTCCACTCTTGAAAATTTGCTCCGCTTAACATGGGAACTCGAAGGCCAATAAGCTATGTATAAAGTGATAAAAAATGCAATTTAAAATTTAATATTCAACATGAGTAATTTTAACTCCACGTAGGTGGATGAAAGCAATAACTCATTGTTAAATTTAATATGGACCTATTGCGTTATGTGCAAGAAAATTATAAAGCATAGTAACGTAGGGTACTTACTTTATATTCTATGTTTAATGCACATGTTCAACATTCCATCTATGTTAATACGAGCATAATAGTCCCACATAGGTGAGCACTTATTAATCTCAATTATTAACACACATTTTTAAATCCATTCTCATATATTAAAATCAACTCTATGTATCTCAACAAATAACCGCTATATGGTGCCACGTAGGTGATCCCCCAAATTATCCTGATTAGATGCTGAGATTACTTGGCATTTCAATTTGCGATCACACATATTTGAATATTGCAGCATGAATTAAAACTGAAGATGTAGAAAAAAATCATCATAATAATTATGGAATTAAAATATTACAAGCCCATGTATAGAAACAAATGTTTGGAATTAATGAATAGAAAACTATGCTCAAAGCAATAAAATTTATATAAACATTCATTAAATCAGTTTGATTTAGTTTAAGCTGAAAATAACACAGCCATTATATTAATTGGTAACCCCCCTGAAAAAAATGTAATAATTTAAGGGCCCAGTGTCAGTGGGCCGCGCTACGCGGTGGTCCATATGGCCGCCCAAACTCTGGCCATTTTTGGGGCCTAGGTTTTGCGAGCCGCACTGAGCGGCAGCCCAAATGGGATGCCCAGATGCATGCCCTATGGGGCTTGCCCTTAGCCGGCCACGCTGAGTGGCAGCCCAAATGGACTGCCCAGGCACAAGCCCTATGGGGCTTACCCTTAGCAGGTCGCGCTGAGTGGCAGCCCAAATGGGCTGCCCAGGCGCACACCCTTTGGGGCATGTCTTTAGTGGGTCGCGCTAAGGGGCAGCCCAAATGGGCCGCCCAAGCACAGACCCTATGGGGCTTGCCCTTAGCAAGTCGCGCTAAGTGCCAGCCTAATTGGGTCACCCAAGCGCAAGCACCTAGAATTAGCAGACCACCCTAAGGGCTGCTCGAATGGGCTGCCCAGGCGCTAACGTCTGTAGGGTTCCTCAAAAATACTTCTAGAATCAAACGCATGCTCTGACACCATTTGATGGACAGAGGGGCATACATGTAGGTTCCATGACAGCGGAATATGTCACCTTAAGCTCCTTGGATCGTCTCTAGAAGTTATGGACGGGCTCCAGCAAGCCTGAGGCTCCCTCTATGGTTTAGGGACCTGGAAGACCAGGTAAGCAGCTCGATAACAAGACACTGATAGCCCTAATCTTTATGCCATTTATAGGGACAAACCATAACCCCCCTTTAGCTTACTAAACCCTAATGTGTAATCATCTCCCACAGAAAAGATGAAAATGCCCTAACACGAGGCTAGTCAGCAAGATCGACATCCAACATGGCCATCTTGAATTTATAGTGTTTCTTATATTTTCTTTAATTAATATGCTTATATTCAAAAATTATTACCCTTTACAGAGACATTAATTTGACTTAGGACCTAGAATACAAGAGAAGAACAAAGGATAATATAGCAATTTTACAAATGGGATGGACCAATAAGAATAAAATAGACGATGTGGAACCACCTCATCAGCAAGATTTTTCTTCAGATAGAATCTTCCAAAGAAGATATTCTCCTCCAAATCCCACTATCTAAGAACTACTTCAAGGTTGATGTGAGTTACAGTTTCTTATAGAGCTTCAATGGAAGGATTCTAGTGTACCTCCTCTTGACGAATATAAAACCTAATACAACTCTATTAAGTTCCAAAATTTTCTAGAAAACCCCAGAATATTTTAGAGGCTAGAAAATTTCAGAGGATGCTAGAAGACTCTGGAGAGCAACCAAATCAACACTCACATCAAGGGTACGTGAAAATGTTTTCACAAAGGGTTTGACCTAAAGATTTCTCTTTTAGCTTCAAGGCTATCTCTTTTTGGTGTACAATTATTACTGCTAATTACTCCCTATTTTTTGATGAAATATATTTCCAAGTACACCATAAAACACTGGAAGTATTTGTTAAATATGAAGATTTAGCGATACAAATATGTTGAAAAATTATTCAAAAATGAAGTGAAAACTTATTTAATTATTAAATCTAATTTGATCTCATAAATGCTATTTTTTCAAAAAATATCATAAAATATTAGAGCCATATTTTTTAATATTCAGCTTCACATTAAGTTTGATTATTTTAAGAAAATAAATTTCTGAAGTTGGGTACATAAAGATTCATTTTTGCATAAGATGAATCACATATAAGAATACATGAAATTAATTTGACTCAATAGCTTAAATTTTAATGAAATTTTTCTCAAAAAAAATAGTATTTTATGGTGTAATAATTAATCTTAAATTCAGATATATTTTTATTTTATAAACTCACCTCATATTTTAGATTTACTACTTAAAATTATGGATTGTCTTTTCTTCAAAAAATTATATCTTCCTTTATATTTTTTAAAATTATCTCATAACTTTTATTGTTATCTCCTTAAAGTAGACCCCTATTTTAAAATGCTAAAACTATTTCGTAATAGTTTTGGTAAAATTTAACTCTTCTTAAAATGCTAAAACTTAAAGTAAACCCCCCCCCCCCCGCGCCCCCCTCCCAGCAGCCGCCCCCCCTCCACGCCGCCTGCGCCCCTCTCTCTCCAGCCCTCCTCCACCCGCGGCCCCCCCTCCTCCCCTGGCCACCACCACCCCTCGCCGCCGCCGGCCCCCCTCCCCGCCGCCCTCCACCCCCCGGTAGCCACCCTCTCCCCAGCCCTCTGCCTGCTGCCCACCACAAAAATCATTAGTGAACTTTTTGGTAAAAAATACTCTCTTTCTAGTTTCTCCACAAAAATGATTATGCATCACTCATTCAAATATTTGTTCAAGACCAGAGGGTGGAATTCAATCTATATATTATTATGTTTTTGTTGAGTCTATGAATAATAATATTCAGGATGTGAGCCTAAAGACAAGTAGTCACTACTGTACAATCCCGTCATAATTCAACTTTCGTTGCATATATCATCGGGCTTCATAATAAACATCACATGTGACATTAATTACTATTTATATAAATGACTTTTAAGCAATTTGGTTCCATCAGATTACTCAAAGGTTTCCCATCTTGATAAATATAATTATACTCAAAACACATTTATGCTGTTTTCCTATCAGTTTATTTCATCACTTCAAAAATTCTTAGACTATGGGATGAATTCTTTCGGTATAACCTTGGTCCACTTTTTGTTAGAATCAAAAATTTTATTTAGGATAGCAAAATAGCTCGTTTAGAATGTTAGCTCATTTGGAATAGTTCATTCATCTTATATAATTGAGAACATAATGCTTAGGTCATAAATTCTAAAAATCTAAAATCAACACTTGTATAAGTGCTAAAACCCAAAAACATAAAAATATCTTAAAATAATAGTAAGATAACAGTGTGCTGTTTAACAAACGATACATATATAGGATAATAATGCATAATTTTTCCATCTATCTATTGATATTTAACACAATACTGATTATTTTCTTCTTAGTAAAATGGGATACTAACAAAATAATATGATCCATAATTTTTTTATGAAACATTGTACAAATGGGTAGACATGGTCGTTCTGTTATTTTTGTGTGAATTTGTGCGAATTGTTCGTCCTGTTTGGTTTTCCGAACAGAACAAAAATAAATTTGAGCAGAACATCGCACAGACCCATGTGTGGTTCTTTTGTTAGCTTTGTGCAAATTTTTTCTAGTTTTGTGCAAATTAGTGCGAATGTGCGAACTTTGTGAATTTTAGTAACAGTACAAGGCCATGTGCGGTTCTTTTTTGCGAACTTTTTGTTTGATTAAAACGAACAGAACAGAACAATCATGTGTGCAAATGGGTAGCATCACCAAAAAAGGTTTGAAAATGGACTTTCAGGAGAATATTCAAATGAAATGATGCGTATGAAACTAATAAATCAATTATGAAATTAAAACAAGCAACCGGACGAATTATTTATAAAAGAACTGTACGAAATGTGAATTAGAACAAGCTGGAAGGCAGTCCAATCATAGATTTTGGTTGCATGTTTACTTTACTAACTGCACACGATATGTAATTTACTTCAAAGAGTATATTTAAATTTCTTTACTTTAACGATTTCAGGTATCCTTAGTGGGGAATTGGATGTTGCAATTGACGATATATCAACTGAAAAAACCCTATCTATTTGAAAATACTCCTACCACTAGATTTACCGCGGTTATCCCATCGAAAGAATTATTTAAATTGAATATTGTAGGGAACAGTGAATAAATGAATACGAGTGAAGATCATTTCACATTAAAGATATATCAGATTTAATAGATGTTTGAAGGGTAGAATTAGACATCAACATATTGCACTCGTAATCTTTGTGATTAAAACTTAACTCAGTACAGCTCTCAATCATGTTAATTATCTCTCCCAGAGAAGGATAAAGAAGAAAATAATGTCTCCGATAAATAGTTTCTTAAGACGAACATTCATTACAATAGTTACCAATGTTTTCCACTAAAGAGACTAAGCTTTTATAGAACTATAGTCGCTAAAGAAAGGAATGATAAACACCGAGTGTTGCATAGAGAAACTTAAGCAGACTTCAAAAAGAAATTCCTTCATGACATCTCGCATCCATCATGTCTTAATGATAGTTGTTTAGGCCTAATGTCATGATGTGAAATGGCTAAGCTAAACATACGACATTCTTTCTGGATATTCCCCGATTTTAACAAAATCAGCGTATACTGAAATGTTCTTTTCAAACCAATAAAGATTATGATCTTCTTTACATATTTCTTGCCACCTACTTATAATCCGAATACGATGCATGTTTGATTATAATCGGAGTCCACAAATGATGGATTATACGGATCTCTAAAAACTAGAACTTATCAAATATAACCATCAACACCAAATAAAAAAGAAGATTATCCGGTTCGGAAAGAAATGTGCATCAGCTTGTTGTGTCCACATAGAACTTACCTTAAAAGTTCAGAGATCAAGTGTAAGCCATCATTTGCACATATCCCCAAGATATCCACAAGTGAATTATTAACAACAAAGATAGCCATTTAGAAAGACCATATTCAATAAAAAATAGAACACAGAACGCAATCTATAAACTCGATCTACAGTAAGTCTAAACAGACAGTTCACAAACTATCTCGTCATTGAAAAGCTCAGGAGAAAAGGCAAAGATGTGGGTCGTATTTAAGTAACTTGCCAAGATTAATTTTCTCATAATACGCTTAAACAAATTACCATACTGATTTGGATTCATAACATGGAGAAAAAACAAGCTTTAGATGAGCGTATTATGAGGAATTGTGCCAAAAGTAAATGTACAGACTAAGAAAAATGCAGGCCTTTTCCATATCTTGGCAAATCTAAGCCGTCTACTCCGGGAGCATACATCTCATAAATAAAACACAAGGGCAAAAAAGAAAGAGGATCATATCTCTAGCCATAGCTCTAATCGAACAAGCTGAAACCCATGTCGTCGTCGCTCTCTTCCTTGGGCTCCTCCTTTTGAAATTACAAATTCATTTTAGTCACATATCCAAATTAAGAAAGATAAAAACCAATCGTAATACTTAATCGCACCTTCTTCTCTTCAACTGCTGCAGGCGTAGCAGCAGCGCCGGCGCTTGCGCCGCCTGCTGGGGCAGCAACAGTTACCGTAGCAGCTCCACCCCCTGCAGAGTAACCCCGGATTATAACCCAAAATTCAAAGCATTTATATACAATTGGTCTTTGCAATTGAAATGTGAAATTAATTCAACTAACTCTTAATTTCTAGAGTATAGTAAAAGCGTATTCACTGATCGTTTATTGTATGTTCTTCCCATTTCAAGATAGACTTAACGTTGATATGAAGACGATGAAACCTGGAAAGGGGAAGCGTATGGTCTAACCAGATCCAACGTTGGAGATGAGATCCTCAACGTTTCTTTTCTCCAGAAGTTTAGCAAAAAGGGATGGCCAGTAAGAATCAACCTTAACGTTGGCAGCCTTCACTAGGGTCGATATCTTCTCCGCCTGCCAAACGCATAACGATTTGATGAGCTGAATGATCCCCAAATGGGTTGACATTGAGATGATCACTTCAATCGAAACTATACCGTAACAGGAATGTGATCATCATGAAGAATCAGGGAAGCGTATGTGCAGGCAAGCTCCCCGGCAGACATCGTGACAGGAGTAGATCTAAAACCCAGAATTAAACAGCAATCAATGAAATCCTGCGAGTATAGATTCGATCTAAAGAGATGAACCTCGATGAAATCATTACATAAACTGACCTTTGATCGGAAGAACGAAGAGCGGCGCCGCTCGACTGCAGAGACTCTCTCTCTCGCTAAATCCTAGCAAAACTGCAACAAGTTATATGCCTGTTTAGCGGCTAGGGTTTCTCCGTTTGCAGTTTCCTCAGTTCGGATTCTTGAAGCGGGTAAGTTTGGACCGAAGTAAGATCCGAAGAAAAGTTTCTCCTTTCCTTTTTTTCAAATCCATTCTTACATGTGAAAATGGCCCAAAGCCATTCCTAGATGTCACCTTGTCATAGATTGTCTAGATGTTCAGTACTGACATTAGGAAGTTGCTTAGGGTTTGTCATTGTCATAATCACAAGATTGTGTGATGATGATGATCATGACTTTGTCTTTGTCATCATCCATATCACATGTGAAATTATAAGGGCGATCATGATGTTTCATCATCCTCTCATCATTCGCAGCGATGAGGACTAGAAGTTTGTGGCGGTAGGGACCAAGGCTGGTGGATGAAGGCATGTCCACTATGGAGAAGGAGAAATCTTCATAAGGATACCTGAATAATGCGGGGATGATGAGGATGGTGACAGCATGTGAAGAGCCTGACTGCTATGGCAGGATGTGGCAGCAATGGGAGTGGATTCATCCTTCCATTGACATTATCTTACCTTACGGAGCCAGTTTCACCATCATCATAGTCATTGATGAATGCTACGATGATCACCACTTCATCATCATCATCATTGTCATTGGCATCATCATCATCATCATTGTCATTGACATCATCATCATTGTCATTGGCATCATCATCATCATCATCATTGTCATTGACATCATCATCATCATTGTCATTGGCATCATCATCATCATCATTGTCATTGGCATCATCATCATTGTCCTTGGCATCATCATCATCGTCATCATCATCATCATCATCATTGTCATTGACATCATCATCATCATCAGCAGCAGCATCATCAGCATCATCATTGTCATTGACATAATCATCATCATCATCATTGTCATTGGCATCATCATCATCATCATTGTCATTGGCATCATCATCATCATTGTCATTGACATCATCATCATCATTGTCATTGGCATCATCATCATCATCATCATTGTCATTGGCATCATCATCATCATCATTGTCATTGACATCATCATCATCATTGTCATTGGCATCATCATCATCATCATCATTGTCATTGGCATCATCATCATCATCATTGTCATTGGCATCATCATCATCATCATCATCATCATCATCATCATCATCATCATCATCATCATTGTCATTAGTATCATTATTGTCATCGCCATCAACCTGGTGCAGACAAAGGAAAAGGGGCGACAACGAATCATTAGCATCTTTTCATCATTGTCGTCGGGGACAAGTGTGCCCCAGTAAATAGATGGAAGGACTAACTTCAGAATGGTGTTTCTCAATAGCAAGCCGATGCAAAATAACTCAAGACAATATACAAATCCGGAATTCATATATTTTCCATAAATATGAAGTCTACATTTTTCATCTTGTCTTTAATCATTTTGTCATCATCGTCGTCGTCGTCATTGTTACTTTTTCATAATAAAACATTTTTAAGATATCAAAATAAATTCTCTTAACAGATATATAAAGTGCATGTGGCAAAGTTGGAATTTAATTATTTTTCATACATTAGAAAAAAATGATTCATCAATATTCATGATACCTATAATGTCTAACTAAATGAGAAATTTTTTATGGCATGCATGCAGTTCATATACATCCTGTGAGCACACGACATCACCCTATATGGGCTCCGTATTTTTAGTGGCAAATAATGTTATCATATTTTAATTCAGCAAACATATTTGATAGACATATTTGCTTATACACATTGGCTTCTATGTATACATCTTATGTTCTCTCTCGAGTTGTGTTTCTACATGTTTCCTAATTCTCTGATCCAACTCATGATTTTGGTGTCCATCAATATCCATCATAGTTTCACATTAGCTTCCCAACTTCATCGTCTATCCACATGAATCCTGATTCCTCGTGAAATTGCAAAGACATAACAAAACTGTCGATGGAGCAAATTATATGAGGTACGCAAAATAATTTCTCTCTATGGTTTGAGTCGATTATGCCAGCCCTTATTTCTGTCCTAATCATCACTTATGAATTGGTAACATATGATTCTCCATTTTCTTAGCATAAATATATTTTCTGTAATATATGTTTTAACTAAATAATATGATATTTGTATTTTGTATACAATATTGTTTAATATGTTTTATATAAAGCCAAAGTTTTATCGGTAATTAATGTTTCATATGTTTCAAAGACTCAATCACTTAAAATGATAAATATAAATATTAATGGCTTTGAAAAAATCCTTAAGTTCAATGCTGACAATAATATACACATTGGCACAGATTCTATCATTTTATTCATCCATTAAAAAACATCGGGTTCATTAAAAATTAATGTTGTTCTTTGGTATCTATCACCCTGTTTTTATTTCTCCCCATTTGCTTCTCATTATATCCCTAAATTTTACAAAATCAATGGTAAGAAACATATTAAATATGTTTATCAATATTTGGCTTGTTTATTTGATTCTACTGGGAAGTTTCATGTCCCTTAATTTATGTTTTGTTTGTTTTCCTCCAATCTACGTGTGATTATCCTCACAAATTTAATGCTTAACTTTTTTGCATTATTATCTTCAACTAATACAAAACTTTTGAAGAATGACATGGTCCATCGTCTTTATCCAACTCCATATCTTCTTCTTATATTCTCATTTCATCTTCTTCATCATCGCCATTTTGTGATGGTAGAAGAGCCATTTAAATATCCTCCAAAACGGAAAGGGACCAAATATTTGGCACATTATCAGTACAGTTACTTTATCTAAAGTTTATTTTGTGCTGAATTATTCAAATAAGAATATCCATATTCCTCAATATTAATTATCTTCTGTAAATTACTCCATATATCCTCATATTTGTCTTCACCATTGAACTTTTAACTAATTGAGACTCAAAAGTCATATTTATAAGATTTTAAATTGATGAGAGCCAATACATTTGGAACATAATCTATCCCAACTTCTAACAAAAACTTCTTCTTATTAGTTTTACTCAATTTAAAAGGTTTGCTTTAATCATTGTTTGATGGCACTTACTATTTTTACCCCATCTCATTATCCTAATCATCTCAATTATTATCAATCACTGAATAAATAACTTCAATAATTATTTAATTTATTTTAATCTCTTAATATTCATATTAATTGCTTTATTTGATTTTAAAGAATCATCTCAATTATTATCAACCAACAAATAAATATATTCAATATCATTTATTTGATTTTAATGTCTCAACATTCATCTTAATTGGTCTGTTTGAATAAAAAAACATCTCAATTATTCTCAATCAACGGATACATATCTTCAATAATCACTTAACTTTAATATCTCAACATTCATCTTAATTGGTTTTTTAAATTTTAAAACATAATGTTCATCAATCATAATCACTTCAAAGTTGACTTCTTCCTTTTACTTATCTTGAATGATGTGAATTTTCAAGACCACATGCTTGTTATTGTTAACCAATCCAAAAATGCGAAGAAAAAACACATTTTGAGCATATTGTAGTGTCAACTCCGCTAATGTGGGCTTATTCCTATTATGTGTATTCATTTATTAATATAGGTAACCTGAATATTTATTGGATCCTATAGCTTTATGATTTTTTTCCGATATCCAAACTCAATATCTCATATGTCAATTGCCAAGAGAATGGAAGAATTTTATAATTTCTCAAGCCTTATAAGCACTAAAACACTCGAGACATTTTTTTAAGTTTGGCTACCTTGTCTTAAAAAAACTCTATTTATTTAGTCAATTAAAAATATTGATGGTACAAAAAATTATGAAATTCATGCATATTCATCCTAATATTTTCATCATCTTATCTTCCCTTTACCCTAATAATATGTGATCAATTTACAGAGCCTGAGAATGTCACTGATTTGAATGAACAACAGATATCCCAAAAACTAACACT
This sequence comes from Wolffia australiana, assembly GCF_029677425.1. Taxonomy (NCBI): domain Eukaryota; kingdom Viridiplantae; phylum Streptophyta; class Magnoliopsida; order Alismatales; family Araceae; genus Wolffia; species Wolffia australiana. The sequence continues at coordinate 6,887,659 of NC_135852.1, read as the reverse complement.
CATTGAACATATTTATTATCAACTAATTAAATATTCTGTTCATTCAGTCAAAGTTAACTTTTACACACTTCTCCATGGGTCCGTATATTATTAACCATTCTCACTTATTCTACAATAAAAAACAATGAAATGACCATACATAAAGCCCCCAAGAGGAATGCATTTGATGCATTTTCGCTAACACCTTACGTCCATCAAAATGGAAAGATGACACCAATATATTTCATCTGAACATGATTTCTACCTGTCATTGATAAACCAAAATTTTAAGGCTCTGATTTATGCACCAACATTTATAAAATTTCCCATACTTAGAATAGGGTAAGGGTCAAATCCACAGGGAGAAGGTAATGAGAGAGGAAAATGTGTTTCAAATATATTTTTAAACTTATTTTAGGTGATTTTTTATTTTTTCTGGATTTTTAGTAATTTTCTAAATAGGAAAATTGATGAAATAAATAAAACTAGTCAAAGTTATTTTATATAAATTAAATATATATTATTTTGTTTTACATAATTTCTAATATTCAAATGTATTTTATTAGGAATTATTGGAGAAGTTTTAGGGCAAGAAATAAGATTTAAAGTTAAAGAAAACCCCCAACCGCAATTCGTGGGTGGTGGAGCTTCGTTAGGCAGGTAATAGATTGAAAACGTTTAACTTTTGATACAAGAGGAACTTTTCATTGACATTTGATGCATTGGAACGCTTGAAATCTAGGATATCCAATAACAAGCTGGGAGAACAAATCCAAGATGAGATAGAAAGAGAGAGGAGAAGAGAGTAAATAGAAGTGCCCCAACTCTCCAATCGATTGGATTTAATTCCAAGGGTTTGGAGGGCTAGGATTTTTTTGATTTCCAGCCTGGATGATAACACCCTAATTTCTATCTTTATTTCATGTTATTAGCATGATTTTATGCATTTAAAGAGCTTAAAATGGGGTTGTTATCATATAATTACATGAAAATAGTGTTTTCTAGTGATTTCTGATTTTTCCCTAATTTTCTGTTAATTCTATGAATTTTAAAGGATTTATTGAAGCTCGAAATAATTATTTTTGAATGAAAATGGCATATTTAATATTTCGACATTTATCAGCATGGGAATGAATCAGTGAATTTTCTAGAATTTTCTAGAATTTTTTACAAATTTTTAGGATTTTCTGAGATTTATTTGAAGAGGAAATGTATTTATTTCAAGGAAAAAAGCATATTTATAATAGAAAAAGAAGTATTTTTATTATTTTCGAACTTTCAAGGGCCTTTATGCAAACTTTCGTTGCAAAAAGACCCTGAAAACACCTCTCGGTCGCCACTGCAGGCGTAAAGATCCAATTTAAAATTTTACAGGGTTTTATTGCAATTTTTAATATATATTTTTAATGTTTTTAGGAGAAATCGGAGGAGAGAGAGTGTGCCAGGGGCATATACGCAAGTACTTTTGGGCGGTGTCCAAAAACAATTCCAGGCTTTTTAAGGACTTTTCTGCAAAAAGGAGGATTCAAAATGCGCCAGCCAATGAGAGAGCGACACGTCATTGCGTGTTTAAAAATGAAATTAATAAATAAATCAATTTTAAATCCAATGGATTAAATTGGTTTAAAATTGATTTATTAATAACTTTTGATCCTGAAGTCCGATTGAGATGAATTTTTTATGGATTTGTTCGTCTTGATCCCCTCTTTCTTTCTGTAAGGTTGGATCATTCAGATACAACCTACATTTATAGATAAATATTAAGTACTAAACGGGGGTAAAATGGTGATTTTTACCATATAACCTAAGTACAAAAGCTAAATTTCGAGAGGGGGAGCTCATTCTTGATGGTTCTCTATCACAGCTGCAAGACAGAGAGGAGTCCCACCCTGGATCAAGTTATCTGGTACTTTTTCCTTGATTGTATTTGGATTTGTGTATTTTGAATGAGATTAGTTCAATTTCTTGTTTCTTCTTCTTGGTTTTGATCTGAAATTCTAAATCGCTAGGCTTGAGCGGCATGTACAAGCCCTGATTAGGATTGAGAGGAGAATTTGAGGGATTCAACTAAGTATTCAACTGCATTATAAAGAAAAACTCTAAAAAAAATTAGTTTTAATTCTTAGGAGATTAAATTACCCCCATTTCAGTTCTGAATTATCAAAGTTGCAAAAACAAACCAAACTCAAATTAAACATTCCCTTTTAACCTCTCTAATTGACCTCTTGGATCCTTTTATTAGGATCAAAGAAGCCAATTTAGAGCTCCATATTTCTTCTATTCATCTCAACTCTTCTACCCCCCTTTCTAAATTCTCATCTAATTAGGGTGACTTGATCCTCATTGAAGATCAAATTCAATTTAATCAGAGTGAAACGACCAATACAATCACCAAATCGAATTCCTTACTAGCTTCCCTTGGACGACACTCATACTTATCACTATACGTCTTAAGTGGAGTTCTTATAAATTTTATTGCATAAGCCAAAATCCACAACGACAAGGGCTAAAAATTGCATAGTTTTTACCCCTATTTTTCGGCTTATCACTGGACCCACATTCTCTCCTTCTTAGATTTAAAAACATGCCTTCAAAATTCAAATTGTGGGTTGGTTCTACAATTCTTGCCTTAAGTTGACCCGTCCTTAAGGAGATTTGAATGGGCTTCTAGAGTGGGCTTCTTGTGTATTGGACCTCTGATTATTATCTATTAAATGTCTTATGTTTCTACTTTTCTCCCATTTGTATCTCAAAATAACCATTATATTTACCTGAGTCTTGTTTTTCTAATAAAACTCCAAGAAGATGTAAAAATTCCACTTGACTCTGAGGAGACAAGTGGGGTTAGTCTCAAAAGTCAATACAATCTGTTAAAATATATCATAAGAAAATAAATCAGAAATTACTCATTTTATCCTTAAATAATGAATAGCGATATTGAAAATATAAAAACTTGAAGTAAAAAAAGCATACAAGAATAATTTTATTGATCTAAATTGATGGTTCATACTGTATGGTTGGGTTTTTTCTGCACAATTTATTGGTCAATCTGTTCTCAGATAGAAAAAGAGTTGTATCATACGATTCACTATTATTGAAGATTTAAGGCCACTAAATTCAAGTCAATGTATGTATTTTGATGTATTTACCTCATGAAGTCTACATAGAATTTGGTCAACCCATGAAACGTGGTCAGCCAATGACCATTATATTTTCAAAACCATTTGGAAGGTAAAAACCATCTCATACATGAACATATTACCTATGCTATTGGAATGACTTTACATAGTGAACTTAGAAGGTAAGGTCAATGGCTTAGACCAACAAATCTTGACTCCAAATTTGGGTAGTGAACTATATAATTCATGTGCAATTACAGCCCAAACTTCTAGATCAATTCGATTTTTTTTTGGTTAGTCAAAAATATTGACCAAGATATGGTTTCTGTTTACAAGTAACCTTGAGTGTTTTAATTAAATCATTTCTCCAAGACAATATACATCAGATCAATTTTTCATTTTCAAATATGACTTTATATAATATAAATGCTCAATAAAAATAATTTAACCACAAACTTCATGGATAGATATGTATCAAATTGAGGCTGATAAAATATCCTCTAATTTATGGATCTTGTTTTCAAGTCAACCATACATGAATTAATTGTACATTTTTTTAGTGTTTAATAAATATCGAATCAATGGAAATTTTCAAAAATAAAACTAGCGGCAAATTAAATAAGCTTCGTAAAAATATTTTTTTCAAAATTTTCTGATTAGTATTTGAGAATTTATGTCGTTGATAGCATGTATTTTTAGTAGCTTAATATGAAGATATTTACATGTTTGTTTGCATTAAATTAGTTATATATGCATGGTATCAAGCGTAAAATGATTCAACTTATTTTTATAATGATATCCTGATTTTTTGGCATTTCAATGTGTTTTTGTAAATTTTTCTGACAACAATTCTGAAAGAATATAATTTTATGAGTCAGGATATGATTTTTTTGGATTTTTTTACATCAATTCTTAAAGATATGAATTTTCTTAGTCGATATATATACTTATTAGTATTTTGGGATTTTTTTTATTAAATATAAAAGTTACAACTTATTTTAATCCTTTATTTTGCGACGCCAAGGGTCCCCATTTGATTTGTCGAATAGCGACGAACCATGGCTAGAGATAATGATTGGCAACAACCAAACAGTCAGCTTAAATCATTATGGGATCACTAACTGAAATGCCATGATGGCATTTAATAAATAACGAAATGCTTATTGACTTTTCCAGGTGCAGGGTGATGTGGACGAATCAGAAAAAAGAACCTGTTTTTTGAAAGAAATGTGCCTCATGGGCTGAGGCAATAACGGATTAAAAAGATATTTCTTTTTCTTCTCTCTCTTTGGAATGGTCAAACATTCCGGCACCGCTGAGGTGTCATATGACATGTGGCACAACGTCCACGTGGTACATACAACTCAACATGGCGCTTATTTGGAGCTTTTTTATTGGAAATCACTTATGTGGCATGCATTGATGCGTTGTCATGTAAACTGCAAATTAAATGATAAAGAATATACTTAAATAATATGGTATTGTTCTCTTTTTTGTCTTTTTCTCTAGCTGGCCATGTGACGCAAAAGCCGTTGATCGCGGAGGATGAGGAAGAATCTCAGCCAATGATCATATTAAATGGTTTGATGAGACAAAACCCTTATAGAATGATGTGAAAGCACTGACGAGGACATGGAGAGATAAGTATTTGAATTATACCAACGTCTAGGAACCATCCAACTTCCAGGGTTGATATCCAACGATCCAGAACTCTGATCGACCTGAAATTTTAAGGGCAGATGCATCTTTTGTACTCTATCCATCCACATTCTTCTATAAATAGATCCCCCAATCTTTTTAAAAGAACTTTTTTAATCTCACTTCCTCCTAGAGAGGCAGATTTAAAGAAAGTAAAGTGAAGGTCCATCAACTGTTCCTTGGTGTCTCTAGTGCTTGGAGAGGTTCAATAGAGAAGTGGGGAGGTTGATCTACAATAGGAAGATGTTGTGATCTCGACAGAATATAGGGATATAAGGTTAGCCTTTCGTCGTACGTTGAATCATCTCTAACACATTTAGTTAGTTTAACCATCTTCAACATCTATCACCTTCACCCATTACCATCCTTCATCCACTCCATCATCGTCCCTTATCATCCACTCTCACCCATTTCACATCCCATCTTACGCCATCACAATCTCGTCACCTACCTCTATCCTTCCCATATAAGCCAACATTACTAGTTCCTACTCTTATTGTCGTATCTCAATATCATCACATACCACTCCGTTACCACTATCGCCGTCCCGATCCCATCTCGTTTCTCCATTCTCATCCATCATAAACCCTAATTTAAAAAAGCCTAATTAGAAGTTTAACCACTAAATTTCCCTAATTCACTGCTTTGTATGCTTGACAAAATTCTCCTAATCTCCTCGACTTCACCCAATCAAGAGAATTTCCTTCCCTAACAACTGTTCCCAATGGAGACAAACCTTACTTGTCACTATCTAATAAAATTATTTATGAATATATGTTGATAAATTTTATTGATTAAACATAAAATTCTCAACGACATAAATTTTACCCTAATTTTGAGTTTATCAGTTGTGCACATCGTAAGAAAATCTATAAGTTGACTGTTGACCATGCTACCTTGTCATTATTTTATAATATTTATTTTCTTCTTCACCTGGACCATATGATATCATTTTATGGATGTCAGATGTTTTAAGTAAGTCCCAAAAATGCCATGTCATGAATTTGAACTGGTAAGATAAAGAAAAGGAAAAGTAAGTTAAGTTTTCTCACTTAACTTCAAAAATTGTGTGCATTTAATGCTTTCAACAACGCTCTCTTAAAGGGGAAGAGTATCCTTTTATTTTTAGCCCTATTTGTTCAAGGTCAATAGGTCTCTACTCAAGCACTTTCTCTGCAAGTAGGATCTCCCAATAAAGATAGAGAAGGCCTTCAAGATTTTTCTCACATTGTGATCATATCTCACAAGGCAACCACCAAGGGAAGAGGAAGAATCAAAGATTCATTCTCCATTGCAGGTATGTGTAGGTTTCTTCTCTTTGTTTTCTGACTTAAGGTTGATCAAGAGGAAGCTGGAAGTTGAAAGAAGAAGATAAAGGAGGAACATTCAAGGGAAAAGAGAAGAGGCAAGGATCAGGTTTGAATCATCAAAAGGTGAACATTTCCATTCTGATGTGTGATAGGTCCTAGATGAAAGGAAAATTCCAGGGATGTAGATAGAGAGATAGGTATGATTAAATTGGGAAAAGATAGAAGATATTGGGAAGCAAAGAGTGAGAAAGATTTGAAAGAAAAAGGGAGGAAGCTGAGGATTGATGAGACAATAGAAATGAAGGGTAATTGAATAAGAGAGATATATAAACTTGAAATCCAGTTTCCAGAGTATATATTATATTGCATTCATGGTATCTTGAACACAAATACTTATGCTTAACTCTTGAAAATAATTGATACATGTTTGTGAGTTTTCTTGATGTGACTTTAGGTCTTTAAGAAAGTTAAGAGAATTGTGGACATTATCTTTCAAATCCAAGGGAAGAACAACCTGTGTGGTTTGTGAGAAGGTGGAGGATTTGCACATCCGACAAAGCTAAGGGGCTAAGGATGTCGAAATCTTCACCTTTTTTAATTTTTTGACATCTAGTGTATTTACTTTTACCAATTGTTTTTGCTTGGGGGTATTAACTTGTGTTAGGGATTTCAAAAAAGTCCGGGTCAGAAATTCCCAGGACCAGAGTAAGGGACTAGCCTAACATTTTTAAAACTCTGTGTTGATCTCCTCGAACAATCATATACTAAGGTATAAAATCATGTTGTTAGGATTAACTTTAACTATATAATTTAAAAGGCCCGATTCAAACCCCCCTCTTCTTAGGCGTAACCTAGCCATTATAAACTAAAAATCTAAATGATGATAATTAACAATTCATGTGATATATAAGTATAGAGTATGTGTATATCTTTTTTAAATTTATAATTCATGATGAGAAAATGTTGATGGGGAGTTGATGGCTAGATTCTGGATTCTGCCCCATGCCCATAATAAAGATATCTAAATTGGATATATATTTATGACTGGGAGTATAAAGGCTAAAATAATGCAATGAAGCTGGTCCATGATAAACCTAAAAATGTTATGATTTAATATCAATTAATTATTCAGTAGACTTCAGAAATGCGATAATTTGAAATTTTCCGTTCTCTAATTATAGAAAATATAGGATGAGAAAGGGGTTGATCCACAAAGAGACAGTTATCTAAAAAATATATGAATTCAATTTATAATTAATTTTTTAATTAAAATAGAGAAACATATTTATAGGTATCATTTTCTTGTTTGAATTTAATATTGATTTATAGATTTCTATTTTTCATTCATAAAAAATAAGAATAAAGACTATATGTTTCCTAATTTTATTTAATATTTGACCAGTTTATCCTAAAATTTATTATAAGTGTGGAAATAAAATCAGACCAAAATAAGGTTAGAAAAAATTTTAATGGCCATAAAAAATTTTAATGGAGGAAAATAAAGTGAAATATTAGAAAGGAATATGAATTGGTTTTGTATGAAATTTTAGGGACGAAATTAGACACAGGGAATTGAAAAAAAAATTTGAATATATATAGAGAAAATAGATAAATGGATCTAGAGAGATAAATTAGAGAATATTAGGGAAACTTATTTTTAATAAGAATTTGAAACGGATCTCCGAATCCAAGATATGGATAATGATTAGGAACACGCTAGACTATTTATTTGAATCATGTTCTTCAATCAAATGGAATGCTCTTAATCCTCCAAGGCATGCACATACTGCCCATGCCTTGGTGTTTTGAAGACGTTCAGGAAGGAAACCAACTGGTTAAGAAGAAACTAGAAATTTCAACTCAAAATGTATGATTTTTTTTACTCCAAAACCTTCTATCCTCCCTGGCCAATTAGGTTAGGTTGAAATTCCAAAAGTAATTATATCTCAGTTTCCTGTCTTTATAGATTGATTCGACTCTATTTATGTACAGAGGATGAAAGGAAAATCTACCTTTCAAATTTGGGTCCACTATCACAGTTGACAGATATGACAGACATGGTTGGATCCCCAGATATCACAGTTTAAATTATAATAATTTCAAGTGTTGGATCATTTTATATGTTCTTGACATATCTGTCAACCATATCAAATTCTACAATCTGAATGGTCTACACCCCTTTTATTGCTTTCTCGCCTTCAATGATCTACTGCCACATATATTACATACAAAATAATACAAAGTTAAGAGAAATCAGAAACCATTAACAGATAATGGTCTCCCAACTTGTAAAATAAAACTTATTCATGTGCAATAGAAGGTGATAATACTAAAAAATTAAAAGTCTAATGCATTCATCACACCAATTCCAGTGCCACAAAGATTGTGCCATGTTTAAGCCAATGGGATCGTGCCAGATGCCCTCTGGATTTAATAATCTTCTAGAAACTTGTGCTACATTTATTTCACAGAAGGGACAATTTTTTCATTCTTCTACATATGCTTGTATTAAAGGAAATTTTATTATAATAAATTCTAATATTTTTTAACAATCCATGCATCCCTACATGAGTTAGTTAAATTATCCAAATAATTATTACCGTTCTGGCATTTCAACTTGCAAAACGATGCCTTGTGATAGTGGAAAAATGGGCAAAAACATACGCCAAATGTGGCAAGATGCAATTTAATCCTGATAAAATGATTTAAATCCATTAAATGCTAAAATAAATATCAAAAATATACTCGACTTAATTAATGAATTTCTCTACAGAGAATTCTGAAAATGCGTTAAAATCCAGAAAATATTATTAAATTCCTTTAGTAATTATTATTTTTCCCTTAGACTTGTAAAATCATTGTAAAAGCTACTTTTATCCATTAGAACCACAATAACATGCAAAAATGTCCATTTTGATGACATTATTTTACTTCTGATCAGGGAGATAGAGAAAACAAAAATCTTCCCCTGATTTTGGATCATCATAATAGTTGGTAAGTCTTTGAGATTCCAAAGGTAAAAAAAAATCATAAAACCCAATAGAGGATAAGATAGATCTTATATTAAGGAATTATGATTTAAAGACAAATTGTTATTAAATAATTGTCAAGATGTATCCAATATCGAGGAAAATAATATTAGAGCTTCCAAAGGTATGATAGATCCATTAAAATGTGACCAGACTTTGGCGTTCAATTTTTTTGTATTTTTCTTGTTATACAAAGATAGAAGTGTCACAAATGTAACATAATTCAAACCAAATTGAGTCAGAGTATACATCCGGATCGTCCCGGACGAGGACGCTGGACGGGACGGGACGATCTTCGTCTCGGCGAACGTCCAGTGATTCCCCCGGGACGAAGGACGGGACGATAAGTCGTCCGGAACCATCCCGTCCTACATACCCTGGGACAAAATTTCGGTCCGTCCAAAGGCCCTAGGATGAAATTTCATCCCATAGGACGAAATTAAATAGAAAAACATCGCGCCTGCCCTAGCCCTTTGAAAACGCATCGGCGGGAGCACAGTTCTTGGTTTGGAGAGGTGGAACGAATCGGCGGGAGCACGAATCGGCTGCGCAAATCGGTGTCATCATCTTCAACATCCATCGAGCTCGTGGGGACGCGAAAGCGCGCCGGCAAGGTACGTATCTATCTATGTATCTACGTATCTATCGGTATTTCTATCGGATTTTCTATAGATCTTTCTATCTAAAATTTGACCTATCTATGTATCTATCTGTCGATCTTTCCTTATATATATCTAGCTATCTATCTATCTGATTTTCTATCTATCTATGTATGTACGTATCTCTCAATCTTTCCGTCAGATTATTTAGCATTTTTTTCTTTCTGGTATCCTACCTCTCTATGTGCATATCCACAGATCTTTCTATCTATCTGTGTAGCAATCTACCTATGTAAGAGTCGAACTATCTAGCTAGCTATCTATCTATCTGATTATTTGGCGTTCTTTCTTTCTGATATCCTACCTCTCTATGTGCATATCCACAAATCGTTCTATCTAGCTGTGTAGCTATCTACCTATGTAAGAGTCAAACTATCTAGCTATGTACATATCTATCGGTATATCTCTCAATCTTTCTGTCAGATTTATCTGTCGATCACTCTATGTAGCTATATATGTACCTACCTACCTATATATGCATCTATCCAACAGTCGATACCTACCTATACAGTTGATACCTACATACCTATATCTACATGTTGGATAGATGCATACATATACATATTACTCAATGTAGCTATATATCTGTTAGATAGATTCATACCTATCACTCTATGTAGCTATATATCTGTTGATCACTCTATGTATCTATCTTTATGTCTATCTATATATCTATCTACATAGTTATCTACGTAGCTATCTATCTATCTATGTAACAGTCGATCTGGATAGGTATTGACTGTTGGATAGATGCATACATATACATATTACTCTATGTAGCTATAGATCTGTTGGATAGATTCGTACCTATCACTCTACGTAGCTATATATCTGTTGATCACTCTATGTATCTATCTTTATGTCTATCTATATATCTATCTACATAGTTATCTACGTAGCTATCTATTTATGTATGTAATGGTCGATCTGGATAGGTATCGACTGTTAGATAGATTCATATATATGTATATAGCCGAATTGAATAGAGGAATATGTATATTCCACTATTCAAGGTATGTGTCGTCAAAATAGCCGAATTATACATCAGTACAAATTATTTTTACGGCTGAATAAAATTTTGGCCTCTACAGGTCGGTGCAGGCGCAGGGCTTGGCTGCGGCGTGTCCTTTCTTCTAAGAAGCGGTGCTTGAATACTACGTGTCCGGTACTGTTTCTAATTTTTCCTTGTGTGCCCATTGCTTCGTCTGTCCTTCTCATATTTCTGTGTGTGGATACCTTTTCGTGTGTGCTCCGCATATTTTTGATTAAATGAATCTCACAGTTGGTGTATTCTTATAATTGACATAATCTTTCTTTCTAGTTATTCTAGTTGTCCAGCGATCTTTCTTTGTTGATTTATTAGTTATGCGTCGGCCCGAATGTTGCTCGATCATCTCCGTGTAAATTTTTTCTCTGTAGTTGTCATCCTTACGAATGATGCTTGTTGCATGGTACTGTCACAGTTTTCATTTGTTTAATCATACTTCGTAGTTACTTTAGTACCGTCTCCAAAAAAATATTTTTGTGGTTAACATGACCGAAAATATGTTGTGATTAATTCTGCGATAGATATGGAATCTACATCTGTTACCACTCCGAAGCCAACATCTAGAGCCACGATGTCGGAGTCTGTGGAGTGCTACGCAGTAGAGATCGATGACAATGTGTCATCTCAAAGTGGTAGGCGCAAGCGGTCTAAAGTTTTAGACCAATTTGTTGAACTCGGCCCGGACGAGTACCTGTGTACGCTATGTCTAGCGCAGAACCCCGGTCATAAGGTCATTATCAGGCGGAATAAGGATAGGAGCATGAATGTGTTCTGGAGACATACAGAGAAGGCGCATCGCAAATTTCATGATCAACTGAAGGGCGTCCCCAGGAATCAGAGGAGGCTATTCGAGTACGACTTCATGTCAGCCAAGCTTCACTTATGTGGCATCTCGAAGGAGCGTACGAAGGAAGAGTTTGTCAGATTCATTTGTGACAACGATCTTCCGTGGCAACTTGTGAAGAAGAAGTCGTTCAGAAGATTATGGTACTACGGGACGCAGTCGGTTGGCGACATCCCTGGCCCAAATGCGGTGAAAGCAACGGCGTCTACCATGTATACAGAAGTCTGAGGAAAGCTAGTAGAGATGTTTGCTGGAATTCATAGTGTCTCACTAACAGTGGACGCGTGGACGTCAGGAAACAACCTCGCCCTTCTAGGGGTAACCGCCCACTGGATCGACGACGATTGGAAGCTCTGCGATCTACTACTTGCTATCCGGCGGATCAAGGGGTCTCATTGCGGCACCAACCTGGCGAGGCTCATTGTGGAGGTTGCATATGAGTATGGGATAGAGTCGAAGCTCTGTGCCATTACGACGGACAACGCGTCTAACAACAGAACTATGATGGCATCAATTTTAGATCAACTGCGGACCGTAAATCCACAATTCACTATGGATAGGCATGTACCGTGCATAGCACATGTTCTCAACCTTGTACTCCAGTCCGGACTGAGGATCATACGTAACCCTGAAGCACCAGAAGTTGGCACACTACGGGTTCGAGATCTTCGGCCATATGCTGCGTTGGACACGGATGAACTTATCGACTCGCAAGGTGACGGCTGCAGTTCACCGACTTATGCACCCCTGGGATTAACTGTCTCACGCGTCAGAGCCATCGTCAATGCTATTCAGGGGTCCACGCAACAGATGGAGAAATATGTTGATATGTGCAAGATGTTTGAACTTCCTAATGCGAACAAGATAAAAGTGGACTGGCCAACACGCTGGAACTCCACATTCAAGATGTTAGAGCATGCTCTTGCGAAGAAGGACGTGCTCGACCATATGCATGTGAGCTTTCTTTCCACACCGTGTAAGGACTACGCGCTATGTCAAGAGGACTGGGATTTAATCGAGGAATATCTCGATATCTTAGGGCCACTGTATGCAGGTTCCGACTACGTCTGTTCCGCAAAGAGATTTCCGATCACTGATGTGACGTCGTTGATCTCTGACCTGGGGGCCCAACTTGAGCATGCTATGTATAATGCCGGGTCTACCTTGGATGACAAGCGGAGGGAGGCGTTGCGCTCCGCCTGTACTGCCATGTATAATAAGTTGATGCAATATGCAAAGGTCATTTGGGGCAATCAGACAGTGGTGACCGCGAGAACCTTGGATGCATTCTCCAAGATAGAGGTCGTGCATCCGTCGTATCGCGAAGGCGTGCTTTCATTCATCGGCGGTCTTCTCGACAGTGCGTGTACAACGAGCGCAACTAGGTGTGATTCAGAGCAGGACGAGGGAGCTGGAAGACACCGTCCACGTCAGTTTCCGTCCACCAGGCGACAGTATATTCGTCTGGGCAAGTCTCGGCGCCCACGTGCAACACCTCGGCAGGAGTTGGACAAGTATCTAAATATCCCGTGCAGTGAAGAGGAAGACAGTCCACTATGCTGGTGGAAGGATGTTGGAACTCGGTACTTCCCAAACTTGACAAAAATTGCGTCCCAATTTCTGGCCGTAAGCCCCACAAGTGCACCAGTGGAGCGGCTATTTTCCATTGGTCGAGGCATCACCACGTACCGTAGAGGTCGCCTAGATGCAGACAGCATAGAGACGTTGATGATGCTCCGTGCATGGTTCCGCCGTGCAGAGCAGTGCTTGTCTGACTCAGAGGACGACCTTGACGATAACCACAGCTCCTCGGACGGTGAGTTACGTTACACATTTTGTTTTAGCATATATTTTTTTCTAACTTGCTCCTGTCAATGTGACAGCGTAACAACGGCAAAAGAGGAAGGTGGCCCACCGATTTACCCCCCCCCCCTCCATTTACAGTAAGTCATTCTTCTAACCCTTCATATCATGTTTCTCGATCTTATGATCCGGCTTCAGCGAGTTGATTAACAATCTCTTTTTGGTTTCTTCGCTTTGGGTTTTAAAGAGTTTTATGATTACATTGGCCTGCATAGGTGAAATCTTGTTGGCGGATTTTTTGGGTTCTCTCTGGTTTTTGGAAGAAGAAAATAAAAAGAAATAAAAAGCTCTAGGGAAGGTCCGTTCTTGCGCACACGGATCTGTGCGATGTAGTTTTCTGTGATTGTCCAAATGATAGTTCTGGATAAGTAAATTGGGATGTTTTACATTGTTTTTATTTTCTTCTCCTTTTTATCTTCTCCTTCTTCTTCTTCGTCAACTCCTTATTTCTTATTTTCTTCTTCCTTTCGTCTTTCTGCTGAACCAATAGCAGGCTAGCCCTTTTCTAAGTCTCCTCTTTATTCTTCTTCTCATTTTTTTTCTTCTTCTTCTTCTTTTCACTCTTTCTTTTCTTTGTCTTATTCTTTCTTATAATGTTTTGCATTGTTTTTATTTTCTTCTCCTTCTTTTTATCTTCTCCTTCTTATTCTTCGTCAACTCCTTATTTCTTATTTTCTTCTTCCTTTCATCTTTCTGCTGAACCAATAGCAGGCTAGCCCTTTTCTAAGTCTCCTCTTTATTCTTCTTCTCATTTTTTTTCTTCTTCTTCTTCTTTTCACTCTTTCTTTTCTTTGTCTTATTCTTTCTTATAATGTTTTGCATTTTTTTTATTTTCTTCTCCTTCTTTTTATCTTCTCCTTCTTCTTCTTCGTCAACTCCTTATTTCTTACTTTCTTCTTCCTTTCGTCTTTCTGCTGAACCAATAGCAGGCTAGCCCTTTTTTCAGCTCTGGAACGACAGAGGAACTCTGTCGTTCTTTTCCCAACTCCGCAAATTTTCCCTATCCGGTTGTAGATTGGCTCCATTTTTTCTTCGTATCTTTCCTGCCATTCGTCCAGCTTGCTTTCATAGTTTAGGGCTTTCTTCTTTTCATTCTATAGCACACATGTCTGCTTGTTTATGGAGTGCTCAGTCACTCTTTTATGATTGCTGAGTTCCAGGTGCTCACTACCTGCAGGTTTTTTTACTCAACGGCGACTGCTTTTGCGCAAGGGCAATGGATGGGTGCACGACGTCCACCTCAACCTTCGGTCCCAGTTCCTGAAAAACGATATCATTTTCTCTTTCACCTACACTGTTTCTGGACCTTGTTCTTTCAACATTTAATCTCTTTTAATGTGGCAATCTCTTTGAAGGTTGGGCAATTGTTATGAATGTTAAAATTGTTAAAAATTTCCTTTTCTTCGTTCTCCAGTGCGAAACGCAAATGACTGAAGAATCACTGAAAATCTCGAGTGACATTGATAAGATCGAAGATAATTATCAAAATTACAGGACTCGTGACAGAAATCGAAGAAATTATAATTATCGGATTTAGGTAACTTAAATTGAAATGAGTT